>NC_040903.2:17896678-18226290 GCF_004126475.2 Phyllostomus discolor
TTTTTTAATTCCTATCATTTGCTTTGGTTTTGTTACCAGAAATTATCAAAGTTAAAACATTATTTTACTTATTTCTCAATATTTTCTTTTTTATTGTTGTGCAATTAGAGTTATCCTCATTTTTCCCCCATTATTATTCTCCTCCACTGTACCCACCCAACCTCCCACATTCAATCCCTCCCCCAGTGGTCTCTGTCCATGGGTCCTGTATACTTGTTCCTTGATGACACTTTCCCTTCTTTGTCCCATTATTCCCCTTCCCTCTGGTTACTGGCAGTTTGTTCATTTTCATGTCTTTGGTTAAATTTTGCTCACTTGTTTGTTTTGACAATTAAGTTCTACTTATAGGTGAAATCATATGGTATTTGTCTTTCACCACCTAGCTTATTTCACTTAGCATAATGCTGTCCAATTCTATCCATGCTGTCACAAAGGGTAGGAGCTCCTTCTTCCTTTCTGCCGTGATGGGCACTTAGGCTGTTTCCAGCACTTGGGTATTGTAAATAACACAGCTATGAACAATGGGGTGCATAGGTTCTTTTGAATTGGTGTTTCAGGATTCTTAGCATATGACCCCAGCAGTGAAATTGCCAACTCAGAAGGCACTTCCAATTTTAGTTTTTTGAGGAAATTCCATACTGCTTTCCACAGTGACTGCACCAGTTTGCATTCCACCAAGAATGTACTAGGGTTTCCTTTTCTCCACGTCCTCTCCAGCACTTGTTTGTTGATTTAGTTATGATGGCCATTCTGACCAGTGTGAAGTGATATCTCATTGTGGTTTTAATTTGAATCTCTGATGGCTAGTGTTGCTGAGCATCTTTTCATATGTCTCTGGGCCCTGTGTATGTCCTCCCTGGAGAAGTATATGTTCAGATCATTTGCTCATTTTTTAAATTGGGTTATTTGTCTTCCTGAAGTCTTTCTTACAATTAAATTATAGTATCAATTTGGAGAAAAAAAAGTAGTGAAGTACATGCATTTCCTGTAAAACGTATGCTCTTTTTTTTGGCTTGGCTTTTAAAATTACTTTAAAGTTATCTTACAAGTCATCTGTGTTGTGATTTTTAAATCACTATATATAAGTGCTATTCTGGTTATAAATAACAGCAAAACAGGAATTAGAATTTTTAAAAATAACTTGCACTCAATGGCTTGATAACTACTAAAGACACACTGTGACAATTATTCATTTTATTTAAGTACTGGCATGCTCTAATTTTAAATTTACAATACAAACAATAATCTCATTAGACGCTGGGCTTGACTGTCTAGCTTGCTCCAAGCTCAAATTCCTATTAATATACTTGTCCCTGTAAACTGAAGGATTTAAAGTTAGACATATACATGAGAAATAAAATGTAGCCTGTGATGCTCAGAATGGACAATAAGTATTTAACCACATAACCCTATTTACTGTTTAACAGTGTGAATCAAAATCATCTTTCATTCTTATTTTTACACAGTTTCATCGCTGTTAAGCAAATCTAGACTTAAAAATATCAACTGCCTTGCTCTATCTGTGTCCTGATTTCCTACTCTGTATGTATGCCAAAAATAAGTGATATTTCATTGGCTCCTTGTGTGTTTCTGCTTTTTTGTTTCCCTTCTCTACAATGCAAGTGAATTTCAGGTCATTTTAAGGAAATTTGATTCATAGGGACTAATAGCCAACAGCCCTTCCAAGTTTTCTAGGAGATGACATGGGTCCCTGATTTTTGTTGGTTGTATCTATTTAAAAAAAAAGTCTTAAAAATATAGTTAATTCTCATTATTTTTAGATTCCATATGTGTAGATTCACATACTTGCTAAAATGTATTTGAAACCCCAAAATCAATCTTCAGGGCTTTTCACAGATATGCATGGAGAGGCAAAAAATCTGAGTCCCTTGGTCAGCATGTTCACAGTTATGCTGTGTTAATGTTTCAGCTCTCAGTTCAAACATATGACTGTTTTTTTTGCCATTCATTTAATGCCTCTTCTTTTGCATTTTTTGTTTTTTAATCAGTGTATCCACTGTTTAAAACGGCACTCAAATGTAGTGCTAAAGTGATGTCTAGTGTTTCTAATCACAAGAGGGCTGTGACATGCCTCCTGGAGAGAATGCTCGGGATGGCGTGCACGCAGGAGTTATTGTCCTACTCAAGTTCAATGTTAATGAGTCAACAACATGGTACATCCAGAGAAAAAAGGCAGAAATTCACTGATCTTTACAAGAGAATGCTCCAAAAAGTGCTAAAATAACATCTATTGCTTATGATAAAGGTATGGGAAAGCTGGAAAGTGACAAATGATGCCAAGAATATATACTAAATCAGGTGTCTATAACAGAAATGTGCATAAAGCGAACTTATGTTTGATTGGTTAATAAAATGTTATGATGAGAGCCTCTCAGGAACCTGTGTATTCCCCCTAGGAACAATAGCTTTGTATTCACTAAATCAGAACTCCATTCACCAATTCAGCAATTTCATTCACAGTAACTTTATGAAACAGAACTGCTGTATATAAAAGCTCAACTGTATATAAAATGTGGTTATTTTCTTTTTATAATTAGAAAACTCTAGTGTCTGTACATTTTCTTCAGTACTCTCCTTTATATAATCAGTAATCAAATATGAGAGAATGTGATGCCACATAGGAAATCAAATGTAGTATACTTAGTGTTCATAAATCAGGGTTTTAGAAATACATTTCATGTTAGGAAATGCTACTTCTGTGCCCTTTAACTTAGAGAAAATATATTTATCTGTAATAGTATTCATAGTTGATAGATGAGATTTATCTGATTTAATATATTGTTTCACAACCTATTTAGGAAATGCATGATACAAAAATGATTAAAAGCTAAATGTACATGAAACTTAAAGGAAAAGACACAAAAGAATATACACTGAAAAATAATAGACCATTTTTTGAAATTAACTGGCTTGGATAAAGGGTGCATTTGTTTTAATTCATGAGAGCAAAATTTTTAAACTCTATGACAACATGGAGTTTGTGTTTTTTTCAAAGCCCACACCACCATGCTAAATTGCACTCAGTAACCAATAAATGTGTATTGTGTAATTACACACTTGAAGGCAGCCAAATAGGTTTTAGCTAACCATAGTTTTTATTACCAACGTTGTTTTTTTTTTTTCAGATTAGCTCTTTAAATTCTAATAAATGCTTTTAAAATTGGTGGAAAATATTTACTCTGTTTTCAGATGTATTAAATGATTCCTATTTATATGAAGACCTGTGAATGTGTAACTATTTTTTAGAAAGAAATGAAACCTCATCTATAACCAGCAAAAAGCAATCAGAAAGTAATGGCAAATATTATTTTAGGCAATCGAATGCATTTTCTTGCTCTAACTCATATTTAATATGTTTTTCAACACATTTCCTTTGGTTCTGTTTCTTACGTGAAACTTTGTAGAGATGAATAAGGGAAAGAATGACTTATACTGCTTTAAAGTAGTAATTCCCTAAATTTCAAAACATATACATATCTCTTTTATACAGAAATGAATAAAAACAATGTGCCCCCAGGGAGAAACATTGTAAGTCAAGGTTTTGCCATGAATGAGATTTTTCCTCCTGAGGTACAAACCTGTACAAAAGTCATAAACGCTGAAATACGACAGGCCCCCCAAGTGTGGCACAGGTGGTGTTGTCACACTACAGCAGGCACTTTAGAAAGCACCATAAACCTAAATTGAAAAGATATTCTATTTTCAGTAAATAAAATTTCAGCAGGAACCATATTCAAATTGTATTTTCAAATAATTTAGGTAAAAGACATAGAGCTGAATTTTATCTCTCTTAACTGATCTTACACAAATAAATATTTCCAGAAGTGATATTCATGGGCAAAGATGGTATCATGGATAATTCAATGGTACCCAAATCTAAAACCCAGGTATGTTCCACAGCTCCTTTTAAGATGTCCAATACAAAAGGAAAAGTTTCCAGATTTTTAATTTAATTTCAAATTAATCAAAGTTAAATTGATTCCTTAGTGAAAAATTTCTTTGAGTATAGTATGATTTAAATGGTTATTAAGCTTCAAAATAGAGTGTATTTTCTTTTCACTAACTTATTTATGCACAAAAGCAGGTGTGTGTGTGTGTGTGTGCGCGTGCATGCTGTGTCTTCTCTGGTCCCTACTATATTTCAGAACAAACCTTGAAAAGCTTTTTCATAAAAATACGTGATACTTTCCAAATGACCCTGTAGAGTGTTTGTTTCTAATTTTTGGTGACATATTTGAATATAATATCTTATGAACTTAAGATAACTTCATTCAAAATTATTTCTAGAATAATTTGTGTTAACATTACTTTTATAAACAATTTTATTTCCTGGTATAAAATGGAGAAAAACACGAAAAAAGGTACCTAGGATTATTTGGTAATGAAATCCAGCATGTTACATAATTTAGGGGATTAGCAGAGCTGGTTGTAATAGAAAACTGTTTGGTACAATATCCATTAGTAATCAGTTATCGTAAACATTTGTGTTTTTTTCAGCAAAATCTAAAATGAAGTCAGGAGACTTCATTTCATGGCCCATACAGTAACTTACCACACAAATGCAACATCAAAACACAAAAAGTTCCTAAAGCTTTTATACATTTCACAGTGGAATATTACTTGGCCATAACAAAGAAAACCTTACCCTTTGCAACAGCATGTGTGGACCTGGAAGTTATTCTGCTAAGAGAAATAAACCAGTCAGAGGAAGACATACTATATGATTTCATTCGTATGTGGAATCTAATGCACAAAATGAACCAACAAGCAAAATAGTGACAGGCTCATAGATAGAGAGCAGGATGACAGATGTCAGTGGGCAAGAGGAATTGAGCAAAAAAATAAATAAAAAAAGAAATCTTGGGGACATGCTCAACAGCATGGTGACTGCTGGGGGAAGTTGACATCAGGTGATGAACACATAATACAGTGTACTGATAATGTGTTGTAGAACTGTGCTCCTGAAACCTATACAATTTTAACTGTCACCCCCATAAATTCAATAAAAGAAAAAAACACTCTTCTGTATTTAATGTGCCATTAGCACTGATAGAGTTTAGCCTAATATCCACTAATAAGAGAAAGCAAATACTGAATATTTTTGAGCCACCAGTATTCACTAAGCTACTTTAAATAGATTTGCATTTATATACATTATATACTAATATGATAATTAGTTTACCAGTAAGTGTACTTGTTAATAATATTATTTTAAATTTTATTGTAGGGATATTACATGTAAGAGCCTTCATTGATATTATCATTATAAATTTTATCTGAGGGAGATTTCTGAGTTATTAAATAGTGGTCAGTCGTTAAATATACAGAACTTGTGATATTTTCCAGAATTCCATTCTATTCTATTTGGCTCCAGATCAATTTGAAGTCCATGGAACAATGTGGATTTTTAAGTACAATATGTAGGTGCCTGTAAAACTAGCCATGAAATTACATTGACGACTCTGAATACTAACATCTACTTTTGAGCCCTACCAACACAGATTCAACATATTGAAAAAGGGCCTAGTCTTTCAATACAAATCTTTGTGCATCAAGAGGTGAGGAGACTGACCACTAACCAGAAGCCTGGTTCTGCCACCACAGATTTTTAAAAAGTTGGTTTTGCAGGGTCTCTTATAAACATTCACTCCATACCTCACTTCATTCTCCTCCTAAAATAATAGATTCAGTATACTTTGTGTTTTTTAGGGCCTTATATTTTTAGGTTAAAAAAGTCCTTCAAATGGAAAATAAACTTAAAGCCCCTTAAAATGTGTTTGAAGAAGAATTAGTAATTGCTCAGAAGAATAAGGGTAGAGAGTCATTGAGGAGCTCTGTGAAGGTGTTAAGATGGTGGCTAGGGAATGAAATACATATTGTGAATTGAATTGTTTAACAATTAGAATATATGTTATAAAAATCTGTTGATTCCGAAGAGGCTGATCTTTTCACTCTTTCTCCAGCCTGTGAACTCACTCAAGTTCTCTTTCCATGTCCTATGCAGATGAAGTTCAAGGGCTGATCAAAAGTGTTCTGCATACACAATTGTCCCAACAGGTCACAGAATACAGTTATTCTTATAGTTATCACAATATTCAACAAGTGATTACTGTAAACAATCCTTTAGCATGGGTTCAGAGTATCAAAAAAAAACATGCATATCCCATGCTAGGGACTCTATCCCTCTGAAGTTTTTTTCCTGATTTTCTCTACTCTGCCTAAATAACGAGGAGGAAGGGGAGGTGAAGCAGCAGGAAAAGCTGGTACTGTGGACTGTTCTGCCCCCTCTCTGTAAGGCCTACGGCAATTACTTTCAGAATGCAGCAGATGCTAATGAGCCATGTTTTCTAGCTTTGGAGTGCTGGCCTCAGCTGCAAGGCAGCAACACCTGCCACATTTCCAGGTACACAGAATTAATGACTGATAATTAACCTGAGATAATATTTATGCTATGTCATGCCAGAATGTGTTAATATTTCCAATTCAGAGGAAGTTAGATAGGGATGATGTATTAAGTCTTGATGAGCTTTCTAGTACTCAAAACCTGGGTACTTATGACTTCACTTATTCCTAAAGTTTATTTCTTGGAGGTAGATATCTGTACAACTTTTAAATAATTGAAGATTTTGTAACATGAGGTAGTTTTTCAGGCTCCCAAAACTATGGGATTTTGTTAAGAATTAACAAAAAAATTTCATACCTCAGTTCACTCTGTAATCTAGACTGTGCTTCTTGGCACGAAGTAAAATATATTTTACTAAAAAACTGCCATGGAAAACTGCTTTAAATTAGCTATTGAATAAGTCAAACAGATTCTGTAGAGGACTTTATTTGGAAAGTTTAACTATTGTTTGTTCCTTAAATTCATAATAATAAGTTATATGATCACTTTTTAAATGAGGAAATTAAATTTAGAGTCAGGTATCATTTGATGCTAACTTTTTTAAATAAAAAGTCACTTTTTTAGCAAGGATGTCAAACTCATTATTCTATTTTAGTTCTCTCTAGACAAAGTCTACTAAACTCTACTACTAAACTAAATAAAATAGAGCATGTGGAATATTTTTAATATGGTACTTAAAATAAATTGACAAATATTTCATATCATTACTCTATTTAGCTATGCAATTAAATTATTGCATATTGCTGTAGTTATCTATAGTTATGTAGAAAATATAGCAACAATATTCAACATAAGAAAGTAGATATTACATTAAAATTCCAAAGCAGTAACAATTTAGTCAGGTTATGAAGTTATGCAGGAGCAAGTTTCCCAATGTTTCCTGAATTGATAAGCTCCTATGGAGTTAGGCTTTTATAGTTGAATCAACTCATTATGTAACAACACTTGGTTAATATAAAATATCTACAAGAGGATCAATCCTTATTTATAAACATGAACATACACTAAGAAAAATATAACTATGCATTATCTATTATGAAACTCATTGGAGTAAAACATAAATAGCATTTGTATATTGAGTATCTGTGCACGATGCCAACCAACAAATAGTTGCAGTGTTTCAGCAAAAAGTGAAGTTTTCAAATTCTAAATAAATTTAACTTGTCATATTTTTCGCTAGAATACAAACACATTTTGGTCTCAATTTATTACAAGAGCACAGCCTATTTGTTTTCAAGTTCATTTCCCCTGGGCTCAAGTGGCAGTAAATGGATAATCCATGGCTTGATTTCACACAGTTAGGCATCCCAGCATGCACTAGGCATAGGGAAAATAAAAGAATTGGGACATTTATAACAAAGATCCCTGCAGACTCATTATTGGCAACGCCATGAACCCTTACAAACCCACAACCCTGAGAGCTCAGAAGTGCATGCTGAGGTATGTACCACATTCATTGAGATATAGCAAAATGCATTTTCTAACTCTTTCATTTATATTTAACCATTCCTTTCTAAAAGCTAGAGTAATTGAGGTTCACATGTAAACAAGATTTAGTTAATTTATTCTATTTTTATAAAATCTATTTGGAAACATGTAATAAACATGTATATAAATAATTCAAACTTTATTCATTGCCTTTTTATTCATGATAATGCAATAATGTCTGGCATTTTTAGTTTTCAAAAGTATATTTAATATAACATTTAGTCTTTTTTAAAAAAGTCAAAGTAAAATGTTACCATATTTTACCTAATAATCAAAATTATGAAAAGCTATCTAATTTCACAAGAAAAAAATTGATGGTAATATATAGTTAATCTAGAACAAAAACATTGCTACAACCTTATCACTTCTCCTGTTCAAATAACATACATTTCACAATAGGAAAAAGAAATCTCATAAAACACCGCACAAAAAAGGTTGAGGCACCCAAAAATCTCGTGCCTATTTGATGTATAACAATTATAAAAATGGAACTAGATAATGCTTCATGGTTAAGCATTTTACAATGTTAAGTAAACTGGAACTATTCATAGGTTCAAAAAACTAAGGTTTGATATGCTTAGTAGTTTGTAGCTGTCCCAAAAATAAATTGAAAAGTCCAAAATAAGTCAATAACCAATTATTAAAAGAAGATATCATTTACAATGTTATGGTCAAATTATAACATAAAACAACTTATTACCAAGAAATGTTAGATGGATGACAGACCAACAAGCAAGGACAGTATGGGGTACTGTAGCATAATTCAGATCATGCCCTTATTTCATCTTCAATTTTAAGACCCTAAACCTACCATGACTAAACTCAATCTATATTGATAATTTTAATATTAATCATTATTATATGTGCACTTTATTATCTGCAATGTACCAGGTTCTAGCTGGAGACTTTTGCATAATTAGATAATTATTTCATGCAAATCATTTTAAGTCATACAGTGTATAGTTTTAAGTCACAGCATGTTTATAAGATAACAGCTTTCATTTTCATATATTTCTGTTAAGAAGGTCAACAGAGTTTTGATAAGTAAAGGAAATACTGGGATATGTTAGCAGATGCAGACTTATTGCCTAGAAGGTATTTTGAACATTATGAATCTCACTTCATGGTAAATGTGTGAAAAAGCATTTTCAACATTGAAAATAGTTATATGCACACAAAATTTCTCAGAGTCTAGATCATCCGTTGGTAGCATATGGCCAGCTTACCAAATGTAGCTAGTGAGATAATTTTTACTCAAGACATTGTGGGAAAAAAACTGGGTACATGCAAAAATTAATTTTGAGGAAAAAAAGCTGTCAGCAAACATGTTGGATTTTGATGGCTCTTCCCTTCTTCAGTTAGCTGTGTCTATTTTGTGAGTCTCCTTTTAGTCACGCAGTTTCTTCTGACCACCCCACTCACCCCACAGGCGCACCAGTCCTTTCCTGAGCAGTTGAATTTACCTCCTCTGGAATCACCGCTAAAATATTAACCACTGGCTAAAAAATGTTCACGTTGATAAATGAAGTTAGCTCAGAGTAATAATTTTAGTTGTGCCATTTAATTTTTATACACATACATTCAAAACATTTTATGAAAATGACTAAAGCATAAGATTAGAAACTAGGTTTCTCAAGCCATCTTACAAAGTCTGCAGGGTTCCCTTACCCTTATCACATTCTCTTGGATCTTATACCATAACACTCTGCCCACTCTTTCTACTACAGATCATGCTGGCCTCTTGTGGTTCTTGGAACATGCTGAGCCTTAAAGTTATAATGTCTTGCTTTTTCCCTTGTTCAATGGCAGAATGAGATTTGATCAGATACCAAAAGGGGCATATCCTCCAATGCCCTTTTCTGAACTGGCCAGGATAAATGACAGAAAAAGAAGGAGGTACTAGGCTGTGAAACTATCATCTGAGCAGACAATGAGGTGGAAACACTCAAAAAAGAACCAGAATTCTCTCAAGGAACATTTCATACCCAAATAGTAGTTGGAATTGGCAAAAGTTGCCCCATGGAATATCAAAATTGATATGAACCAGTGACAACTTTTATCTCTGGGCAGTATAGTTTCCACTGAGACATTAAAAATCATTTCCAGGCCTATTCTTCAGATATGTAAAATGTAGCATGTGACACGCTACAACAGTACTCTGACAGCAATGAAATGTAGAGTCCAAGAAAGAAGGATGAGAAAACCATGACAAGAGCAAATCTATTTGTATAGTATTCAGGCCCCAGTGGATAATCAGGACCTCAGAGTCCAGTTGGAACCCAAATTTCAGGAAACAGTTGGCCAAGCAAAAGCATTAGAAGATTAAAGACAAGCTGGAACCAAATAAGGAGTGAGAGGCACACAACTAAGTAAAGACATAACAATTAAATGTTTAATAGATAAAAACTACATGCTCAGTAATATTTATACAGTTATACAAAGGCATCAAATATCCCTAGTTATATCATATATAGCACTTACATATGCCAGACACTGTTCTAAGTGCATTACAAATATTAACTCAGTTAATCTTTATGACAGTTATTTGGGGAAGGGAGAAAAGAGAACATGAGGCCAGAAATACCTGTTATCTTTTCAGTGTTCACTGACCTAATAAGTGACAAAACTGCTATTTGAGCACTTTATCTTATTTTATCCTCTCAATTATAACGGTGCTAAAGAATGTATTACCACTATTTTACAAAAACAAAAACTGATGGCCAGGGAATATAAATAATTTATCTAAGAGGATAGCTAGAATTCACTGTAGCTTATATCTGAAGTCATGTATATCTAACTCAAAATACCAATCCTCTTCTCCTTATATCAGTTTTTCTTGCTTATATAAAAATATGAAAAAGCCCTGGTTGGTGTGGCTCAGTGGATTGAGTGCCAAACCAAAGGGTCACACACTGGTTCAATTCTTAGTCAGGGCACATGCCTAGGTTGTGGGACAGGTCCCCAGTAGGGGGTGTATGAGAGGCAACTACACATTGATCTTTCTCCTTCTCCCACCCTTACCCTCTCTAAAAATAAATTATATATATATATATATATATATATATATATATATATATGAACCAGGAAAAGTGTGCAGGAGTAAGTAATAAATAAAAATATAAGGACTATGATTATTTGTTGGGAAAAAAATAGAGAATCTTTATAATCTCAATGTCCAAGTGATATAATAGAGTAAAAAACAATAATAAGGCAAGTTCTTGCACAGAATGATAAGTATCATAAGCAGAGAATGATATTAACTCCATTTCGACTGAAGGGGTGGGTTGAGAAATATATATGACATCAAAATACTTAAAATAATAACAAAGTAACTGCAGATGCCAAACATAATTTAAAGACCAGGACACACTTTGTACAACTTTAAGGTCTGTTAATGACAACTAGTCATTTTTGTTTACAGGTTAAGCAAAAAAAAAAAAAAAAAAAAAAAAAGGTATCTAGAGGCCATAAAACAAACTAGGAATAATGAATAAGAGAAACAGAAATGAGAGAGAGAGAGAAAGAAACTAGAAAAAAAAAGAAAGAGAGAAAGAGAAAAAGAAAGAGAAAAAGAAAGAAAGAAAGAAAGAAAGAAAGAAAGAAAGAAAGAAAGAAAGAAAGAAAGAAAGAAAGAAAAAGAAAGAGAAAGAAAGAAAGAAAGAAAAAGAAAAGAAGGAAGGAAGGAAGGAAGGGAGGGAGGGAGAGGGGGAGATGAGGGGAGGGGAGGAAAGAAGGAAATAGAATTCAGATGATACAGAAGTCCTACTAAGAATAGCCAGATCTTTGTGTTAAGAATATCGGCAGAAATGATAGCCTTAAAATTCTTATTTTCTCCTTTCAACTGACTTATCTTTGATATTTTTCCTTATAATAAAAATAGTTGTTTTAACAAATCTTTATATATAAAATAGTTTGAATGAGATTTAGTCCTTAACAATATGTTAGCAATCTGAATATATTTTTAATTGATTTCATTAGTAACAGAACTCTGAAGGATGTTTAAAATTTTGAAATAAGTGACATTAATATCCTACTTGGAACCCATTTCCAAAGTGAATTAAAGAGTTCTAGACAATCAACAATATGATAGAATTGTCAACATGATACTGGCACAGACCCCAAGTGAAATTATTTCTTATGTTTTTGTTCATCTCATTATCAAATAAACAACAAATATGAATGAATTAATTTTGAGCTTTGGCAAGAATATTTTAGGACATTGTTATCATATGGTATTTGAGACCCACCCCCAAATTTATATATTAAAATTCTAATCCCCAAAGATAATGGTATTGGGAGGGGACACATTTGGGAGTCACTTAAATAATGAGGGTGGAGCCCTCATGAATGAGATCAATGCCCTTATAAAGAGACTCCAGAGAGATCCCTATCCCTTCCACTAAGGAAAGACACAGCAAAAATGTACCAGCTATGAATGAGGGACAGAGCTTCCATGAGCACATGACACAGTAACACCTTTATCTTGGGCTTCCCAGCCTCCAGCACTGTAGGAAATAAATTCCCTTGTTTATAATGTGCTCAGTCTATGGCAATTGGTCGCAGCAGCCCACACGAACTAACACAAATGTTAATGTGAAATGAAGTTGTTTATTTTCAAGGTTTGGTTCTAGGTTTTGCACATTTGCTAAATAAATATAAGAACAACAAAAGCACATGTATGACTCCTGAGGATATCAAGCTCCAGAGTATGAACACCAACAGACCCGAGGCAATGGCCTCCAGACTAAGGGACCGAAGCATCCCTAAAGCGATGGAAGGAAGAAGGATTGTTCCACTGATGTACTTCCCTTGGCTTCGCCGAGATGATCTGAACCCAGTAAGTGTTCTCCTTAAATCTTCTGTAAATGTAAATCAATATATTATTCTTCATTTTGTATTCTATAAATACGATAGATGTAGCAAAACAAAAACCAGTTTGTCAAGCAAATCTCTATTAAATTGCCATCAAAAGAACATGGAAGCCAGTGATAAAATATTCTGACAGGAAAATAGTAATAAGCCTAAAGTGTCATTTCACGGGTGTTGTCCTGACAATATCACTGGAACATTTTCCTGACAGGAAAACTCCGTTACAAACTTCAACAAGGAATATCCAGCACCTTTTCCTCTCAAGGAAGTCATTTTTTATGCTGACAGTAATGTTTTCAGTTTCTGTGACTTTAAAAGAAGCATCACTTTCCATACAGAATACAAAGAATTTGAATGAAGGGCCACTTGTTCCTTTGACTGTTGGAGATATTTTATATAATTACTTAATTTTTAAAAAATAGAAAAAAATCAAACCATAAACTCAGTTTGCCACTTTGTAATATTATTGGTCTACTAAAATGTGAAATAAACACAAAAATGACCATATTTCCCAATTTCAAGCCCCGTTTTTGTATCGCCACATGCACTTCTAGCCGTATTTTACAAATGGCAATGCTGAACAGTCTGCAAAAGGGGTAGGGTGAAGGCCGGCATGTAGTTTCCATTTAGTCCTGGGAGTTTCATGCGGACTGACAAAAGATCCTATGTGTAAATGGTTAACTTATTTATTATTGTGCTATAGCCATGATCCTAAGTCAATTAGATATAATTCCAGCAAGTCTCATACTATGTGGGTGTTTTGGATAAGTTGATTAAGAGATATGACCCTAATCTGTAAACAGGATAATCAAATCCATGAAGAAAATTTGATGAAAACAATCTAGAAATCCTGTATGTATAGTTCTCAGCAAAAGGCTGGCATTTAGGAGTATTTCTTTAAAAGTAAATATATTATTATTTTCCTTGAAAATATAATTATGTATGGAGACCATTAACATAGAAACATCTGAAAGAGCATGATGTGAAATGTTTCAACCTCCCACCCTAGAAGATAAAGAAAAGTTTAGTAAAACTTCAAATGGTAGTGAAAAAAAAGATATATTCTTTAACTTTTAAAACTTATTTAGGTTTAATAACAAAAACATACTCCAATCATATTCTATCTTGTATAGCTAAACAGTACCTGAGATAAGAGAAAGTTTTTGACTAATCATTGCTTTTTATTTCATATTTTGATTGATGGTTGGGGATAGTAACTCCCCCCAAATCCAATAATCAGACCAGATGAATCATGGAAATTTCTTTCACAAGAAATGAGACTTGTGATTTTTCTCTTGAACTTACTGAGCCTGTGTTTTATTCTTTATACACACACACACACACACACACACACACATATAGTTTCCTCCAGCCACTTTTTATTGTTATTCAGTTACAGTTGTCCCTCCTTTTTCTCTATTGCTCTCCCTTTCCCAGTTCCCTTCCCCTCCCACAGTTAACACCCACCCCCCCATTTTCCATGCCAAGTCCTCTATTCGTGGTCCTTGGCCAGGATGAGTAAATCAAAATAAATAGCAAGAGAGTTATAGATATTTTTTAAAAGGACAAGATTTACATACAGTAACAGGAATAATTGAGAATATATCTACTTTGTATTTTCAAGATGAAAACACATGTTTAAGCCCCTGGCAATGGGTGAGGACACCCCTGATAGGTGGTGTTGCTCTTACATCAGTCAGGGGCAAAGCAGTTGTACAGTCCTTAGTTCATCCTAGCTTGTTGCTTGTATTGGTGGCCAAAGCTGGTCCATGCCTGGGGCACATAAAATTATCAAAAAAAAAACAACACATGTTCAATCTGAGTCAAAAGAAAAGACTGAGCTAAAATGAAGGCTAGGGTTAAAAGGAACATGATTAAAGTGGGTAAATCATTAAATACAATTAAATATTTAAAAAGGTTTTGCACAGCTAAAGAAACCATCATGAAAATGAAAAATGAACCGAGTATGCGGGAGAACATAATGGCCAACAATATATAGGACAAGGGTTTAATCTCCAAAATATATAAAGAATTTATTTGACTAACACCAGGAAGACAATCCCATTTAAAAATGGGCAAAGAACCTGAACAGACACTTCTCCAAGGAGTACATATGGATGGCCAATAGACATATGAAAAGATGCTCAACATTACTAGCCATCAGAGATGCAAAATAAAACCACAATGAGATATCACTTCATATCTGCCAAATGGCTATCATTAATAGATCAACAACAACAACAAGAAAAGTGCTGGCAAGAATGTGGAGAAAAGTGAACATTAGTACACTGTTGGTGGGAATACAGACTGATGCAGCCACTGTGAAAACATTATTGGAATTTCCTAAAAAAAATTAAAAATGGAACTGCCTTACTGTCTTTTAACCCAGTGATTCCACTGCTGGGACTATATCCTAAGAATCCTGATATAGCAATTCAAAAGAATATATGCACCCCTATGTTCATAGCAGTGCTATTTATAATAACCAAGATTTGGAAACAGCCCAAGTGCCCATCAGTGAATGAGTGGATTAAAAAAACTGTACATTTACACAATGGAACAGTATGCAGCACTGAAAAAGAAAGAATTACGCTACCTTTTTGCGACAGCATGGATAAAACTGATGACTATTATGCTAAGTGAAATAAGGCAATCGTTGAAAGACAAATACCAAATGGTCTCACTTACAAGAGGAATCTAATGAACAAAATAAGCTAATTAGCAAAATAGAACCAGAAGCATAGAAACATGGAACAGTCTGGCAGCTGTAAAAGTGGAGGAGGAAGGGACTGGTTGAACAAAGGTGAATGGATTAGTTGAAGAACATACATGAATTACCCACGGACATGGACAATGGTATAGGGATTGACTGTGGGAGTACAGGGTAGGCCAAGGGGAGTGGGCAAAGGGGGAAAAACTGGGCCAACTGTAATTGCATAAACAATAAAATATTTAAATTTAAAATAAATAAAACAATTAAGCATCCAGTTAGAAAAGGGGTTCCCAAACCTCAGCACTATTGACAATTTGGACCTTTGTGGGCCTATTAATCCAGTCCATTGTATTGTGTTTAAGCAGTATTTTTCTCCTACATCATGGTGCCAGTAGCCTGCCCTTAATCATGATGGATAAAAATGTCTCCAAACACCATGCAAAATCGTCCTTCCTGAGAGATACTGAGGTGGAGGAATTGAAGAATAGACTGGAAACACAGAAAGATGAATACATGATATGAAAAGCAACATTGTGAACCTGGCAACAGAAGCCAATGCAGAGAAAGAAGAAACTACAAAAGTAATATACGGTGTAATAAAATTGACACAAAATAAAATACAAACCCTAAGTAAAAAAATAATATAAATAAAACAGGATAAATATTGTTGATCTGAAAAGTGTATGTCTTCAAGTAAAAATGACTTTGATCTGCCAGGTAAAAAGCCATAGACATATTCTTAAGAACTGTTCAAAAATCGAAACAGGAATTTAAAAATACGAACTATAAATCCTAAATATTTTACCAATTAAAAATATATTAATATTTTAGAAACTACTCTATTAAAAGAAAAGTGTCATAATATAGCATATTAAAATTCAAATATATTCTGATATAAGAAAAATATGTCATAGCTAACAAATCTGTATTTCTTTTCTGTAGTGAACAGGTTGAAAATATTCCAGAACGCTACATAATAGTTGCAATAACTGAGAATACGTGAATGAAACAAACCAAAATAAAAAAAGAGAGTCTCTCTGCATTTCTATGGAATACAACAGAAGAGATATTAAAAGGCTAAAAAGTATATACTGAACAAGGTTATCAACATTTTTAGTTTGAGGCAAGTTTAACCATATTTAAGGAATGGAATTTTCCAGTACTATTACCTTCTCTTAAACTGAAACTGGCTGAACACTGATCAATCAAGCCAACTACCATGCTTTTGGCCTTAGTAGGCTTCTATTTGGAAAACAATGTCACGGGGTTTATGTAGACAGATGGATAAATGAACAAAAGCAAGTAACTTTCTAAGCATTCTCCATATTTGGTCTTCTGCCAAATAGGATTATGTTTCTGTAGAAAACTGCATCTTTTTGCATCGGAGATCAGGGTATTTTCATTCTTCCACTGTTGAAAACTCCTGGCATGAATTTATCTCTTCCTATATCAATTTCTCTCTTAATTTATCTTCTCTGAAATATCTCCATTTCATAGAATGATTATATTAAAAACTTAAGAGTGGGCGCTTAACCAAATTTTTTAGTGTATAAATTATTTCTTGAAATGAAGCTAAATCTATATTTCACTACTAAATTAAGGATTTATTCTGCTGGTATGAGCTGAATTGAGTCCCCCCAAATCATATCTTGAAGCCCTAATACCAGTACCTCAGAATGTGACTACATTTGGAGACAGAGTCTTTAAAGAGGTAATTAAGCTAAGATGATATTATTAGGGTAAGCCCTATCCAATCGCAATGATATTCCCACAAGAACAGAAGATGAGGATGCAGGCACGTGCTGAGGAAGACCAGGTGAAGACATAAGGAGAAGACCATCCACAAGCCAAGCAGAGGCCTCAGAAACCAGTTCTACACATGCTTTGGTCTTGAGCTTCTAGCCTCCAAAATAGTGAGCAAATATATGTCTGTTGTTAAAACCAGTCAGTGTGTTGTACCTAGAAAAAGAATATATCTATGATAAAGTAAGTTTGGTATTTTGAGCCTTACTGGAGGCTGTTTTCAACACAATTGATTCTATTTTCTGTGTTTATTCTTATTTCAGTTTAAACTCTAAAGATTACATATACTTTTCAGTTTAGTTAGTTGTACAGACAGGCTAAGGACTCTGTCCGAGTAAAGTCATCTACATGACTATCTATTTAGTCTCATAGACTGAAAATGCAATACTTACACTAAACATTCATGTCAGAAAAAACTGTCTTGTTCCCATATTTGACACAAAAGACATTTATCCTCTTTCATAAAACAATAACAATGTGGGATAGCTTCATGGGATAAAAGTGGGAATAAAGCCAGGTATTTAAGAAAACCCCTAGAAGATCACTAACCATAGAATCAATAGTAAACATTGTACAGAGTTAATTTGAAGAAGTCACCTTCCTACCTAGCAAGTCTACTTCACTAACAAATGGAAGATACCAAGAGGGGAAAGTCATCATCAGGTTCTCTTACATCAGAAATTCTCTGCGCAACAGCAGACAAGATAGGCTAGATGAGGTTGATGCCAGAATGTGAATGCATGACAAAGATTGCCCTTATAATAAAAGCACTTATAAAGGGAAGGGGCAATCAAGAGACTTGAGTTCATAGACTCATAGTCATGTGTTGAGTACCCCTAGATACAAAGGTAGAAATAGTGGGACTTAAAAATTGTGTGGGGAGAATCAACAAGGGCTCCTGAGGAGAATACTTGCTGAAAGTTGTGCTTAAAACAATTTGTCTGACTGTGCAGGCCATGCATTTCCTTGATATTTTAGTTTTTTGCTTGTAAATCAAGGATAATTAAATATGATTTGTGGAGAAATTGAGAGGATTAATTACAGATGCTAATGTTTTTAAAGAGCTTTAAGAAAGGCTGAATTCAATATCTTATTGCATCTGAGTTCAAGGTATTTTCATTCTTCTATTTGTGAAGATCTATTCATATTTTGTAAAGTTACTTTAGATTGAGCTCTAATTAAAGGGGTTTCTGAGAACACTTAATAGGGAAAAAAGGGCACCTGAGAAGAGCAACTGCCAAGGCCAGACCACTATGGGCAGTATAAGGAAGGCCACATTCCTGTGATGTAGGTCATGATGCAGAGTTCCTAAGAGAAGCAGATAGCCTTTGAACGTTTTTCTCACCAACCATTGGTCCCCTCACTTGTTCATTTCCAGATATTAAAGTAAAAGTTTAGGTCACCCCATAAGATAATTAACAGTTAACCATAGGAGTAATCCAAAACTCACCAAGGAATCAAAATTGTTCATGAAATCTCTTATAATTTTGATTATAATTAAAGTTACACATTGTTTTGGAATGACCAAATCAATTTTACAATTATGTGTGATATATAAGCTGTCCATATGAAATCCTTGATGCACAAAATAAGCAAGGACCTAGAAAACCACTACTCATTATTCTATGGATTTCTGTTTCACTCAGCTAGATCATATTTGCTAAGAAAATGTCCTCAGGGAAAGCAGAATTTAAATCTCTGCTCTGCTACTTAATTGCTGTTATAATAATACTACCAATGAAGCAATTCATTTCTGCAACCAATATGTATTTGTCAGGCACCGTTCTTAGCATGTCTGATTTTGAGGGGTTAAGTGGGACTAAAATGGAGATATTAAAAACTTTTTCATTAAAAAATTTTTAAATTTATTTTATTGCATTTTCCCTTACCACTTACCTCTTTTAATGCCCCCCCCTGCAATTACCACACTGTTGTTCATGTCCATGAGTCTTCTGTCCTTTTTGCTCAGTCCTTCTATCCCCTAAGCAACCCCCACAATACCAACACGGAGAGCTGTTACCTTGCTCTGTAGCTATGAATCTGTCTCTATTTGCTTGTCAGTTCAGTTTGTTTATTAGATTCCACATATGAATGAAGCTATATGGTATTTGTCTTTTTCTAACTGGCTTATTTCACTTAGCATAATGTTCTTCAGGTCCATCCATGGTGTTGCAAAAGGTAAATTTTTAAATTTTCTTCTTTTTTATGCTCTGAGTAGTGTTCTATTCTGTAAATGTCCCGTAGTTGTTTTATCCATTCTTCTACTAACGGACATTTGGGCTGCTTCCAAATCTTGAAAATTGTAAATAGTGCTGCAATCAACATAGAGGTTATGTTCTTCTAAATTAGTGTTTCAGGTTTCTTCAGATGAATTCCCCCAAATGTAATCATGGAGTCATAAGGCAGTCCCATTTTTAATAATCTTTATATACATCTCTTATTTTTACAATGAGTGTCTATTACATACACGACAAAAAGCATTAAAACTAGGTCCAGTACCATCATTCCTACCCTCATTAAGTCATTTTTCTTAGCAATATCATAGCCTTACCATCTTGGACTCTTCCAACTAAACCATCCCTCTTAACAACTCTTGCCTTTTCATCATTAGCATGTCTCAAGAAGTCATCTTTTGCATTCTCTCCCTACCACTGCTCTATAATCAAGGCCCTAAGTTAGGCATAGCTATGTAAGGTGGCTTCTGAGAGAGCTGCCACCTTTGCTTCCTCTCCATTATCTCTCTTCCTACTCAGCCAGCATCACTGCGCAAGGTGGTATGAAGATTTGGTTCCAAGTTTCAGTTCTGTCACTTAGTATTTTGTGGCCTTATTAATGTCACTTAAAACATTAAGTTCCACTGGAATCCACTTGAGAAGATAATACCAAGATATCGCTATTTTTTCTCTTACCATTACATTTTTTGAAGTCAACCTTTTTAAATATCTCAACTGGATTCATCACATTTATTATTGCCTCAGCTTCTCTTTTCTCCACTATTCCATCTTTGTGTGCTTTGCTCTAAGAAGCAGGCTAGCTTACTCTAAGAGCCCCTTGTCCATAAGACTTTCTTTGGTTATCTAATTAAACATATATATGTAGCTTTTACCACAAATGTCAACAAAATTTTTGCATTTTTTCTTACAGTCTTCTACTATGACACAGAACAGTGTAGTCTAAGTGCGAGATTTTCCGCTTAAACTTCCCATTAGAATTCAACACCTAGTCAAAATTGTAGTGCATTCCCACCTCGAAACCACTTAGATGGAGATGAAATCATTTTGCTGGCTTTACTAAACTTAATTCATTACACTGGGCTAAGGAAGAAGCACAGCTTCCCCTAAAGCATAAGACTACTTAGTACTTAAAGACAAGTAAGGTGCTCTACTAGGGAAAAACGTGGGAGGGTAGTAGTAAGGCCATACATCGTGTTTGTAGGGATCACCTGCTATATGCTAGCATCATGTTTCCAATCTCTTAATCAAAATTTTTGAAAACCATTAAAGGAGAAATCAAATTTATATCTGTGCAATTGCTTGCTAAAAGGAGAGTTGGGTTTGACATAGAAGCAATGAATTTTGTTTCTGACTATATTTCTAATGTCTGCCTGTAAAATCATTGTGTCTCTTTTGATGTCTGTCTCATAATGTATTAAGGTCTTGGAAAAGGAGATTGAGTAACTTACAGGTTTCTGATTTGGATGCTTGTATAAGAAGAAAGACTATTCATCAAGGTAAACAATTTCATGGGAAAGATAAATTTTAGGATATAAACAAATACATGGAGAATCATTAGATATGAAGAAATTGACTGAGTTAGAGAATCAAGAAGTGGTTATAAAATTGATTTGTTTGTGGTCTAGCAGAGATGTATTAAGAAGAAAATATTCAAAAGTCATTTAAAATATGTAGTATTTGAAACCACTTTGCAGGGATGAGTTATTATTTAAGAGAGACTGAATACAGAGGTCCAAGTAATACCAACATAGAAGCGTGGGTGTTGTTAATGAAGAATATAAAGATTTTATTGGATGTTTATATATAATTTTTAAGTCAAATGTAATATTTCAGTTAGGAACTACTTTGGTTTTTTAACTGTGCTCTATCTTTTTGTTTCATTCTTCTTTAGACAGGTGTACACACCTGATATTTTAAGAAATGTTTTTCTTTAATTAATGCTAGAAATATTTTGAATAAAACATTTACCTATCAACATTTTGCCAATCACATCTCTTAATGTAAATGATCTTTTTTATTATTACTCATATTTTTCTTACTTTTGGTGTCTAATTCCAGTGTTCATTGTTTCCTTGGCTGAGCTGCAAAGTGCAATAACAGCTGAATGCAAGATGCAGTTGAGTAATTTCATAGTCACTGAAATAAGTTGTCTGTCAAATATGCAGAAATAGGGAAGTGAGGATAAGTACAAATCAACTAGTTTATAGAGACAATTACAAATTACATAATAAAATCATGACTACATCCAGGACTGCAAAAATATTCCCCAAATGTCTACCACTTAATTTTGTGAGAAATAAATAATTAGTTATATGAGTTAATTGTTTCATGTTTGAGTTTTGGGTTTTCCTGCCATTACCATTGTATAAGTTTACAAATACTAGGTGTTATTGAACAAAAAATATTCTTGTTAGTAACTATAAACTCCATATCCATGCAGAAAGACACTAAGGAGAGGAAATTAATTCATTAACTTATCCATCTCTCCAGCCGTTCTTTTGAAAATATTAATACTTCAAAAGTATGGGGAGATGAACATATTTAATTGTTTTTTCTTACCTTAAAAGAACTGTCTAGCATACTACTCACACAATAAATGCTTGTTGGTGAGAAGAACCAATAAAAGTGATAATTAATAATAAATCACTTGTCCTGCCTGGGTGGCTCAATTGGTTGCAGCTTTGTCCCATACACCAAAAAGGTTGCAGTTTTGTTTACCAGTAAGGGCACATACCTAGGTTGCAGATTCGATTCCCAGTAGGAGTACATACAGTGGGCAACTGATCCATGTTTCTCTCTCACATCAATGCTTCTCTCTCTCTCTCTCTCAAATTAATAAAAACATATCCTCATGTGAAGATTAAGAAAATAACAAAAAATAAAAATAAATGATTTTTACAGTATAAACTAAAATGCAATGTGCTAAGTGGTGTAATAAATTGCTATGAAGATACTGTGTAGTTATGAGAAGGCTTCACAGGAGGATGTGACTGCTGAAAGATCAAAAAGTAACTCATGTAAGGCATATGCAGTATTTAAAGATGTGAATAAGGGCAAATATGATGAATTAATTGTTGATCCAAAGTGGCACTTACAGAGGTTTTGTGTATTGTATCCGTTGGTTTATTAAGTGGGTGTCTGGTTCAGCTTCTCAAGTCTTGCATTACGTGAAAGATCATGGAGTAGTCAGCAAATTTACTTGGAGAGAAACACATGAAATAGTCTTCCTGTACAAATACAGGGCCCAATAAATATTTGATAATACAGAGCACTTTGTAAAGCATAGAAGTATTGCATAAATAGGAAATAACATTTATTTCCTATTGGAAAAGGAAAAAAAAAGTACTTGGAAATTTTACTACTCGGGGAAGAACTCCGAACTACTTCATAAATACACAGGTTTTTCTCCCTAACTGCAAATACTTCAGTATGTATATCAACTTTCTCTTTCTTTTCCTTGATTGTAAAAATCTGTGTTGATATTCCCTTGTGTTGTGAATATACATAAAGATATCAACTCACTAACAATGCCTGGATATCATTAAGTAGATTAAATTGAATGATAAAAGCTCTTTCTAATAAAATGAAAGTGGTTTTCTTTCTTATTAATTATATTAAACAAAATTCTCTCTTGGGATTGAAACATGAAATTTATCTACTCTATCTATGAAATAGAGCCATTAGATATTCAACTTGATCAATATAAATGTCTGATTAAGGCAATTCAAACCTAGATAATTTTCCTGTTCAAATATTACTTGGTTTATTTGATGTACCAAAATTGCTTTAATAAGAATAGAAGCTTTTTTTTTACTTTGTACATACCAGAGTTAATTAAAAAAATTGAACCATAAATATTTCTTAAAACTATTTTTATCTATTTTTGCTAGGCCACCAAATGCAGGTGTAATTAAATGTTTAACCTCCAAAAGGTTAATGTTAACCTTTGATAATCTAATGATAAAGGTTATCTTCATTACTTAATGATGATAAGAAAAAAGTAAATATCTATGATAAATTATAAGGTCTTTGTTGGGTTATAGAAATGAGCTCTTGTTTATTTTTGTCCTTTTGTGGGGGAAGTGAGAGCAGGGAGGACATGAAAATTAAAGATCACTGTTTAAACTCCTCATAAACATCAAAATTAAATGAATCTTTACAAAGCATAGATACCAAAATATGCCAATAGTCCAAAATTAAAAACTCCTGTATTGGCTCCCCATTAACTTCACAAATCACTGAGGAAACACTTTCAAATCACACAAATCAGGTAAAAGAACTCTCAGACAGGAAAATCTTCCAATAAAAAGAGACAGGAGCACAGAAAGCATTGAACGAAATAATAAAGTGTTTCAAAAAAAAATTGAATGTGATAACCACTTCACGTGTAGCGTAGCATAAAAACCTTAAAACAGTATCCCTCCCTTCCCACGTGTGACAAGAAAACAGCTCTTCTGAGTTGCTGCCTGGGGGTTTTGCAGCATGAGACCCAAAATCTAGATATTTAGATAAGGACCCCAGTTTAGGCTTCTGGCCACAAATTTCTGCTTTACTTTTCCTGAGCCACCTTTTAAAGTGATTACTCAGAGCTGACATCATGAAAAGTGCCCTCTGCGGCAGCCACCCTGCAAACAGCGGGTGCATGCCACCCTTGCTCTCTGTCTCCTGCTCCTCTGCGAGCTGCAATGGAGGACTGCCGCTCCCCTGGCTCATTACATCCCCACTTTGGGGATCTGTAACTGATAGATATTGTGACTTCCATTTGGTGAGTGTGTTGAAACTGCACCTTCAGTCAAAAAACCTTGGGATTTTCACAACCCCAAAATTGCAGCTCAAATGTTGAATGAGCTGCCCACCAACCCTTAATGGGTGGCATGTTCCTCTTTATTCAGCAGGTCATAATCTGTGTATTTTTAATGTAATGAACTAGTTACCCCACTCCAATCCCCTCCAACACATGTGCTGTTATTGCCAATCATTTTGCTTCTACGCATTGACATAAGACCCATAATACTTTTTGCCACTTTTTAATTAAGCATATATAACTACAGTTTACATATATCTTATAAATGAGGGAAAATATTAAATGAATCCACATGTACATCAGTTCTAGCACTCTCAGTGTGATCATATGTAGAGGTGGAGCTTTGGGAGATGATTAGGTCATGAGGGTAGAGCCTCATGTACAGGATTAGTGACCTTATAAAAGAGGCTCCAGGGAGTTTGCTTCTTGTGCGCTTCCTTGATCTTGGACTTCCATAATTTATGGTTTTAATTTGAACATTTCACCTGACATGGTGTGCTTGAGTGTGATATCATTATGTTACAGAATTGCATGCTTATTATACTGTAATAAAATATTTTGCAATAAAAAAGGGCATTATTTATACCAACCCTGTACAGTAGGCCCATCTTAATGACCTCATTTGAACTTAATTACCTATAGAAAGACCAAATTTCCATGACCCCAAATACAGTCACATTCTTGCTCTGGGTTAAGACTTCAGCATATAAATTTTGTAGAGACACAATTCAGCCCAGAGTAGTAGGTAATAAATTTGTAAGATAAAGTCTTACGTGCTCTATATATCTGCAGCTTCTACAGTGCGAATCAAGAGAATTTTTCACATGAAATTATTGAATGATTATGGTTTGATGTATTTGTTATAATCTTAAGAAATTAAATAGATCTATAAAAGCATGCTTTTAATTATTTTAATGAATATGTAGCCTACTGAAATAGTCTGTTTTCACTGAGAAAATAGATAAAAGGGGAAAATAATTACTCATTAACTCTTTTTGACAAATGAACTATGGTCTCTCATAAAATAATACTACTGAAAAAATCTAAGATTTATTGCAAATTTCTCATACTTTTACTTGAGTTTAATGAACTTAATGTAAACTGCTCAGTTTAAGGTTTATAGGTTAATTTTTGACAGGCAAGTTTAAGAAAAAAGTGAGTTGCGATGGAAATTAGTTGAATTATCTATTCAAAACTTTTTAAATATTTATGATTTTCCACTTCATGGCCCTTCTAAAAATGTTAATGGATTTAATTAATGTTTTTCTTTATTTACATATTCAAAATAATCTCAATTTATATAAACCCAACTTAATGTAAGAATAAAATAATAATTAGTCTTAATTTAGAATATATTTATTTTTATATCACTTTCAGAGATGGTTAGATGAAAGATTTCTATGATTGTGATTAAATACTTTGAAGCACACACATTTTTTTAATTGTTGCTCAGGTACAATTGTCTCCATTTTCAATCCACCACTCCTCCCAGACCCACCCATCCCCACCTCTCACCCTCAAATCTACACCCTTTCGGCTTTGTCCACGTGTCCTTTACACGTGTTCCTTGATGGCCCTTCCCCTATAATCCCCTATTATCCCCTCCCCCCTCCTTTCTGGTTACTGTCAGTTTGTTCTTTATTTCCCTGTCTCTGGTTCTATTTTGCTCACTTGTTTGTTTTGTTGATTAGGTTCCACTTATAGGTGAGAGCACACACTTCTAAATTTATTAAAAATATGCGCTGGCTGGCGTAGCTCAGTGGATTGAGCTCGGGCTGCAAACCAAAGTGTCGCAGGTTCAATTCCCAGTCAGGGTACATGCCTGGGTTGCAGGCCATAACCCCCAGCAACCGCACATTGATGTTTCTCTCTCTCTCTCTATCTCCCTCCCTTCCCTCTCTAAAAATAAATAAATAAAATCTTTAAAAAATAACATTTTGTATAATGTGCTAAAAGTAGGTGATGTATGTTTGCCATTCTTAAGATATATGCAAAAGCAATTTATAAATAAGACTACAGACTCAGACCTTTCAAGTTGTTTTTTTAAGATTCTGCTATTAATAAGTGAACAAATTAGACATTTAAAATCCAAATTTGTATTTTCTCTTTCACCAGTCTCCAGGAAAGTAGGAATCTTTCCATATTTTATAATAAAGATTAAATCATTTTTGGCAAATGTATTAATTTATTCTTCTTCTTAGGAAGAGAATTTCCAGTTTAACTTTGCCTAACCTGATAATCAAAGCTATTCCACATATATCATCTCATTTATTGATATTTGCAAGTACATACATGTTTTACTTGTATTTACTTTTTCCTTTTTTAAAATTCTTTTATTGTTGTTCAATTACAGTTGTCTGCATTTACCCCCACCATCCCTTCGACTCGCACCTCCTTCCCTTGCTCCCACCTCCCTCCTTGGTTTTGTCCATGTGTCCTTTATCATTGTTCCCCAAAACCCTTTATCCTCTCCCCCTATTATCCTTTCCCACCTCCCCTCTGGTTACCGTCAATTTGTTCTTAATTTCAATGTCTCTGGTTATATTTTGCTTACTTTTTTCTTTTGTTGATTAGGTTCCTGTTAAAGGTGAGATCATATGGTATTTGTCTTTCAGTGCCTGGCTTATTTCACTTAGCATAATGCTTTCCAGTTCCATCCATCCTGTCCCAAAGGATAGGAGCTCCTTCTTCCTCTCTGCTGGGTAGTATTCCACTGTGTAAATGCACCACAATTTTTTATCCACTCATTTACTGATGGGCACTTAGGTTGCTTCCAGTACTTGGCTATTGTAAATTGTGCTGCTGTGAACATTGGTGTTTCAGGGTTCTTAGGGTATAATCCCAGCAGTGGAATTGTTGTATTTACTTTTATCTATTTAACTAATGCATGATATACATACAAACTGATGACATAAAAATTATTATTTTCTTTTTTTAAAAGAAAGAAATTATTATTTTCTATAATCTCAGGATGTGGAAAGTGACGAATAAAAGGTGATACACTGCCCAAGATTGCATGGAGTTAGCATTTGATTCCAGGGAATCTGGCTCTAAATTAATTCTCCTTAACAACTACACCGTGCAGGTATAAACTGTCAATCAATCCTTCAAAGGAGTCTTTGGGTACACAACACACCCTGGCTGTGCTGTCATATAGAAGAGAAAGATAAATAACAAACTGAATGAGCCATACTATCAGAACTTGTCCTAAATTAGAATGAAAATCTAATCCCATTCAAGGACACTTTCACTTGACTTACTTCAGTGTTCTTCAAAGATAATTTTAAGTTTTCTTTTGTTTCTTAAAAATTGTATTAAATTATATCTCTAATGATATGATCTCTTCCATTACTCATTTTTTTCTATTCTGAGAACTACAAATATCTGTACTTGGTATTTACTTTGTCCTTTTCCTATATATGTAAGTTTCTCTCCAGATGTTTATTTTACATCCTCACTTTTTTCTCTCTAGAGCTTGTTTGCATACTCATTGCTTTGGGACAAGGTTAGGCTGTTAAAATGGGTTTTAATATTTATTTTCCATACCAGTGATTTTATATCTTATTTATTAACATGAAAGTAAAGTATTTAATGAATATGAACCAAATGGTGTAAAAATAAATCTAAGGTTCTTTCATAGATTGTGTGGAGATTTTTGCTTGTCATTTTGCAAGAGTGTAGGTTTTTTCACTGAGTTAATGCATGATGTAAGTTTTAACTCCTATTTCAATTTGAGTTTCAGAACCATTGATATCCTTTGAAATATTAATACTGACAATGTTAGAATTTCAGAAATATCCCCCAAAATGTTACCAATAATCTGAATGTAAAATGGAACCAAGTAAGCACACATTAAGTGCAGAGGGTTTAAAATTATTATGTAACTGGCTTACAAAAAATCAGTGTCATGTATGGAAGTAAATAACAGAATTAATATGGTCCAGAGAAATATATATATTTTTAAAAACCTCAAGATTAGAAGTCTCTGTGCCTTTTAGTCAAAACACACTGCTAATTAGGTCTCTGCTTGAATATTGTTTGTACTAATGTGCTCATTGCCTTTTCCTCCAACTTTTTCTGACCAGCTTTCAAGAAAACGGTTCATGGAGCTACAAAGTCAAAATGGCAGTGAATAAGATTCAGGACCAAAGAGACTATCAATAACCAAAGCCTAGAAGGCTGACTATTACATCTTAGAATCAGTTGTTAATTAGCAAATGTGTCAGAAAAAAAAAAAAACACTTCATTGGACAAACTTTTCAGTGAAATTGTCTGCGAGGAGATTCTCACTTTCTTTGTTATATAATTGTCTCCTCTCATTACCCATTGTTTATTTTTTAAATTTTATTTTCATTGTTGTTCAAGTACAGTTTTCTGCTTTTTAACCCCATCCCAGCCCACCTACCAGCCCTCCCCTCCTCCCTCCCATTTCCACCCCCCGCCTTGTTCTTGTCCATGTGTCCTTTATGCTTGTTCCTGCAAACCCCTGGAAAGCATTATGCTAAGCAAAATAAGCCAGGCAGTGAAAGAAAAATACCATATGATCTCACTTTTAACAGGAACCATTGTTTATTTCTATGGAAATAAATATTTAAAATCACCTAGATGTAGCCTTCAACTGAAGACCTGTACTCAGAAAACTACACAACACTGAAGAAAGAAACCAAGGAAGATACAAACAAATGAAAGCACGTACCATGTTTATGGACTGGAAGAATTAACATCATCAGAATGTCCATAATACCCAAAGCAATTTTTTAATTCAGTGCAATTCCTATTAGAATACCAATGACATATTTCACAAATACAGAACAAGCATTGCAAAAAATGTACACGGAATCATAAATGACCCTGAATAGCCATGGCAATATTAAGAAGAACAAAGTAGAAGGGATCACAATGCCTAACATCAAACTGTAGTACAAGGCTATTATAATCAAAACAGTCTGGAGCTGGCATAAGAACAAACATATAGATCAATGAAACAGAACAGAAAACTCAGAAATAAACCCAAGTCTCTATGATTGATTAATCGACAAAGGGGGCAGAAGCATAAAGTGGGGTAAAAATAGCCTCTTCAACAGATGGTGTTGGGAGATCTGGACAGCTACATGTGAAAAAATGAAACTTGACCACCAAATTACACTATACACAAAAATAAACTCAAGATGAATAAAAGACTTAAATATATGCCATGACACCATTAAAGTCCCAGAGAAGAACATAGGCATGAATATCTCAGATATTCCATGCAGCAATATATTCACCAATATGTCCCCTAGAACAAGGGACATAAAGGAAAGAACAAACAAAATGTACTCCATCAAAATAAAAAGATTCTGCATGGGTAAAGGAAACATCAGCAAAATGAAAAGGGAACCAACTGTATGAGAAAAATATATTTACAAACAATACCTCAGACAAGGGTTTGATCTCCAAAATATATAGAGAACTTACATGACTCCACTCCAAGAGGACAAACAACCCCATAAAAAATGGGCAAAGAGCCTGAATAGACAATTCTCTGTGGAGGTCATACAGAGGGTTCAGAGATATATGAAAGGATGCTCAGCATCACTAGCCATCCACAGACAATTCCACTGCTGGGATCGAACCCTAAGAATCCTGAAACACCAGTCCAAAAGAACCTATGTATCTCAGTGTTCATAGCAACACAATTTACAATAGCCAAGTGTTGGAAGCAACCTAAGTGCCCATCAGTAAATGAGTGGATAAAAAACTGTGGTACATTTACACAATGGAATACTACCCAGCAGAAAGAAGGAGCTCCTATCTTTGTGACAACAGCATGGATGGAGCTGGAAAACATTATGCTAAGTGAAATAAGCCAGGCACTGAAAGACTAATACCATATGATCTCACCTTTAACAGGAACCTAATCAACAAAATAAAAAAGCAAGCAAAAACATAACTGGAGACATTGAAATAAAACATAAACTGACAGTAATCAGAGGGGAAGAGGCAGGGTGTAATGGGGGAAAAAGAGGAAGGGTCGTCAAGGAACATGTATAAATGACACATAAACAAAGCCAAAGGTGGGTAGGATTGAGGGTGAAAGGTGGGGGTGGGTGGGGCAGAGGGCATGGTGGGGTGAAAATGGAGACTACTGTACTTGAACAACAAAAAAAATAAGTAAATAAATAAATAAAAAATATCTACTTAGTAAAAAAATTAAAAATAAATTAAAAGGTTAAAAATACTGTAAAGTAAAAAAAAAGAAAATGTCTATATTCTGCTCAACTAAACATTTTCCAAAATATAAATCCAACTGCGTTGGACTAGATTATTTATTTATTTATTTATTTATTTAGAGAGGGAAGGCAGGGAGGGAGGGAGGGAGGGAGGGAGGGAGAGAGAGAGAGAGAGAGAAACAGAGAGAGAAACATCAATGTATGGTTGCTGGGGGTTATGGCCTGCAACCCAGGAATGTACCCTGGCTGGGAATCGAACCTGGGACACTTTGGTTCCCAGCCCGCGCTCAATCCACTGAGCTACGCCAGCCAGGGCTGGACTAGATTATTTAATTACATCATTGTACATTTCAGAATACAATTTTAAAACATTTTAAAATATAATTTGACATGGTTGTATACAAACAACAGCTTTAGGAAAAACTTTACTTAAAATTTTTCTAACCAACTCCCTGGCAACAAAACATTATAAAAATCATTAGTACATTGCCTTTTTAAAATTGTAATCTCCATACAAATCAGTGGAAATACTTTCCCAATGCCCTGTCTTACCTTTGTTCAACTGTTGCTTTACCTATGTATAACAAAAACTAAAGGCATCTAATCTACACTTATTTTTTATTATTTAATCTTATGAAATAAAAATTGCAGTCATATGGATTGCAAGGAAAGTATCAGGAAATAATAATTTCACTAGTGAATTAATTTAGCTTATTTCCAGAATCATTAACTCAAAAAGATATTGTTTTTCTTTTCTCATAATATGGTCGTTGGACATGTAAATTGCCTAACAGTGTTTTCCTCTCTGAAAAAAAATTCATAATGCTAAAATTTTTCAATGTTTTTGTGTTTCATTTTAATATTGAAGATGGAAGAAAATACTCAGTATTTCCAGCATATTATGCTTTATTATTTCAAGAAAGGTAAAAACACAACTGAAACACAAAAATTGTCTGTGTGGTATATGGAGAAGGTGCTGTGACTGGTGGTTTGTGAAGTTTTGTGCTGGAGATTTCTCACCAGACAATGCTCCATGGTTAGGTAGACCGGTTCAAGTTGATAGATAATGAACTGAAATATTAGTTGAGAACAATCAACATTATACCATGCAGGAGACAGCCACATCTTCAAACTATCCAAATCAATGGTTATTGGTGAAAATGAAGAAAAAGTGTCCTTTATTTTATGGAAAAAACAAACAAACAGATGGTCTTTTTGGCCAACCCAATACTTTATTAACAAACATAAATTTCTTAAAGACTGAATTGCATCACTTCCCCCCAATTTATAGGTTAAATGTCTGTTCTCCAGTGTGAGTATCTGTGGAGATGGGCCTTTAGAGAGGTAATTAAGGTTAAATGAGGTCATAAGAGTGGGACCCTAATCTAGTATGACCGCTGTCCTTCTGAGAAGAGGAAGAAATACCCAGGACCTGTGTGACAGAGGAAGGACCACGTGAGGACATAGTGAGAGGGGGCCATCTGTGAGATCAGGACAGTGCCACGGGAGAAACCTACTCTCTGGCATTTTTATCTCAGGTTTTCAGAAATGTGAGTAAATCAATTGTCACTGTTCAACCCACCTAACCTGTCGTATATTTTATGGCAGTCCTCGAAAACCAGTGCGCAATTCAAAGCCAAGTTTGTCATTTTCCTAATAAGTTTTGAGCAAAGAAAGTATTACATTCAGAAATCTGTAATTTGGAATTTCTTTTTAAAAAATTTAAATATATATTTATCTGAAACCTGAAAGACATTAAGTTTTCATTCTAACAATCACCTGAGATGAGAAAGCCAGATGTTTTAGTTCACTTTCCATAAAGGCAGCAGGCTGAGGTATGGAAAATCATGGACAAACACAGAGTATCATGTATAAAGTCAAAATCAGGTTTGAAAAGAGAAGGCAAGATGACTTAAAATCACAGGTAGCTTTGATACATGACCACCCCTATTAGAACTATGGTTGGTTGCATATAAGAAGTAGATCTAGTCTTTGAAGAATATAAGCATCTGGACAAAGTATCAGTAGTTTAGACAAACGAAGCAGTGCCAGACTTCAGGACTTTTGGAGTACAGCCCTCGTGTATTTTGCAGCGAGCTGCAGCAGGTATGGTTGATCACCAGGATCCATTCCTATCACCATCTAGGGTGCTTTCCTGTTTTGCAAGAGCAGAGAGCTAAATATACATTTTTTCCTAGATTTCCTTAAATGTACTGGATGCAAATTGGTTATTTTAATTAGATCCATTTATATGAGTGTTTTGAAGGGGAAAGAAAATTGGTAGAAAGCCATCTTCTGATTTTTGCTCATTTATTGTTTTTATTGCTGTTTTTTTATAGCAAAGAAGTTGTGAGGATATGATTTAGTTTTGTGGCTTTGTTTTAGAATCCATTTTCCAGCCTCGCTGTATTTAACTAGATTTTTGGTGTTGCAGCCATGTCCTGGTTCACTGATACAGTATATCAGACTCTGGGATTTATTTGCAGCATCCTGATTGTCTGCTTTTCTGACGGTGTCAGAGGTTGCAGCTGCCTTGATCAGTTCAATATGGAACCTTCTGAAGCATACTTAATGTAGGAGACTGTTCTGTGTGGCATGGGCCCAGCTCCCACTGGGAGATGCACAGGACCCATGCCCACAGATAGGTTCTCCCGTGAGGAATCAGGCCTGCAATGTACCTAGGCTGCTATGAGTCTTGCTTTTTGCTAAAACTCCCTCACCCTGAATTGAGGACAATTACTGCAAAGCAACTTCCTTAAAACACGCTAAACCTTCCAAGGATCAACTACTTTTGCCTTTTGATTTGCAAATATCCCTCTTCTGTGATGTGATTAGCAGCATTGGCTCCTTCGTTTTCTGTAAAAAGTAACCACCTAAAGCAAGCCTGTGCATAGTTAATGAGGACCTTCTTGCAATGTGCCCAGTAAGACAATAAAAGCTCATTGGAGCAAGGGCTGAGGCTTTTGCTCCTTGGGAAAAAAGCCACGCTGTCCCTTTTCTTCCACGGACTCGGTAGTCCATGTGAATGTCTCATTTCATCCATAATGATGTGGACACTGCAGGCCGGTGTCTGCATCACTTAAGATGAGACTCTTCTAATCATCCTCTGGGTTAAATCTCATTCTGCTTGTAATAGTTATTGCAGTTCTGATTGTCAGGGAAAATGAGAAGAAATGTTCAATTTTATGTTGAAAATTTCTGCATACAATTCATTCTGTTGGAGTTAGGGGAAGTAGTATGTTATCCATACTCTAAATTAGATTAATAGAAAGTGTATTCTAACTCATAAATATTTCTGACTGTACACATAGGTAGGTAAATACAACTTACCCTTAAACATGAAAATGACTCTAAGTCCACTCTTATATTTTCTCCTTAACCCACAGATGCTTTCTTTCCCTACCCCACCCCTAATGTGGTATACTTTTACTGAATTGTTTATAATGACTAATGGTTTTTCCATTTAGAAAAGAACTACTTTGTAAACAAAAGGATAGTCTTGCTTTCATTACCAGTAAACCACAAAATTGTACCATCACACACAAAGAAGGTATAAAACCTTATTTTCCCAGACCTAGTGATAACAGAGTTTATGAAAGAAAAAAGTTTTATTATTTTTTTCAGTCTTTTATTCAATTCAATTACCTTTTCTTCTATCTCAGAGACTAAAATTGCCTTGAGGTAGCAATACAAACTTGTCCTTTCCTTGCCCTAAGAAGGTTTAGCTGTGTTTTACCTGAAGTATTTTAAACACTTTTGAAAATTATTTCATTTAGTAAAAAGAATATTGACAGGGGTGAGGAAAGCTTTGTTCTTATGGCTTTGCCGCCATTAAATAGTGGGGAACAACTCATCAGCTCTTTCTGGGACCTAGGTTACACCACAATGGCAAATCAGAGGACACCTACACAATCTCTCCAACTTCCTCTCCATCTGAGATCCCAGGCTTATCTTCCGGTAATACTATTCTGGGATTTAAAACAAGCATTTAAAATGGCCTATTCAATTATGGAAACAGAATGTGAAATTAGAACTTATTCATTAAATAGGCAGAGAAACACAGAAGAAAATATAGTATTCCCTAAGGGAGAACCACTAACTTAATGCAGATTTTTAATTAATGTAATACCATAAGCTATCAATAAATATTATGAAAGTTGCTTACATATGTCATATACAGTTCTCTGAGAAAAAGGTTGGGGAAAACATATAAGACATATAGTCTTAAACTTTAAAAATATACTTGTGTACAAAGTTGTGTGTGTTTGTTGTTTTCTCAGTTAAAATAAAAAAATAAAAATATCATTGTCATGATTTTCCAAGTGATTTTAAGAGAGGCACAAAAGCGTGAAAATTAGTGCTGTTGACAGAGACAGTGTCGGTGATAGCACCATTTTTCCTAGGACATTCACTTTGATGAAGACCTGTGACTTCACTTTCTTAATATCTTTGGGCCATGATGGCTCGGATGTTCGGATAAGACAGAGTGTTAACAACATGTTGAAGCTATCATCAATCTACCTTAATGTCTACATTATCTTTGAGTTTATTTCACACATGAAAAAGAAAAACAAAGGTCTATGAGAGAAATTTTAAAGCTCAGATTTTATTATAAAATTAATGCATTAATTTGTTTAATTACTCAAAATCCATTCATTAGTATAAACTAGATATCTCAAGTGGACAGAACTGTGCATTGTAAGGTACATGCATTATGAATGGGATAGTATGTCATTTCCCACAAACTTGCCAGAAATAAAAACATTTTATAATTTAGGTATATTTATAAAAGTCTAGATTTTGAGAGAAAATAGTTTATAAACATTGTTGACACTGAAAAATTACTTTGGCCATTTGCCTGGCATCCTAGTCAATTAGGGTATCAAGTATAACTAATGGCCGAACTAACCAAATAATACAACCTGTGGAATGTGTAATATGTGCAGGGCAACTGTCATGTAATTCATTAGTTCCATTATTTTTTCCATGCCCTGAGTAGTCTCTGACACCATCTGCCATGTAAGATGGCACATGGAACTAAATAGGCTGAATTCATCGTGATCACAGAAGGCTGGAGTACACAAACGCATTGTCAGCACACACACACTCGTGCAAACACAGAATTAGAACTGATGTATCTAGCTTTCGCTGCAACTTTCTACATTGAGAGCTGGGAACTTCCAAAGAAACAGAAAAACAGATTGTAGGTTAATGATTCCAGGTGTGATTTTTATACTGAAGGAGAAGTAAGACTTATTCTAGCAAAAAGAAGAGGTAGAATTTTTCAGTGCAGTGGTCAACATGTCCAATACAGTGGATGGAGCAACAACCAAGGTGCCTGCTGACCACAAAGGGGCTAATGGGATAGTTACGTCAATAAAGGTCAGACTGATTTCTGTAACAGTGAGTATCAGAAAACAATGGGAAAAGCCCAGACAAAAGTGAGATAGCTCAAAAGGTTTTTTTTTCTAGCCTATTTTAAATGTGAAAAGCAACTTTAGTTGACACGTTCATTCAAGAAAAACATTGCGCTGAATAGGTGTGAACTTTGCTCTGGACAAGAAATCAAATATAAAACTAAGTCGCTACCCTTCAGGACCTTGCATTTTGATGAAGGAGACTGCAAATAAACAAAGGTGGACTACATCGTCAGGGGATCATGGGTGCTGCAATGAAAAGTAGAGCCGCCAAGCGGGCGAGAGTATCTGAGTGCTCTTACAACTTGGAAACATTGGGAAAATCTCTCCGAAAAGCTGATATAAACAAAACTGGACTGAAACGACAGGAGTAAAAACTGGAAATGTTTCAGAAAAGATCGTCTAAGGCTGAGAGAGGACCAATATTGACAAGGCTCTGATGCAGGGTGAGTATGAGAAAGCCTCATAAAATACCAAGAAGACCACTGAGGCTACAGTGGAGTGAGCAAAGAAGACAAGAATAGAGATGCAAAATGAGACAAGACAGATGATAGCAGTCTGTGCCTAGTGGATTTGGGTTTCTAAGACTTTATCGTCTTCATGCCTGGGATGTTGTACTGGCTGCCCCAGTGGTGGACGAAGTCGTAGAGGCCAAGAGTTGAAACAAGAAAAGTTTTTTAGAATTTTGGTAGGAATTTCATTGACACAGATTGTTTGGGGTAGTATGGATGTTTTAATGATGCTAGTTCTTCTTATTCATGAACACGGTATATGCTACCATTTATTTGTATCTTCTTCAGTGTCCTAAATTTTCTATTTGCAAGTCTTTTACATTTTTGTTGGGTTTATTCCTAGGTATTTTATTCATTTTGAAGCCATTATGAATGGGATTGGTTTCTTAATTTCCCTTCCTGTTAGTTCATTATTGGCATATAAAAACCCAATGAATTTCTGGATATTAATTTTGTATCCTGCAACTTTGAACTAAATAGTGAACAGAGAAGATCAGATTTAAAAATACAAATCAAAATTCAGAAAATAAAAAATAACAAGTTACTATTTTTAAAAGGCTAATAACATAGGCCCCTTTGTGTGAATTAGAGCAGTAGCACTGTGCACCCCCGGGGAGGACTCAGGTCCCACACCAGGCTGCCAAGCTCACGTCACATAATTTCAGCTGGAGTTCAGCTCCAAGAAACCCCTTTATCTTGGGTCCTCAGTGTAGTAGCTAAACTTCACAATCACGTAGAATGAAATTACATTACATTATATTATGTAATGTAAAATTACATTAAAATTAAGGTCTTTGGTATGACACTTACTATTTACCAAAAAAATTTAAAAAGAGTAACTTCCCAAACTTTCATGCACTTCGGGTGAGTCCACGCCCCAGCCAGTTCCTTCTTCCCAGAATAGAGTGACAGGCTTCTTTGGTCCAGCACCTCCTCTGCATTTCTTTCTTTTCCTTCTATGGCACATGTGCCTGCCTTCCACTGGTCCCACACCCAATCTGCTACTGGGGCGGGGGGTGGATTTTTCTCTGTCTAATTATCTTGTTAGATTTTTGCATGCTTAGTGTAAAAACCTCAGTCTGCAAATATCTTGACTGATGGGGGAGACCGTCCAGAGTTCTGATCAACTGTTTCAGTGTAGCACCCTTTTTGTTTACTTGAAAAATCTTAGTATACAAATATCTGCACATTCCTGTATTATAGCAGTCAAAAAACTTAAAGTTATGTGTGTGTGGTCATTTCGGGGAAAGTAATATTTTTTTGTTTAAAATAAAACTGAAAAAAATTAATACAATATATAGCTGGACTTAAAGAAAATGAAATGTGCATAAATGTCCAGAGATAAGTAAGAAACATTTCTTATATATCATCCAATAATGAAATTCTGTTTTCCATTTGGAAAGTTACAAATTGAAATTGTTTTATTCTTTCTCCTAAATGTATAAAAGGTATAAAATAAAATGTTGTGAAAATATCATTTAGGTTTCTGTAGCCTTAGAAAATAACAAGAAATCAAGATTTTAAAAATATTTTTATATATAGAAGTAACCTTAGTATTTTTATGTACCAAAGAAACCATATTCTGAGCACTGACTGCTACAACAAATGTGTTAGTTTCTATTTTTACTGTGTTTTTGCTGTACCAGTGTGGTAGCAGCTGATTCACTTCTCATGTGTCAACTTCAGGTATAACAGCCTATGCAAAACAAGATCAATTTCTTTTAAAACAACAAGGGAAAATACAAGAAGATATCCAGTAATAACTTTGTTCAAATGAACAAGTTGCTTTCAGAGGCAACTTGATTTTATTTTCTCCTAATCCAGGTAGGTTAGATAGACAGAAATAAAATAGGTCAGTCCCTCCACAAGAAGCTACTGTTAGCTACTAAAAATATGCAACTCATTTATTTTAAGGAAAAAAAAATCTCTCAGTTTTGGAGTCCTGTTTGAGGTACAGGGAATGTGGAGCAATTGGTTAGGAGAGATAGTTAGTGTTGATTGTGTGCAATGTTGCCATTAATCCCTACCCTGTTCACTTCAATAAATAGATTTCTTGACTAAAAAGTAGTTGTTAATATCTCTTAATATGAACTTCCCACAGAGATTATCCATACACATTAACTCCCCGCCACCACATTGCCTTTATTTCTCCACTTTGAGACATGTCTCCAGCTATATTGTAAAAACTAAAGTGTATAGAGTAACACTCAATGTAGATTTTTCATAGTTACTAATTATAAAAAAATTCTATTTGCCATTTTGACCTTCCAGGGACATTGTTTCTCATAAGATTTTCAGGTACAGAAATGTATGATTTAAGGATCCACTCATTATTTGACAAGAGCAGTACTTGCATAGTTGTAACATTTGTTCTATTAAAGATTTTACTATAACCAAGGGATTGTTCTGATAGAAAAAAAACAATTAGTTAATTCAAGAATCAGTCACACAAGTTTGAGCTTGTTTTTAAGATTATTTGCCAAATTTTCAATAATCTAAGTAGTTCAACAAGGTAGCAGTTAACCACAGTTGGATAAATTGCTCACTTCTGATAGCTTGATAAGAGACAAGCAGTGTGAAGAATAGTGTCTAAATCTTAATATATCTTCCAACTGAGAAATCTACAGTCAAGAATGAATAAAATATAAGAGTTTAGGCGTGGTCTCAAAATCCTTACTGCCTCTTCTTTGTTCTGAACAATAATTTTCTAAATCGGAAATGTATATATTACAATTCAAATATATATATATTTGCTTAGCAGAAGTGACTCCAATTTTTAAAAACACAAACAAAACACTGGTACCCATGGAGAAATGACAGTGCTTGACTCAAGAACCACCACTTAAATAGCAGTGACACGAGTCTACCACTCAGTAGGAAGATTCGATAGTACTGATACACAAGCGTTCCACGATTGCCACTCAATGCTGCAGGACAAAGGTACGGCCCCAGGTTTTCTCTACCAGTGGGTCAGGGGAAGATGGACATTTGCCAATAACAATATCAGCAAATACTGTTTCAGTGAGAGCCCCAACTAAAAGCATTAGGTTTAACACAAGTGACTCAAGAGCTAAGGGTCCACAGAGGGGCAGTGGAGTATGAATATGCATGAGTGAGCCCAAAATTAATTTTCAGACTTCTGTGATGAAACAGAATATTTTTGGACAGTTCAGTAGCTTCCCCAACCACTATCCATTTCGCCACTGAATGAAGGCACGTGACTCTAGAGAGGTCAATTTGAAGTACACATGTTCAAGGGAGGAGGGGGTGTTAAGTGTTCCATGGAGCTGGAAGGACACTGGAGTTGGAGTTGAGAGGAGGCCAATGACAAGCTAGCCAATCTGTTGTATTGGCCTTTTTATTTTGAAATAATTTTAAACATAAAAAATCACAGACATAGTATGTAAGTTGTTAATATAACTTTCAGTCAGCTTCTGCTAATGGAAGCGTGTCATATAACTCTATTACATTTGTCAAAACAAAGAAATAAACATGGTATAAACATTGATATAATTAACTTACATACAAACTTTTTTTTTCAAATTTCAAAATATTTTTCACAAATGTCCTTATTCTTTTCCAGGTTTCAACCCAGGACCTCATACAGCATTGAAAATATTGTGTTTTCTTTTTTTTTCTCTCTCTTTTTAAAGATTTTATTTATTTATTTTTAGAGAGGGAAGGGAATGAGAAAGAGACAGAGAGAAACACAAATGTGTGGTTGCTGGGGGTCATGGCCTGCAACCCAGGCATGTACCCTGACTGGGAATCGAACCTGCGACACTGAAAATATTGTTTTCTAATCTCCCCTTTACAGAATAGTTATTCTTTCTTTGTCTATCATGAATTTCATGTTTTTGAAGTGTACTGGTTAGTTATTTTGGAAAGTATCCCTGAATTTTAGATTTTCTGATGTTTTCTTCTCACTATATTGAGGTTACATATTTTTGCCAAGGATACCACAGAAGTGACACTGTGTCCTTCTCATGTTATCATAAGAGAGGTTACAGGATATCAATATTTGCTATTACTGATGGTGTTGACCTTAATCATTTGGTTAAGGTGGTACCTGCTGGGTTTCTACATTTGTAGAGTTACTATTTTTCCATTAATTATTAAATACATTTAAATGACTTACTTTGAGGTTAAGCAAATATCCTGGTCCTCTTCAAAATTTGTTCCACCAATTTTAGTATCTATTGATGGGTCTGCAATATTTCCTGTAGTGTTATAGGGGTAGTTTTTCCCCTATGTATATCTATTTCTTATACATTTTAGTTATTCTCCAAGGAAGAACTATGGCTTCTATCTCATTCAGGTGTTCAATTATCTCTTTTTATTAGGTGCACATGGATAACTATTTCATTCTATAGTTTCTAATCCAAAACTACCTTTCTTCACAGTAGTCTTCCAAGTGTGCTTGTTTGGACCATTAAAAGCTATTTCAGGGTGGCTCCTATAAGCTTTAGGTATATGCTCATTCTTGTTTATAGCATTTCTTTACTCTGTGGCAGGACACAATGCTCCAGACTCGTCTTGTATTTTTTATCCTAAGTCCTGTAATCAATTATTTCTACAATGAGGCCTTGTTGCTTTTGTTGAAATGGTAGTTATAAACCATTATCTAGTATTTAAATATCTAACTACCAAAGTACCCCTGCTTCTAGGCTTTCTAATGGCTAAAGCTTAGAATATTTACATATTTATTTTTGTATCTGGATGGCTGGTTAGATAGATATATAGATTTATACTATATCTATACATATTATAAGTTCATATGATATGTTGAATTCTAAACACCACAGGGTTTATTCTAAGAAAGTGGAAATCCTGGCTCTCATATGTATTCGCTTCTTTATACAATACTAGTACACACATAAAGTTGTTTCAGAATTGGTGACTCACAGCCCTGTGAGAAACAAATTTAGTAACTAAAGTATGGTGTTTGTGCATAGGTATTTTTGTCCTTAGCCTTCTAGTCTCTAGTCAAAATAATATCTTCCACAGTAACTTATGTTAGATCCCTATACTTCCCTACATTTTTCAGTATGGTGTATCATTCTTATGTAGTTCAGGTGGTATAAAGGACCCATGGACAAAGACAACAGGGAGGAAGGATTGAATGTGGGAGGTGGGGTGGATAGGGCAGGGGAGAGTAATGGGAAAGGCGGAGAATGGGGATGACTGTAATTGAGCAACAGTTAAAAGAAAAGATAAGATAGACAAAAAAGTTTTATATATTACATTTTAACTTCTTTTCCCATGTTATGTGATTTTTCATGCCTGTAGAGTGGATTGGATCCATGCCAAATTATGTTTGTAGAAGAAATGGAAGGTAGATGAATGGATGGATTAATTGTGACACACATTTTTCCAGAAAACTTTCTCTGTCCTCTCATACCATACACTTATTGTGGTGGTTAATAGATGCATTTTGTCATACTCATTGAACATCATTGGACATTTATGTAACTTTTTCAGAATTCTGTGGTTATGTGTGTATATGTGTGTTTGTGAATATGTGTGTGTGTGTGTGTGAGAGAGAGAGAGAGAGAGAGAGAGAGAGTAAAAGAAACCAGAGAGAGATCAAGGACACAAAAGATGGTGGGGAAAGAAATACTTCAGATTCTGGTGTATTTCTCATTTATTGCATCTTCTGATCTAATATCTCAGGATTTTCCTTACTGCCTGATTGTCTAGAGCAGTTAATATTTTTCACCATTTTATGTGTCCTTTCATTTGCCATCATACTCTGAGGAGGTGGGATGTTACTAGGTTCCTGGCCCACACATTCATATTAAACTTCCTGCTGACAATGACAGCATGTAGTTCTTCTGAAACTAAATTACAGTTCCTAGAGAAAAAAATACTGACTGGAAAATTCTGGTTCAGGAAACAAAAGAATAATTTGACTACTTCATGACATGCACATCCAAAATTTTTCAGGAGAATAGAAATTTATATCCAGCAAGACTGCTGTGATATGAGTAAGGTACTTGCCTTGGGCACAAAAATTTAAGGTAGAAACAAAAATACTCAGTAATTGAGGTAAAAAAATTTAATGCAATATCACTGAATGTTCCATTTGCCTCAGGCTGAAATAGGGCTTATCAAGGTACAGTCACTGATTCTGCTTGAATATAAGATTTTGATATTTTGTTCATCATGACCTATTTTGCATTAAGTCTCATTTTAAAATGTGAATTAAGCATTTTTTCTTCATTACTGAATTTTGGGGCTGAATCCTTATATTTTGATTCTGAGGTAAGTTCCTTACCCACATTATTCATCTTACTGTAAGCCAGCCCTGCTCAGTCTCCCATTTTTTTCGGCACTTAAGATAGTAAATGTTGACATTATTTACAAGGTCATCCGGGGTATATGAAGGGGTGTGTGTGAGCACCTACATACACATGTAATACAAAAGAGGAAAAATATCAAAGTTAACCAACATAGGTTTTTCTGTGAATAATCTTTCTTTTAGAGAATATGTATGTCAGAATATCAAATATTTACAAAATATTTCAGTCAAGTTTTCCCATAACAAGAAATAGCTAAACCACGGGGTCCCCAATCAAACCATAATTGTAAAAGAAAATTTATGAGACTTCTGTAACTTTGTTGACAGGAACATATGAGAATTCTACTAAAGAAGTGAAGACATTAATTATAGATTTCTTGTCAGAAATGATAAATGTGTGTATAACCATGATGTAAGGGAGATTCTGCACTAGCCACATACTTTCATCTTATCAAGCTGGATTTTTTTTATTGTTTTTACTTATTAAATTAAAAAGAATACATATTCCTGACAGCCCAGATTGCTATATCTCAATTTAAATTCAATTTCCCAGATATTTTGAAATTTCAAGTATTTTATGATTAATACCTGTCTCTGGTACAGTACCTTAAGAAGTTGATATGACTCACTCTGCTCCATGCACCTCAGGTTTCTTCTTCACTACCCAGTAATCTTGCCTTAAATAATCAGTGTTTATTCCACTAAATCAGCTGCCTAAAAATACCGAGAAGGAAAATAGGATCATTGTATTTTGATCCTGTTGTCAATCTACTGCCATATAGCTCAGATAGCATTTACTAAGTTTCAAAATCAATATTCAAGAATTTTCCTTTTCATTTAAAATTAATTAAAACCAAAGTGACATTTACAAAATATATCCTGAATTATTTTGAAAAGGAAGTCGTTCAATATCAACCACATGACACCTGGACATCACAGAAGATGGCAGAGTAGGACGCTCCGAGGGTTAGTCCCTCTTCTAAGATAATGATTAAGGCACCAAGACTGTTTAAAGAAACTCTGTTTGGAACTCTAGAATTTAGCGACATACAGCATGCAGGGAGTGTTTCATGAAAACAAAGACTCATATTTTAGTGAATTCTGAGTTTCTTTTTGCAGCTTCTATCTCCCAGCCCCTTTGCCTTGTGGGTACATCTGACCACAAACCTGCTGTAATTTCCAGGTGCCATACTGGAAATTAGGATCTCTTCTTCCAAAAATATGGCTTTTACCTTGTGATTATTGCTATTGGTTGCTGAGTATCTGGCACAGAGGCAGGCCATTTATTTAACCCACATGGGTTGAAGGTACCATTAGGGGGAGAACACTTAAAGGAGGTAAACTTACTTTTTTTCTTTTTGTTAAAACCAGGTATTTAAGGAAATCTCTTGTGGGTTACTACCTTACTAGGGATGTAATGGAAAAGACACTGTTGTGACCACACAAAACAGGGACTATAGCCTTTGGGCATTTTGGAAAAGTCACTGAACAACGGATGAGCGCAGCCTTCATTAGGTAACAGGGGCAATCCCAGGGCGAGAGAAGAGGTGCTGCCCACAGGTGCCACATTATACTATTCAAAGTACCTGGCTCTCAACAACAACAAAATACAAAGCATACCAAAAAATGTGGAAGTATGGCCCAATCACAGGATAAAAAGAAATTGATAGGAACAAAGAAAGCAGGGAAAAAAAGGAAGGGAGGGAGGGAGAGAGGGAGGAAAGAAGAAAGAGGGATGAAGGGAGGGAGGAAGGCAGAGGAAGGGAGGGAAGACTATGAAGCACTAAGTTCAATTTTGAATAGGGAAAGTATACTTGTGAATGTTTGTGGTTAGAATTTGGTCCTGACTATAAAAATGTATAGATTCTGTTCCTTGTTTTGCTGCTGACTTACTCTCTGCCCTTGGCTTTCTCTAACTTCAGCAGGTCTTCTAATGCCTTTCATGGACTTTGATCTCATCTGAAAAAAGATGATTGAGGTGGCATCATTTTCCTAGGTTCTAGTAGACACTTGGACAGTAGGAGCTATCAGCTTATGTGAAATATTGGGAGTCTCCTTTTCTGGGAATCATAGCAATTGACTGGTCAATTGATAGGAAAATAGTGTAAGGAAAATGGAAAGAAACAGTGTGTGCCTCTGGGAAATAGATCGATGGCAGTGGCAGACCTTTGAGGTTTATTCTGTTCATTGTTTTATTAGTGCTACAATTTTAACACAGTTTTTTTCTTTTTAAAAAGGGTATCCCATTTTTAAATAATTTGAAAAAAATCATCTGATACTTTCTGCAGAAACCTGTCTTTCCAAATGTGTAGCTCACACTGTGATATTCTTTCTTCATGAACAGCCACTGTCCTCAGTTTCTTGTATGATGCTCTGAGTGCCACCCATCCCGTTTCCTCAGAGTTCATATCTAAATTTTCTCTCCTGTGTGTTGCACTCGATATTCCAACCTCAACTTCTCCAGTGTGTGCGTCTGTATGCTGTCAAATGTATCACATCCCACCTCCTATATATTTTATGATGCCAGTTATTTACGTGATCAAATGGAATGTCATACATTTTAACATGAATTCAAAATCAAGAATTTAAAAGGAAGATTATACAATGCTATGGGGCACAGAGTGTTTCTGGAATAAACATGAGTAGTAAATAATATTCCAGGACACACTCAGTGTATTTCCTGAATAAACAAATTGGCATGCCTATTTTGGGAAAATTAAGCTTAACTTCAAATTATTTGTGACTATATAAGAAGGAAATTTTCAAAATGTACTGCATTTTATTACAACAAAAATGTCATTGTTTTCATGAATAGTTTCTCCTAAATTAAATTTCAACATGATTAGTTATGAACCCTGAGAGGAATTTTTTTGAAAAAAGTCAAATTTACTTGGAAATAAATAAGGTTGTAAGGATCCTAGTGTGAAAACTGTTAAAGATGCTTACTGTCTGTTAATCTTTTGAATTTATATGATTTTTAAATATTGTGCTGAACAGTTATTTTTAAATGAAAAGCCTTTTTGATTTAAAAAAAGTATTACTTTAAAAGCTTTAAAATGGACTAATTATATCTTTTTATAAAGGAATTATAGAGTCTTCTGACATTTATATTTAAATAATTAGCATTTGAATGCTGTGCCATTTTTGTTACCTATATAGGAAGAAAAATATCTATTTTAATAAGAAAATATATTTATGCATTATCATTAATTTTAAAATACTATTTCTGATCAAAGCATAGACTCATGTGTGAATTTAAATACAATTAGTAGAAACAATTTAAAAGCAGTTGAATGAAATAGTGTGGAATTTTCAATGCAGTAGAGCATGAAAATGTAGCATGAATATGTAACATTTTTATATCTACAATACATCAGTCCAGAAATATTTCTTGAGCATTGATATGATTATTTTTATGTGTCAACTTGGAGGTTGTTTGAGATGAAATTCACATTTCAATTAGTGGATTGGGGATAAAGCAGACTGCCCTCTATAATGTGGGTAGGCTTCATCCAATCAATTGACGGTTTCCATGGAACAAAAAGATCTTCCTTTCACAGAAAAAAGAATGCTCTGGTAAGACAGCATTCAGACTTCGTCAGCCCCATTAGCCCTCCTGGGTCTCCAGCCTGCCAGCCCACACAGCAGATTGGGTCTGTGATCAGGTAAGCCAATTATTTCTCTGCATACACACATCCTACTGGCTGTTGTCTGGAGAACCCTAACTAGTCCAAATGTTGATTGTATCATATTTTAAATACTATTTGGCATTTTAGGAGATTGGCCAGGAAGAGATACGGTGAGCATCATTATGCCTATGCTTTGAACTATGGGATACATTGTTTTCAATTTTCAAAATAAAAATTCCTGTTGCTAGGTACAGATTCAAACAAAGTATCTGGGAAAATGTTAAAAACATATAGCAACACATTCAGATTTATTCTCCTCATATTTACATTTCTCAGCAATCAGTAGAATATCCTGTTTCAGCTCTCTGCCCACCACTTTGCTCCTTTCCATGAGATGTGCCATCTGAGGGCTCCTGGGTCAGCAGAACTCTCTGCCAGTCAAAGAGCTGCACAGGCCTACATCGTGAAGACCAGGACAAACTGACAGAAGCCCTCCTCCCCACCACTCAAAAACGCTGTCTCTGAGCTCACATTTGGAGTGCCTCTGAATTTATTTCAACTCACCAGGAGGTGAACTGAATTAGTTCAATTCATCTGAACTTATATTCATCAGCAATGTTAGCTCAGATGAATTGGTAAAACTGAAAGTGTGTAAAATTATAATATTTTGCTCCTTGTAAAACATTCCCTTTATCCCCAGATTCTAAAGCATGTCCCTTTTGTGAGAATGGGAACTTTCAAGCTAATTATTTTGAGAGAGAAATGTGCAAGAGCCCATACAACCACATTTCACATCACAAGAGAGATGTTCCTTGACTCCTAGTAACTAAAATTCACATTCCTCTCACAGCTTTGTCCCCATTTTGTTTCATTTTTCTTTCTAGTACTCGTTGCTCTTTGACATGATGTATTTCATTTATTTATTGGTTTAATTACTATATCTTTCTCCAGAACCTAAGTTTTGTACAGAAAGAAACTTTGTTTGTTTTCTACTCAAATTCCAATTTCTACAACAACTAGTACACGGTAAATAAATGTTTCTTAAATATTCTTTAACGGAGAGATTAACAGATAAATAAACTGTATGTTTTGGAATAATTTTTTTTCTCCTATGGATAACAGTTTCCAACTGCATCCTCTCAAGCATAAAGAAAAGACTCTTTTTCACATTTCTACTCAGAGCTAAAATAAGATATATTTTCCTTAATTAATGGATATTCAAACTTCTTTGTGGATATATCCCAGGTAATAAATAGTGAAATATGCAAAAGTTTCAAATGATGAAAAAAAATTTATGCAGTATGTTTAATAAAATGTCCTTACCTTGTACATTCATTATGTGATACCATAGTATGTTGTACCTGGAATCATTTAACATAACCTCATTATTAGGAAAACCTCATATATTTGGTAGTTGGATATAATTAATTAGCAATAACAGAATAGCTACAGCTTAACCACCTAGTACTACACAAATCAATGTCTAAAAAGAGGGGATATCACTGACCATCCCCCCTCCTCATGAGGTCTTTCCTACTTCAGAAATAACCCGGACCTCTTACAATGCATCATCATTCATCGTCTCAACAAGGAGCAGTGGACATTGTACTCATGCAGTGGGTGATGCAAAGATTGTAAGAAGTGGTCCCTGGCCTTTGAAGATCACAATTTGTATTTCAAAAGTATTAAAATATTTACAGCCTATATAACAGCAAAAGACGCACATAATTTTATTTACCCTATAGCTCAGACATGCTTAGTAATAACTCTTAATGCATGGTTTGCCAAACCATTTCTGACTCTCCTTAGTGTTATTGCAAAGTGTTGAAATTTATGTGAGTATTCTTTCAATATCGTTGAGTTTTTGTTCTAAATAGTATCATGGACAACCCACCACTGTTAATATGTGAGTAATCCTAGGCCTTTGCTTTCTCCTAGTCAAGAAAGAGAAAACAGTTTTCTCCTGCTCAATTGCTCTCTCCCTTCCCATCTCTACATTTCTTAGCATTCCTGATGGCGGTGCATGTTTGGGGATGAGAGAGAAAAGAATGAGCTTATTCTGTCCCAGCATGAAACACTTGACTACATCATTATATTGCTAGTGATGAAGCCTCTCACTCACGCTTTAAAAAGATGAACATTTTAAAAATCTCAGTAACACAAAGCGACAGTAAAAAAAAGCAGTGTAAAGGTTTAGCTTAGTAGTATCCACAAATGTTAATAGAATGAGACTTTTCTCTGGATGACTAGCATGTGGCCTCCTTTGCCCAGAAAGCTCCCTTTGGTACAAACACACCCTTAAAACAGACCTTTCCAACCTTCTTTCACTTGTATGTAATGAATATTTTGTTACCAAGTCTCTGGTTTCAGGTTAAAACCTGCATGAGAACATCTTGAGAATATAGTGTTTTTAGTTAAATACTGCAATTATTTTCAACAAAGATTTAAAGAAATTAGCATGCATACTTTGTATTTTTATGAGAATATATTCTCGCAGTTGATTTTGTCATATGCTAATATTAAACATGCATTATAGAAATAAAAATGTTCATGAAGTTTAGGTATTGTCTAAAAGTGCAGGTCTGAACTACATTCTCAAAAACACTGCTTCTTGTCAATCAAATGGTCCTATAATAAAACATTTAATTCATTAGCATTTAAGCAAACTTGTAAAATATATATCTTTTTTGTATAGCATTATCTTGATTACAAATACTAAAAATGTTTTTAATGAGATACTCAAAATACAATTCTGATGGCTTTAACATGCATCATATAAGTTTCTGCATATAGTTACCTCCATACATTTTATTTACCTCCATTTACTATTAAAATCAGTTTACCTTTCCTAAATTTATAAATATGCAGGCAGGCAGAGGACCCAGAAATTCATGGAAGAGTTTTCCCAGAATTAAAACCAGACTAAAGTAGATCATTGCAGCCAAATTCTCTATGGATAATTAAGAATGGACAAGATGTCAAGCACAATAAAGGAAATCAATATAAGAAGCCATTTCCATTTAAATGAGTTGTTTTCTTCTCCAATGGGAGGAGATAATAATGATAATGACAGTAATGATCATGGTAATAATCATGCTATTAATGGCAACTACCACTGAATTGAATGATTATCATGTGCCAGGTACTTAGCTACCCACTTTACACACATTATCTTACTCAAGTCCCACTAGATTCCTACATGTATGTATAATACCCCCTATTAAGATGAAATGAATCTATGCTTAAGTATATTAAGATTTATTTCTGAGGTAATATATTTAGTGTACGACAAAGCTAAAGTTCACACATGGGGCTCCATGAGTCCAGACACCACACTTCAGTGACCATACCGTACCAAGTGGTGCTGAAATCCAAGTTCATCTGATAGCTCATGTGCTATTTTCTTTTATTGTTTGCTTATTTCTCTGTGTCTGATACCAGACCACAGTGATGCAGCTGTAGTGTGGAAGAACTAAGATTTTCAAGTTTTTTTCTGATTACCTCAATTAAATCAAATTTGTAAAGATTCCATACTACTTTATTTTTAGCTTCTCAGGAATGCACCAGTTAAAAGATATTTCCTATGTTTGTATTCATGTTTAATCCATTCCCCTGATATCCTTCCATGAGCAGAGAGGATGAGTATGTGAACAAGTTTCTATAGGTCTGGAATGGCAGATAGAATTATCCCAGTCAAGTATAACCTACTCAGTGGTCATGTAAATCTTAAATCACCATTTGCTGAATCTGTTGAAATTCTGAGAATTTGGTCAATAGCTAGGTTATCTGGAAATGTTCCAATTATTCTTGCATTTGTTTTGAAAAGTGTAGATTTTCTTAAACATAGGTTAATGCATCATTTGTGTAATTTTGACAGTACAAATTAGTTCTCTGGACATTTGGTACAGCAGGAGTGCTCTCACTAAAGCACAAGTGTGATTATATGAATCCCCAACTTAAAATATTGAAATGCCTTTATATTGGTTGTAAAATATAATCCAAGACTTTTTTTTTAAGATTTATTTATTTATTTTTATTTTTTAGAGAGGGAAGGGAGGGAGATAGAGAGAGAAACATCAATGTGTGGTTGCTGGGGGTTAAGGCCTCCAACCCAGGCATGTACCCTGGCTGGGAATCGAACCTGGGAACCTGGGACACTTTGGTTCCCAGCCCACGCTCAATCCACTGAGCTACGCCAGCCAGGTAATCCAAGACTTTTATCATTGTTTATGTGACCCTGTATTAGTCAACAAACACCTATCCATAGCTACTGCATTAATTGTCGGGGTTTAAGGCACAGATATTTATTGACTTTACAAAAGAAATCTAGGACTAGGTCGTTAGGCTGGTGCCATGGCTCAATGTCATTATCAGACATGATCTCAGATTCTTACCATCTTTCAGCCTTATTGGTCACAGTATAGTCTTCTGTCCCCACGTTTATCACCTCATGGTTGCAAGATGACCATTTTTCTCCGGGCTCAGGACTCCATAATAGTAGAACAGGGGGAGAAAAGGAGAAAAGTTATAGGAGGAAAAAGCTGTACCTGCATTAGGAAAACAATATAAACAGACTACATAGCAGAGGTAGGATTATTTCATTAGCCATCTCTAGTGTTGAATGGTGGAGGGGTTGGGAAAGGGACTTTTAGTTAAATACTCTGGGAACAAAAAAAATGATTAAGGTTTTATCTTTAAGGAAACATAACCAAACACATTGAGCTGACATCTAACAGTGCCTAATAGGTAGGGGGAAAATGTGCAGGTCCTTCCAAATGATTGCATTGCTCCTGCTTAGAGGCCTTTCCATAACCCAGCCTATTTCAACTATTCTATCTCTTGTCCTGACAGACCTCTGTAATCCACTCAAACTGAACAACTAATTTCTGGAACTGTCTGCATACTTTCCCTGTACATTTGCAGTTGCTGTAACTTTGACTTGCAAGGCACTGTCTTCTTGAGGTGTCTGCGGAGTTTCTGCTCTACATAGGAGTCAGTGCAACCATCTTCCACTGTATCAAGCATTTTCATACTCTTTCTCTTGAATGCCCAATCAAATGTCATTCCTCAGTGTCACATTATACTGTAACATTCACATAAGCTTACATTATTATGAACAAGTAAGTAATAGATATGGGAATTCAGACTTTATTCAATTCGTAGTCACAGGAAAGAATTGACAAAACTTGCTTGCAAATTTTTAATGTGATATGTGACATACGCTGTTGACCATTTGAAAGTTTAGCCAATTTTTTCTTATAGCCACAAGGCCATGTGTAAAATTCTGTGCTCCACTTTAATCTTAATAAAAAGAAAATGTTTTTTTCCTGGCTAACTTATTAAACATCAGCTACTGTAGAAGATATAATAGTGGAGATGGAAATAAGTAATCTTCAGGATGTTGTCATGTGCTGTCCTGATATCATGAGTTAGTGACCGAGTCCTATTGGGTAACTGTCTGTCATTTTGAATATATCAGTCTATAAGTAACATTGGTATAGCACTTTAGTGTTTTTAATTTACTTCTATATACTATCTTACTTGGTCTTTAAAACAATATAGTAAGGTGAATATGGTAAAAATTATTATATCTCTTTTACAGAATAAAATGCATGTGGTTCAGAAAGATTTATGGATGTGTCAAAAACTTAGTGAGTGGTAACACTGGAAAGTAAATGCAATTTTTTTATTTCAAATTTGATATCTAGTTTCCTCTACAGAGGTGGGCAAAAGTAGGTTTCCATATTTTAGTACACAAAACAGCTTATTCTTATATTATTTATTAATTACTGTATTGTTTTCCATGTTAACAGCTATAAACTTACTTTTGTAGACCCCTGTATAATTCTATTGTTTTAAATAATTTTTTAAAAAATTATATATTTTGCTGTCCTGAGTGCTTTGTATTCACATTTATTAATAATTAATGTAACTAAAGTATAATTATTTTTAAGTGCTATGTAAACCCTAAATGCCATGAACGAAACTTACTTTCTACATTTCACATATTATTTGCTCAGTCCTTGGTGTGGTAACCAACTTGTTCAAGTTTGCCAGGGATTTTTTTGCTTTTAAAATTCAGTATCCCAAGTTTCAGTAACCTCCTCAATCCAGAGAAAGTCAGAGCATTTGGTTACTCTCTTGGTACCACAGAAAACAAACTGTAAAGCTCTTGATTCTTTTGAGCAGCCTTAATTGGAACTCCAGGTACTTCAGCCAGTGGTTTTGTAAGAGATCTTGAATGCGGGAGCCCTGTGGATGCAACTCAACAGGGAAGCTCACCTAGCATCTCTCAGGAGTCACACAACTGTGGCAGATATTTATATTCTGTGAACTGTTACATTTTAGTTCATTTCATATTTCTTCTTATCAAAGTATCATAGAATTTGGTTTGTACTTATCCCTCAAAGACAAAGAGTTTTCCTATAATTTTGAAATAATTTTATAACTTGTCCAAGTATTGTTAATTTTTCCCTTTGAGAGCAAAACTATTTTAATGTAAATGTTTTTGAAGAAATAGTGTATGTTCATTTGAAATGGTAAACTGTGTCAATATAGGGATTACATTTTGCCTATTACTATGAAACAATAAAGTATTACCAACTCTTTTACAGAGTGAACATATTGATTATAACAAAAGGACAAGACAGAATTGCAAAATGGATGCTCACAGATAAACAGTTTTTATTACAATAAAATAAACTATAAACATTTGTATTAATGTCTACTGAAGAGAAGACTTCTTAATCCATAAAATGCAATCGCAGTTGGCCAGTGCTCTTTCAGCAATATCTAAGGAAGTCATAATTGTAAAGGCACCTTATAGTTATGGAAGCAACAAGGATATGGTAAGAGAGAATTCCAAAGAGGACAAAACCTTCTTATTATAAGTAAAAATAATCAGCAATTTCCTTGGTGATTTAGTTCCTTATTTTGTAGGGAGTCTGAGTATCCGTCCCGATCCAGGAATATTCAATGGGGGAATGAAAACCAGCAGAGGCTTTAGTGGCGGAGTGGAGGTGAATTCTTGAGGGATGGGATAGAAACTAGAGAAGCTTCCAAGAGCTGTTAAATCATGGAATCTTTGCTGAGTTCTAAAGCTGCAGTGGAGGTTAGGGCTCTGAGTTAAAGACTTATACATGACAAAGTGAAATACATCACAGTCTTTTATTTATGAGACAGAGTTCTGATGAAGTGTAGGAGCTGTCTCAAAAATTTGGCCAGTTTCCCCTCAAAACATTTGCTAGGTATTAAAAAATATGGGATGCAGGAAAGATAAAACCATCTCAAGAAGAGAAATAAATTTCCCACAGGCTTCTGGGATAAAGAAAGTATAGAACCACCCAATTCTCAATCAAACCAGTGAAAAAGACACACTCATAACTCAGTAATGAAACAAAATCAGTTCATCTTTTTAAAAACATGTTTACTGCTTTTTTTAGAGAGAGAGGAAAAGAGAGAGAGAGAGAGAAATGGATGTGACAGAGAAACACCAATCTGTCACTTCCTGTATGCACCCTGGGCCAGGGATCTAACTGTCAATCAAGGTATGCCCCCTGATGGGAAATGAACCTGCAGCCTTTCCGGTGCACAGGATGATGCTCCAAACAGTTGAGCCACACTGGCCAGAGCAAAACCAGTTCCTTAAAATGGTGAACACAGCCTAATCTGGCTCAATCCTTGATTGAATGCATGATATTAACAATAGTAATCTAGCTAAAATTTAAAAAAAAAAAACAGAATTCTTCCTGGTTAAAAAAGTATATCTGGATTTCCACAGTTGCTTTATTCATAATAACCTCAATATAAATTTAAAAATATCTGAGCTATGTGAAAACAGAGGAAATGTGACTAAACTAGAATAAAGAACATTAAAAAGAATAAATGCATGGGTATATGTGAAAGAACATTGGCTGTTTAGAATAACAAAATTAATAATATCTGGGGGGTTAGAACTAATGGCAAAATAAATTATGTGGCAACAAAAGCATAAATTATAGAAGGGTGCAAATAGCAGCATGCTCTTAAGAAACAGTATTTTTTAACAGACCTGGTTATAGCATTTCTGAGTCCATTCATGACCACCATTAGCTGACTTTATCCTCATATTTACCTGATAGTTTGGCCAAGGGTAGAGCTATAGGTAAGTAATAATTTCCTCTGACTTTTAAAAAACACTGATCTAGTCTTTTGATAAGAAAAAAGCCTGAGCTCTATGTGAATCTCCTCATACTGTTGATAACTTGATTCTTTCATTTTAAAATTTTATAAACCCCTCTTTATTTGGTGAGTTCTGATATTTCCTTAATATGTCTGTGCATGTATATATGTGTGTGTATACATTTAAAAAGATCTATATGTGTGTATGTGTGTGTGTATATATCTATATCTATCTATGTATATAGATCTATACATGTATCTATGTAGATAGATAGATAGATAGATAGATAGATATCTCCAGAGAAAGCCCAGCCATTGTTAGTATAAAAAGCATGGTTTGTGCAACATCGATGTAACCTGGCAGCCAAGGAAAGTGGATAGTCAGTGGGGATGACAGTCGCTGTTCAGTGAGCATGAGTACTATGTGGCCCTCTCACTCAAAAATGACTGAGTGAGTAAAGCAACGAATCTGCATCAAATTTTGCATTTAACTTGAACATTTCTTCATGAAAACTATTTGGATAACTCAGAGGGCTGCAGCTATGGGCAACTAGTGATTGGCAGTTTCGCCACCACAATATGCCACTCATGCACCATGTCTCATGCAGAGGTTTTTGGCAAAACATGAAATCCCCCAGGTGACCCAGCCCCCTTACAGCCCAAATTTGGCTCCCTGTGACTCCTGGCTTTTCCCAAAACTAAAATCACCTTTGAAAGGGAACAGATTTCAGACCATGAAAGAAATTCAGGAAAATGTGATGGGGCAGCTGATGGCGACTGGGAGAACTACGTGAGGTGCCAAGGTGCCCACTTTGAAGGGGACTGAGGCAGCATTGTCCTGTGTACAATGTTTCTTGTATCTTGTGTCTTTTTCAATAAATGTCTTTATTTTTCATATTATATTGTGTACAGGATCTTTTAAATATCTGTATCAATTCCCACCCCCAGAGTAGAAACTTTCTATCTGGAATTAAGTAGCTTTATTTAACTCCCAGAAATTTTCTTCTATTATCATTTTCCTCTCCATTTTGCCTTGCCTTTTCCATCAACACCTCATTTTGGAGCATCTGGATTTAGGAGGGTGTGGTGGAGGTGAGAGAGGGTTACAAGGAGCATAAATGGTAATGGAAAAAAAATAAAATTGAAAAAAACTATTAAAAAATTACAAAAACTTTCTCATATGCTGAATTGCTTGGATCCCTTGCACTGTGTTTCTTGTCTCAATCTTCTACTGACTTGTTCTTCAGCTGCGCCCATGCTCCCAATCATCTCAGCTAGTGAAATTATGTTTAAATATGCCAGGCAAATGTATTTTTAATGATTAAGGGCGACAATTGTGCCTATTTTATTGTACTTTATTTTTAAAGATATAGCTGCAAAAATCCAATTAATATATCTATGGTCTTATTCATAGTAGAAATAATTCAACCCGGAGTCTAGTGGAAAGAAGGAGCATAGACGTACTTTAAATACAAATACTGCCCTCACCCGCATCTAAAACAACACCTGTGTCATAACTGAAGGAGGACTTGCCTCCCGGTGCGGACTGCGGCAGCGTGCAGCCTGCCAGGCTGTAAATGGCCCGTCAGTGATGGTTTGATTCACACAACATGGACAGCAGTGGTGATTTTAAGAGAATGACTGAAAAATGACTCCATCAAAAGCTATCAGTGTTGTGAAAACATTATAAATGTCATTGAACCAAGACAATTTACGACTAGCACGAGGTGTCACAGCAGGACATGCTGAAAGAAGCCCAAAAGGCACTGGTGTAACAGACTGTGTCACTGGGACTTCAAAAGTGATACTGTGTCATTTCCTCTCCGATGCTGAGAATGCTACTATGGCAGTTGCCACAAATCTTTAAGAAAACGTTTTTGAACATGGCTTCTGAAAATTAGATAAGTTTTCTATTAAATACACATTTAAAATTATGCCATGTTTTAATATGTTTGGCATATCCATCCTCATTAAATATTTTGTGTATTATATATTATGACTTTCATTACTTGGGTTACCCATGTGATTTTAATCCATGAAAAATGCTGTTATATATGTAGTGATGTTTTAATTGGCTTCAACTACATGGACAGATATAGGTGTAACTTTGATGATATCATTTTTAACTTCTTTTAAATTGTGAAATTTCATATTTAAAAATTTCACAATATATTATTTGTAGTAAAAATCTGTTACACTTTACTTCTGAAACTCATCTGTAAATAAGTAAAGAGAAAACATGTAGTAGACACATAACAGAAAATTCAAACGCCTGTGTCCTTCCTTTAACTTTCACAGGGAAATCCATAGGAGTCTCTGGCTCAGGATCTCTCCAAGGAGGGGATGCCCTGTGAAATGTGCGCGCCAGCCTGAGGGCACTGCCCCAGGTCTTCTTCCCTCTGCTTGCTTAGAGATACCCAGGCCCGCTGTTAACGTGAGGACAGGGAGGAAACTAATGCATAGACTGTGGTCAGGACAGTAGCCATTGGTTTTGTGCCTGCCTACCTCCCACCTTTTTATTATATGAATAAAATAAGCACATTGTTTACATGTTTTTAACTACATATGTCAAGTGTCCTGTTATTTTCAACTCAAATCTTGCTTAACTGACATGAAAGAATAGATTTTCAGACAAAATTAGAATTATGATACCAAAGTTTCATTAATTTCTTACATGTTCTCTTCTCTCTGAAACATGAGTTCCTACCAACTCCTATTTCTCATTATTTTGTTAATTAATTTTTCTTCAAATAAAGGGAAGAGGTGCACATTTTATGGGGGCTGAGTGTACTTGCCTCTTATAGTTGAGCCTTGATTGCTGTTGGCAGGTCAATGGGAGGGATTTACCCAGGCCAGTCAGCTGCAAGGACTGGATTTGTCCAGTGACCACCAGTCTCTGCTCTCCATGGAGGATCAGCTGTGCAGGGACAGGGTGGTGGTGCTCTGAGATGGTCTGTAGCTGTCCACTGGGTGTGTGGGCTCTGGGGTTTCCCAGGTGGTACAAGCCAAGGTCAGTTGCAACCTGTGCTCTGCCCGTGGCCACCCTGCATGAGCTGTAAGGCAATCTCAGACGGCTGCTACTTTGCTGGGCTTGGAGGTTCCCATTCAAAAAAAAACTGAATCAAAAAACAGCTGGCTACTGCTAGCACTGGACCTGGGGCCACTTAGCAAGTGGTATCAGGGCTGGGAGCTCACTGAGGCCGACTGGTGCTTGTTTGAGAGGATTTAAAATGTTGTGAAGCACAAGCCAGGACCAGACAATCATATGGAAGAGTCACTGTTAACAGCTTCTGTGGGCCTGTAGGTTGGGTGGGATGCAGTCTCAGGTGATCTGGGCAAATAGTGTTAGCCAGGTGGATGGAGCAAAGCTATAATTTGAAACCCAAGGGCACGTAAAGACAAGTTTCCCAGAGAAGAAAACACTAAAGGAGTTTATCATCACCAAACCATTTTATATGAAATGTTAAAGGGACGTATTTAAGAAAAACAAGATCAAAACTGTGAACAATAAAATGGCAATAAATACATATCTATGAACAATTGAATCTAAAAACCAAACTAAGCAAACAAGAAGAACAGGAACAGAATCATGGATAGAGGGAGTGTTTTGATGGTTTTCACATGGTGGATGGCGTGGGTGAATGGGTGAAGAGGTGAATACGGATTAAGAGGTACAAATAGGTGGTTACAGAATAGCCATGAGGATGTAAAGTACAGTATAGGAAAGGAAGTAGCCAATGAACTTATAGGCATGGCCCATGGACGTGAACAATGGAGTAGGGATTGTCTCAGGAAGTTGGGAGTGCTGGGTAGAGTGGGGAGAATGGGAGGAACTTGAGACAACTGTAATAGCATAACCAATAAAATATAATTAACAAAATAAAAGGAAAATTTCCAGTCAAGATGATGGTGCAGGTACATAAGTCTCACCTCTTCAGGAAACCACATCAAAATTACAACTATACTATATAACACCCATCATTCAGAAGTGTCAGAAATGTAGCTGAATGGAAGTTCTACAACTAGAAATTAAAGGAGAAACCACATCAAGACTGGTAGGAGGGGCAGAGTCATGGAACCTGCTGGTCCCACACCCATGTATGGTAGATAAAAACTGAGAGGGATGTATCAGGAGCAAGGGGTCCCAACCTCACATTAGGGTCCCAGCCCAGGGTTCCAGTGACAGGAAAGACTCATAATTTTTGTCTGTAAAAATCAGTGGGGATTGTGGATGCAGAAGACAGAAACTGCTGGAGTCTCAAGTAGTTCTGCTCAAAGGGCCCATGAACAGACTTACTTGAACTCTCGTCCTGTGAATTCCAGCACCAGGGCAGCAGATTGGGATGCATCAGAGACATCTGGAGGAGGAACTGAATTATCCAGCGTTAGGCGCCAGGGAAAGAGCTGGGGGCAGATTTTTCCCTGAAAGAAGTGCTGGCAAGAGGTCATTGTTCTTCTCTGAGACCTCCCCGTGAAGAGCCACAGAGCCCATCTGTGAACACCCTATCTGAAATTCCATCAACCAGGCTCACACAGTTTGCCCCACCCTAGTAATTCCTTGAGGCCCCACCCCACCCAATTTTGGGGCCCACCCAAGCTATTTCCAGCAGCTTTTCTGTATGAATGGCTCGTTTTGGCCTGTGCTTCAGATTTTCCTGAATTCTCTCAAACAAGCAGCATCTGGCTTCAGCTAACGCCCCTAGGCAACTCTTGCTAAGTTGCCCCAGGCCCAGCACAAGCAGCAGCAGGGCTTGATTCACAGCTTGGCCTCACCTTGACACACCCGAGCCCAACACAAGCAGCAGCCATCTGCAGATCACTGCATAGCTTATGCTGTATGACTCTGGACAGAACATACTTGATAGCTGACCTTGGTCATGCTGACAGCAGTCAAGACTACACTACAACAGGAGGGTGTCCATAGTCCACATAGTGGATGCACCTTGAGTACCCAGCTTGGGTAACAGGGGAGGCTGTGCCACTGAACTTCACAGCACACCCACTGCGTTAGCTCACTCACCAAGCCTGGGAGATGTAGCAGCTCCACCTAATACACAGAGACAAACACAGGGAGGCTGCCAGAATGAAGAGACGAAGAAACATGGCTAAAAGAAAGAAACATGGTTGAAAAGAAAGAACAAAGCAAAGTTTACAGTGAGAAGCTCACTGTAAATTTTAAAAATCTGTATTTCAGGAATTTTTTTTTCTATTAGGCCTAAATACTCTTGTCCCAATTGATACTTATCTTCTTCAGAAACCATGATTTTGCTTATGTTACTGTTCTTTATAAATTTCCATATTTCAATAGTTCTGAAAAATCAGCTATTGATCATGCCAGTTTCATATATTTCAATACTTTGTTAGCTGTCATGAGATAACCACTTCCCTGTGAGGACTGGAGCTGCATCCGTTTTTATAAGTCTTCGTTCCAATACGGTGTTCTTCGCTGTTACGTTGTTCTTGTTCGTTATTTTTCTTCTACCTCCTCCTCAACACTCACATTCCTGTAATCTCTGCTTCAATCCTCTTTGATAGTCTTTGAGCTCTTTATCAAGACCATCTGAAGCCGTGTTTATTACATGCATTAATCTATTTTCTTAGGTAAATTCATTTCTGATGTAGTGTCTTCATTTGCTTTTGCTTTGTGTGATTGTCTTTCCCAATAGACACATTATATCTTGTCTATTTCTTATCACACATGTAACCACGTGTGGACAATGAGCATGGAAATGAGAGCGTGAAGTGGGATGAGGCAGCTCTTAGCTTCAGTTTTGGTAGGTGGTAGCAAACATCCTTTGCCAATGTATTTGTTTTGTTCAAGGAAAAATGTTTCTGCATTTTTGTTGTTTAAAATCTGTGAAACACAGCATAGTCCTTTACATTCCAGGCTCTCTGTGTTGGTACTGTGTCTTCTTGGCTTCTTACCCTCCATCCACCTGCCTTGAATCTGGCCGTCTTCCTCAGCAGAGACTGCGTTTGTAAAGTTTGTCAATTCGAATTTTCATTGAACTCCACTTCCCAAGTCATTCTGCGAATCTTAGCTAGGTCATTCCAAAATGTACTGTCAACTACGTATCTCTTTTAGAACTACTGTATTTAGTTTGGGGGAATTTATTTTTTGTTCAGTTTTTGAAGTTATAAGCTACAGAGGACCCCCAGAGATAAATGCATCAAATTTAGGGCGGACACTTGACTTCACCGTGTAAATTAGATTATGGTAATTATCTGCCTTTTTAAAACATTATCTTTGTACCATTCTCTGATTTACAGGCTGAATGTCTAAACAAAAGAGATCATGCAAATCTTTAAATTTCCTGTTGAAAGTCCTTCTTGGTTTAGAACTTGTATACTTACTTCTGATGGTTCTATGAAAAGTGAATGAGGGTTTGAGGTGGGTAAAGCAGCCACTCATTGTCCTCACAGAGCTAAAACACCTACATTTGAATATCACGCAGGACCCGTAAATTCTGCCTCAAAAGAAGTCATTCAGGCCGGAGCATGTCTTCTCTGTGCAAGTTTCCCTGGGTGCACTTGCTGACCTTTGGCAGAGGAAACACCTTTGCCATATTCCTACATCAGTGGAGCTCTGATATTCACTGCCTGTTGGACAGGTAAATAAACTAAATAGATAGAGAGTAACAACAGGGCAGGGAATATTGGGACATTACTTGGGAACTTGATGAAAATCATTTGAAATGTCAAAATAATGTGATGCTTAGCAACTCTCTAGCTCCATATCACTTAAAAAACTATCCCAATGGTTGACCTATACCTAGAGCATGTTTTCTTTTGTATTTATTATTTTTGTGAGAAAAAATTTTACATATGAACATCTGAAGCACTCTGAAAGTCAGAAGCTCCAATTAGGTGCAACAGACATGGATATAATGCTAAGAAACTCTAGTCCTTTCCATAAATTGAATAAGATTTAAGTTTGAGAGCATAATAATCTTTTTAAAATTATTTTGTTGTTCATGTACAGTTGTCCTCATTTACCCCCCACCCCAGCCATCCTCAACTCCCTCCCCTGATTCCATCCCCCTCAGTTTTGTCCATGTGTCCTTTATAGTTTTTCCTGAAAACCCTTCGCACTTTCCCCCCATTATCCCCTCCCACCTCCCCTCTGGATACTGTCAGATTGTTCTTCATTTCAATGTACTGGGTATATTTCGATTGCTTGTTTGTTTTGTTGATGAGGTTCCACTTAAAGGCGAGATCATATGGCATTTGCCTTTTACCACCTGGCTTATTTCACTTAGCATAATGCTCTCCATTTCCATCCATGCTGTCGCAAAGAGTAGGAGCTCAATAATATTTAGAGCAATAATCCTCAACTTTTCATATGACCCCATATATTGTTAAATAAGCAAGGCTAAAAATGAGCTATAGATTTTTTGTTTTTTAATATTATATTGAGTGACATAACAATTGTATGAAGCGATTTGAACAAAGATATATAAGCTTGAAAAATACCACTTCACATGGGTAAAACACTGATGCTGTGGCCAGCCCATATGGCCCAGAGTTTCATGAAGATGACTAGATTTTCTAGCAGGGGTGTCCAACCCGCAGCCCACGGGCCACATGCAGCCCAGGATGACTATGGCTATGGCACGATACAGAAATGTAAATTTACTAAAACCTTTTTTTTTTGGCTCATCAGGTTTTGTTAGTGTGTGTATATTTAATGTGTAGCCCAAGACAATTCTTCTTCCAGTGTGGCCTAGAGATGCCAAAAGGTTGGACAGCCCCCATAAGAAGTAGCTTTTCTCAGCTTACCCTATTTATAAGTTATTATTGTTCAGTTTCTACTAAAACTTGTGGTATAACTAACTACTAGAAGAGGATTGCAATTCTGTTATTATTAGAGACAACAGAGGAACCCGACATTAAAAACCTAGGTCAAGAATCAATAGGGAGGGGAAGAAGGATCTGTAGGGTGGGCGTCATTAGAAAACTGAGTTGCACAGAGGCTTAGGTTAAAACAGTCTTGAACAATTTGTGAGCTTGAAGGTAGTAACATCTTTTCAGAGATTGTAGCATGTGAAGAACCCACCCACACTACATATTGTGAACAAAGATGGTATTAAAAATATCTTTTAACTAAAGTGGGGAAAACAGTATAAAACATATTTAAAAGAAAAGATTAAGGAAAAAGGACAACTTACAAGATATTAAACTATTAATGTGCAGCCAAACTGAGGCCCTTTCAAGTTTCCAAAACTTCTGCTTTCTTCTCCTTTGGTCCGTGCTCATGTTTCTTCCCTTGTTCTGCGCCCTGGTCTGGAGACCGGCTTGTTGCAAGTTTTCCTGTGGAAGCTAACTCTGTTTTACATGCTCATTCAGAGATTTCTTTGCTTTACATTGTCCCCATGGTGTTAGATTTCTTTTGTGTGGCTCACATTTGAGGGAACCATACAAATTTGCTTAGAGATTGTTTCCTATTGGAGACTGAAGTTTGTGCTGCTTCAGCTGTTAACTTGAATGAGGTAATCACCGCCCCCAAGTCCCCCTTTGTGGTCTGCAACATCTTTCGTTCCAAGCACAGCCTGCCCTTTTGAGGTATTCCCAGATATGGTCACATGTGGAGACTTTCTGGCCAGAGTCTTGGTCGGTGAAAGCTTGCACACATTATCTTTCATAGCAGCTGAAAACCTGGCATTGATTTTAGATGTGGAGAGAGTGGAGCGCATGAGTAACCCCTTCACATACAAGGTGCTTGTGTTACAGCGCAAAAGGGGGGGGCAAGGGCAGCCAAGGCAATATACTATTACCCGAAAGGAACCCCCCAGGTTCGTTATGTCCACCGCCAGAGGAAAGACATCTCTCAATACCAGTGATTCGTGAAAAGGAAAGGAATTTATTATTCGTTTGAAATAACACAAACTAAAGTTCCCCACAAATGCGCACAGTCCTCCCAGCACCTTTCACATGGCAAAAGGGAGCACTTCCAAAGCCTTGTGGTCCTAAACAGACGTGTGGTCCCAAAAAAAGAGACACCCAATGGCTGCTGTGCCTCCGTTTAAAACCCAGCGCTAATCTTCCTCTGCAGCCCCATTTCCAGCTCCTCTCACAATTGGACACAGCTGCCAGCATTCTGGGCAGGTGTGCCCTGTGGTGTGGAGCCAATTATCTCCAAGCTCTTCTGGACCCTATTACAAATCCCTATTTGGTGCTCCCTTCTTGGCTGTACCGTGTTGCACTTGGATCTGCAGTGCCCTGGGCCCGGCCTAGCGAGTCCTGCTGGCTTGTGGGAGTTCAAGCCACAGTGAGTCTGCCTTGGAGACCACCTGAAGTTGCCACCACTTCTTCAGTGCTGGACTGATTCAGCTCGGTGAATAAATTATGTTGTTCAAAATGTGTATTTTTTTCCTCTTAATATATCAATCAATGCACTCCATTTCCATAACGCAAGCTTCCTGAGGCTTCTTAAAGTTTGGAGTATTGCTTACAATTCTTTAATTTTTCCCCCCCAGATTTAGAAAACCCAGTGTTGTAGATGGACTTCTTTTTATTTAAGATTTTGGTTTTTTAAAAATTTTTAGATGTAGAGGAAGGAGGGAGAAAGAGAGGGGGAGAAACATCAATGTGTGGTTGCCTGTTGAACACCACCACCAGGGGACCCGGCCCACAGCCCAGCATGTGCTCTGACTGGGAATTGAACCAGTGCTCTTGGATGCAGACCAGTGCTCAATCCGCTGACCCACACCAGTGAGGTAGATGGCCTTCTTTCTGAAGGTACCTTTGAATCTCCATTACCATTGATTCCACTTTTTCCTGAGGGCACTGTATTCTCATCTCCTTGGCACTCATTGGTGGAGAAGGAACTACTGAGCATCCTGAGAGCCTGGTGCGCCTGCTTTTCCTGATTCTGGAGCTCTGTGGGATCCCTCGTTTTTATCTCTGAATGACCCTGCTGGGAGTCAGCATTCCTGTGGACAGTCCTGCATCTTCTCCTCGATTTGGCATGGCCAGCTTGTTCCCTCAGCTTGTTCCTGCTGCATTCAGCAGCCTGCCTGCCCTCAGGTTAGCCCGAAGGCCCAGACTTGGCCAGGCTCCGCAGGTCATGTCCTTGGTGGTGTCCAGCTCCTTCAAGGAGGGGACGGTCATCGCGTCTGCAATCCAGGCAACCGTGCGGGGTGTCCTCCAGCCTTCCCTACGCTCTTCAAAACTCTGGTGCCCCGGGCATCTTTTATATTAATTAAATTCAAACTTGTGTCATAATTATGTGAATGTTTTTAAAAAATTGCTACTATATAGTCAACTCCTTTAGGGCAAACATTGTTTGTTTGCTTGTTTGTTTTTAATTTAGCTTGTGTCACTCCTGTGAAAACTTCATCCAGATAATTACTCAATAAATACTTGATGAGTACCAGTTATGAAGCCTGTGTTAAACTGCAGTTACAAATTATAACAGAATTGTAGTCACTTAAAAACATTTTTAAAACCTAGCTCATGGCATAAAGGTAATGTTGGTCCCGGTGAGAGGAAGGCTGTCTGTCCAGTCGTGGACAGACCCGAGCTGATGGAGCCTCTGCCATCAGCTATTCCTTTTGAGCCTGGTGACCACCTTTCTCATTTCAGCAAGTGAAAAGAGGACACAGTGCACTTGCTATTTTGTACTTTGGGCTTACACTTCAGTGATGAGTACTTTCTGCTTGAGACTCATTGGGTAAAAGAAGTCACCTTACCTTTCCTGAATGCGTAGGGGATGGAAAATGTGGGAAGTATACAACTATTTAGATAACAACAATCATCTTTTCTATGTGGGAAGGGATTAAATGTTTATATGCAGTGTGTGTGTAATAATTGTGCATTCATCAAAAAATATAATCTGAAAACATTGTGTCATCTGATTAGTAATAAATTAGATACTAAAATATATAAGGTATACAATTTCACACATGGAGTTTTAATGCTAACTGTGGAAAATGCATAGTTATTAAATATCTTATCCTGTTAATTATCTTGTCATTTAAGTAGTTTGGGATATTTGGGAGAAGGGAGGTACAAAAATAAATAGACTTAATTTTAAATGCTGTTCCATTAGATAAGTTGTATGTACTTCTGTTAGACATGGTGAAGGCATTAATTCAAGCACATGCAAAATTCAGGAATTATACAAATGCTCTTCTCTAAGTACAAACAGATGGCTCATAGATTCTACTGTGGGTCTTTTTACCTCATATTACTGTTTGGGCTTCAGTTTATATCACTGTTTTGAATTGGAAATTAAAATATTAGATTAAAATTTCATATATTTCTTGATAAAATAGCTCAGAAAATCATATCTATATTTTATCAGTTCATATAATAGATTATGGGGCAAGTAAAAATATTTTCAGCAGTATGGAAATTCAAATCATTTCTCTTTCCTAATTGTATTATTTTTTTCAAAAAAAGAATAAGGAAAAATATTTGCTGAAGCAAATAACTTATGATGTATTGTAGGAATACTTTCACCAAAGTTATCAAAAAGTTCAAGGACTCAGCAGAAATGTGAATGTCTAGATACCTTTGTAGGTAGTATATTAATAAATAGAAAATAAATAAAACTTTGTATTTTAGGTTTTAGTCCTGATACTTCCTAGTTTATGTTCTTACCTTATCAAGAACTAAGAAAGTTTTCAAAAGTAGGTTTAGAAAGCACTAGAGATTAAGTTAATTGTGCTAAAGGTATAGATTAATTTAAAGATATTTTATGTTCTATGATATTATTTCTCCCCATCCAGGAATGCAGGGTGATCTTTCTTTTGTGTGGATTTGTTTTACATTTTAATAATGTGCTCTCAGTTTGTCCATCTATGTTCTCTGTCTTCTATATGAAATTTATAGATAAGTATTTCAAAACATTTCTTGATTATGTTTTGTTGAATTTGTTATTTTGAATAGATTAATTTTTCCATTTACTTGTCTAGTTATTTACTTCTAAATTCAAGACAATCTACTTTTTGCAATCATATTTTTAAAGATTTTTTTTTTTATTTATAGAGAGGGAAGGGAGGGAGATAGAGAGAGAGAGAGAAACATCAATGTGCAGTTGCTGGGGGTCATGGCCTGCAACCCAGGCATGTACCCTGACTGGGAATCGAACGCAATCATTATTTTTATATCAAGTTATTTTTATCAAATTATTTTGCTTATCTCAATAGTTTGGGAAGAAAGATGGGGGTTGTACATATAAATCATACCATCACAAGGAAGCATAATTTTATCTCCTTTTTTCCAAAATTTATATGATTACTTATTTCCTGTGTTCCAAAATTGGGCGAAAACTCAAAAAAAAATGTTACACGATGTAGTGAGTTGGGCTCCGATTGATTTTATTTTAAATAATTTAATTTAAATAGAATTTTATCATGTAGGGTAATGTTTGCTTGAGGATTTTGGTAAATAATTGTAAAAATGCTTTCTTCTACTTCTGTTATATGCATGGTTTTCAGAAGGAATACATTTCGATATTACCAAATGATTTATTGGAATCTAATAATAGACTTTTTTCATATTTTTCTCCTAAAATGTGTGGTTACATATATGTGTGCATATATATATGACAAAATTTCAGATATTAAATCATATTTTGATTAATTGCATAAACTCTGCTTAGTAATTATACATTATATTTTTGTGCATTGCTTACTTCTATTTGTTAACATTTTAATTAGTATATTTGCTTTTACTTTCATAAATAATTTATCTCTATCATTTCTCTGTGTCCCTGATTTCTTCTTAGAGACTGGATGTTTATATAAAGCTGGCTTCCTAAATAAGCTTGAGAATCCGTTGTCTCGTTTTACAGCATGAAATAGTTGAAACAAAATTGGTTAACTAAAATTTAGTAATCCAGATCCCTTTTTTCAACAATGTAGCTTTTAAATACATTTTCTGTTCGTTTTATGAAATTTTATCCTTTCAAGTTGTCTACTTCTTGGGTTAATTTAGTAATTTGTATTTAGCAGAAATCATTTAGTTCCTTGAAGTTCTAAAAAATGTGTTCTGTAGATTTTAATCTGGGAGATTGCACAAAGCTTAGATTTCTCCTATATATTTTATTAATTATCTTCTTTTACTCCCCATTCATACGTTACTTTCTCCCTTTTAATTAATTTTATTAGACTTTTCAATATATGGGTTACTGAATGTGGGTGTTTTGACTACTATTCTTTTTATTAACTTTTATCATTATGAAATTCATCTTTCTATTTTTTTGGTTTGTTTTATTGTTCAATTACATTGTTCACTGTTGAATTTGATAAAAAGTAAGCCTCTTAATTTTGGGCATTCATTATTTTATAATGATGGTATTTAAGACTATACTTTCTTTTTCAATATATAAGCATCATCCTGTAGATTTTGATATGAAGTGTTTTCATATTTATTGTTTGCTATATGGTTTTTAATTTCCCATTGGATTATCTTGTAGTTCCCCATATTATAGAAGTGTTTCTGAATTCAAAAGTTGTTATAGTTTTTCAGTCACTAAGTTACTTAGTTCTACTTTTGTGGGTGATGACAGATATGGGGCCTAAAAATGGTCACTTTTAAGGAATGTATGAAGATTTATTTTATGAATTTAATTACGAATTTAGTACATGAGATATTTTGAAAGTTTTCCACAGACTTAATAAAGGATATGCCTTCTGTATGAGGTAGCCATAATTCTAAATGTTCCTACTAAATTGGTTTTATTAATCACATTTTTGTACTATGTTACTATTTACTGTCCCTTGCATCACTGAAACTTCAAAGAGATTACTACCATTGTTCTTTTTATCAGGAGAATTTTCTTCCAATATCTTTTATGAACAGTTGCTCCCAACTATCTTTATCTTTTTTTGTACTTACAACAAGCATAACCATGCATTCTGACTTGCCAAGCTCAGTGGTTCCAGCAAATTTATTAATATGTCTCCCTTTTTATTTGCAAAGTGTCCAGTTTTGATAATACATTATTGGGTTGGCCTACTTATAAATCTCACTATTCACATGTTAAAATCCTGGAATTATTCTCTAAAAACCTTGCCTCTTCTCATAATATTCATATGTAATTGATTAAATTATTGGCTCCAAAATTTCACACTCCCCCTGGTATATACACCCTTTTCCATGTGACTGCAGTTGCCCCAGGGAAGTTGAAGTGAAATTCCCATCTCTTGACTTGGGACTAAGCCATCTGAATTCCTTTAGCTAATGGGATATGTGCAGATGTGATTAAAATCAAAACATGAATTGTGCACGAACAATGGGGCCTAGCCTCTTGTTCCTCTTCAATCATCATGAGACTATATTAAAGTTAGCACACTGGTCGAAGGAAAGTGAACCACATCTGGATCAAATTTGGACCGGTCTGTAATTTGCAGCCAAGTTCAAGGAGCCCTGCCCACATGAGTCAGTGACTCCCAAGTAACTGACAGTGTTTCAGCAGTAATAAACATCAGCAAAACTAGCGGACCCACTCTTTATATTGTTCCTATGTATTCTAATATATGCCTTCTATTTGATATTTACAGTTAAGTTTTTTCTCAATAGTAAACATCTTTGATTTCACCATTTAAAAAAAAATCTTAATTGAGAAACCACGTTTCTTAAGCACTAGAAAGAGTTGTCTTACTGAGATAAATATTTGCTGCTTATCCTATCTCTTTCACTAAGCATGTTCTCTGTCAGTTTTAACTAATTTCTAAATGCTAGTTCTTGAATGCTCTTAAAGAGTATGCAAAAGCCCTGGCTGGCATAGCTCAGTGGATTGAGCGAGGACTGGGAACCAAAGTGTCCCAGGTTCGATTCCCAGCCAGGGTACATTCCTGGGTTGCAGGCCATAACCCCCAGCAACTGCACATTGATGTTTCTCTTTCTCTCTCCCTCCCTCCCTCCCTCCCTCCCTCCCTCCCTTCCCTCTCTAAAAACAAATAAAATCTTTAAAAAAAAAAAGAGTATGCTGTTGTCTTTGTCAGCTCATTGGACTCATGCCTTAGTGATGGTAGATCATTGGTACTGTCAGTTCTAGAAGTGTCAGAACATGAAATGCTGTCTTCACCTTTGGCTTAGTGTTGGGGGAGCAAGGGATTTGCAAGGGACTGCCTGATGTGACACCTGCAGAGGGTCCACCAATACAGGAGTCTCCCATTGTATCCTAAGATTGAGTTCAGGTAGCCTTGAGATTACTTAATGATTGTCTTTTGGGATCCCAACATTAGACTTCATTACAGTTTGCACAAAAAGGCAATAATCCCACCTGGTTTACACCAGGGGACTCCCGCAGAACCCGAGGCTTAATTTGTCCTGAATGCCTTTAGCCTCGAATACATATGCAATGCACAGATTGTCATGTTCCTCTTCACGAATTCTCACATCTAGATAACTTTTTTATATCATCCATCTCACCCTTCCGTATGGCCCTATTAGTCTACTTTCTTAAAAGCAAAGTACTTGAAATGGTTCTCTTGTTTTATTGCTGTCAAATACTTCTAATCATGCTCTCCCTTCACATTCACTCATTAAGCTTCCCCACAGGTGTTCCCACCATCACCATTCTGTGAGGTCTTCTCCTGACAGTTCTCCAATAATTTCCATGCCCAGAAATCCAGAGGGTACTTTCGAGTCCTCTTTTTAATGGATACATAAGCAGCATTCTCTGTGATCATTCTCCCTTTTTAAACCTTTGCTTCCTTCACCTTCTCATCATCTCCATTTGGGGTCATTTCTTTCCTAAAACTTTGTATTTGTTTCCTAAACAATCTCCTCAGTTTAAATCTACTATCTTTTCTCTTTTTAGTTTTATTTGCATTGTGCATGCCTTTGCAGTTGTTCCCAGTTTTTCTCCCTTTCCCCACCTCCACCAAGCCCCTCCCTCTCCCTACCCTAAGCTCATCCCCGTATGGTTGTCTGTGTCCACGAGTTGTGCATAAATGTTCTTTTGGTTAATCCCTTCACCACCGTTCATCCCATCCCTCCCTCCTTTCTGGCAGCTGTCAGTTTGTTTATGTACCTAAGCTTCTGCTACTGTTTAGGTCATAGGTTTATTGTATTCATTAGATTTCACATGTAAGTGTGATCATGTGATATTTTTCTTTCATTGACTGACTTAATTCACTTTTCATCATTTTCTCCTGGTCAATCCATGCCATTGCAAAATGTAAGAGTTTCTTCTTTTTATTTTTGCATAGTATTCCATAGTGTAAATGTACCACAGCAAAAAAAAAAAAAAAAAAAAAAAAAAAAAAAAACCATAAGCAAGACAAAAAGGAAATCCACTGTATGGAAAATTTTCACCAATGATACATCTGATAAGTTTTTAATCTTCCAAAATATACAAAGAACTGAAACAACTCAATGCCAGGAAGATAAACAACCCAATTTAAATGGGCAAAATAACTGAATAGACACTTATCTAAAGATATACAAAGTACCCATAGACATGAAAAAAATGCCCAACTTCAGTAATCATCACAGAAATGCAGATTAAAATCTTAATGAGATATCACCTTATACCTGTCAGAATGGCCATTATTAACAAATCAATAACAAGCATTGGTGAGGTTGTGGAGAAAAGAGAACCTTAGTGCCCTGGGGTGGGAATGCAGACTGGTGCAGCCACTGTGGAAAATAATATGGAGTATCATTTAAAAACTTAAAAATAGAACTGCTTTTTGACCCAGCAATTCCACTTCTGAGAATATACCCCAAGGATCCTGAAATACCAGTACAAAAAATATATGCACCCCTATGTTTGTAACAACACTATTTTCAATAACCAAAATTTGGAAACATCATAAGTGCCTTTCAGTGGACAAAATATCTAATATCTTCCAAATTTAAACGCTATCATCCTCAACCCTCCTCCACTCCAAACATTTGATTGTGTCTAAAGCTCCTCAAATTGAACTCACAAATTTTGTCCCCAAATTTTTCTTTTGGAAGGTTAATCTCTGGAAATTCATTATCATATATTTCAATTAAGTTAATAAAATCTTAGGAGTCATTCTTGACCACTGCCAGCACTCGGCTAATGAATTAACAGTTCCCATCATCTCTTAGAACAGTCAGTAACCAACTCCATTCCCATTCTATTGGCATTTTCCCTTGAATTGTTGCAATAGTCTCTCATTTAATTTCTCCTTGACTGTTCATTGAACACTCCCACTCTGAAAGGCCCATTTATGATCACAAAACAAATTAGGCCTTCCCCCCTTTTAATAACTCCTAATTTCACTTTAAAAATGTAACCAGAGAGCGGCGGGGAAAGTGGGACAACTGTAATGGAAGAACTACTTAAAAAATAAATAAATAAACTTGTGAAGACAAAAAAATGTAACCGAAATCTGCACACGGTTAACATAGCCCCACTTAGGGTGATGCCACCTGCCTCCTCATCTGTCTCACTTTGCTACATGGTCCCCTTTGCTCTCCCTAATTCAGCCATGGTAATTTCTCCTAAGGTCCTTAAAGGACACAGTCTTGAAAAATACCCTTAAACCTAAACTTCTCTTTTAATTTAGTATTTAACTTTCTTATATACAAGGTATCAGCTAATCTATCACTTCCAAAAAGTAAACTTCCTTCTCATACCAGACCAGGGTAAGTCTCAAAGGTTCTCAATGATTCTTCCCCATAAAAGCCCTAAAAGAAAACATAGGCAGGACAATTTCAGATCGTCCCTTCCCAGTTTCTTATTTGCTATCACTTCATAAATTATTTTCAGATAATTTAATGCGTATTTCCATAGATAATCTTTAAGTTACCTGAAGCAACAGATCACACATATTCTATTCAGTTCTATGTTGCAGCTTCTAAAATGAAGAAATAGAACAGGGTGCTTCATTGTTCTTTCAATTCCGCCTGGTCAGTTGCTCTTTCCAGACCCACCTTCTCACTTTGTCTCCGCTGTTCAGTATATGGAAATAAAGTATGTTTTTGCTTATTTTATATGTGGCACCTATAATTATACCTCATGTGTAACCTGTTAAATGGTTGTCAGTTCTTGAAGTTAAAACAACTTTTCAACTCTATGTGCTTATGTTAAAAACATGGCAGCAAAAAATTAATTTTGTATATTTTATGTATGTATTTTAATTTGTTTAATTTTCCATGTGCATCAAGATTATTTTAAAATAAGAAAGGATGGATAATTTCTCCAGAGACATTAATGAATTTTTTTTAGTTCTGAAATATGGATGACTACTTCAGAGACTGAAAAGATTAAGTGTAGAAAATGTTTTATGAAATACTGAGTATCAATACATTGAAGTTTTTATAATAGTAATCCTAGTCTTACACAAATATGGTTTAAAATAATGCATTATATGATAGTCATTTTATTTCAGCTAAACATAAGAAAAGTAACTGTTGCTCATTTTTCTAAAATTATTATTGTCTCATACATAATTATTACTAAAAGAATGCAGGAGGACCAGTGCTGTCAGACAATGGAACTTTATTTAGAATTCTTTCCTCACACGTCATAATCTAGTTGGCTTATGGAGGAGAAAAGCCCTGCCACATATTTGAACTTGTAAAATTACTGCTCCATTGCTTTCTTGTCCATTTAACAAAGTGTTGTTTAATTAACATTTTTCTGAAAAGATCATTCCACTCTGTATCTTAACTGGAAACTGACATCCCAGAACCAGACCAGCCACCATTTTTTTTAACTACTCTTCCAATTTTCCCTGGGATTAGATTTTAGTGGTCAGATCCCCTGTGCTCTGTAATTACCTAGGTAGGCTCCAAGACACACAGTGCTTTGGGTTTGGACCCAAATAGGCTCCAGGCAGCACATATATCACTTGAAAAATAATAAGAATAATAAGATGGATGACCATTTGCTCTGGCAATTAACTAGTCTCCCAACTACCATATATTATTCTCTTGGAAACTTACTGCTTCAGTAAATTGGGGAGTATGTTTTAATATTGACACACAATACATTTCTATACACCTAACATTTAATTTTCTTTATAATTTCCATTTGAAAAAATAGAATAATTATAAATTAGTTATCCCTTATTTAAAAATATTCTCTGAAACAAAGTGTTTAAAGTCTTATGTATTAAAATGGTATTACTTAAACTACTAATTTAGTTTATGAGATAAACTAAAATATCCAAGGCATTTTTGTGGTTTGAGTTCCAAATCTGACTTTAATAAATTCATTTCCAACTAATGAACCGAGGAAGCTGGAAAGCAATCAAAACTGTCTTTGGGTTCTTAAACTTCACCAACTACAATATCAGACTGAGACATACTACTTCTGTACTTTTTCTGAGTGAAACTAATTTATTTTGCTTTCATATACAATCACGAATACACACACTTTCAATCTGCTTATTGTTTTTATTTAGAACTTTGCTCAAGAACTTAACTTCAAGAAGCGTGTCAGCACAAGCAGCCATGTGCTCTTAGGGCTACTCTGCTCTACTAAATTGATTTTTACCACTGTAGCATTTTAGAATATAGACAATAATATTATGTTTCTAGTCTAAAAGCAACATTTAACTAAAATAGGACTATTCAGCTGCATGTCAAGAAAACATGACTTGTTTATTTTTAAAAAGAAAATACAAAATGTAAAAACCTAAATAATGCTAATATAATTGCTGTGAAAATGCAGAAAAAATATAATTATTTCCATAAGAAGTTTCAAGGATGAGAGATACCACCAAAAACCAAAAATGTATTTAAAATTAGATGTTGTTATATAATTGAATGGTGATAAACAGAAATAAAATACTTTGCATAGAATGAAACCTTAAAGGATGACTAAGTGGAATGTTTAAAGTGGAAAAACTATGAACGAATTCTCTTAGGCACTATGAAGGACTTTTGTGATTTTGGATTGTATATCCAGAAGCAACACAGAATTAAGCTGCAAGATAGTAGACACTTGCTCTCCAATTTAACTGTATTGCATTGTGAAAGCTGCATTCAATTTTAGGCACCTCATTTCTTACAAAATATAAAAAGGGGCACGGGTTTGTGAAAAGACCCACACCAGTGCTCAGGGATGGAGAGGGTATTTAAGACAATGTTCACAGCAGTCCTTTTCTCACAGTTCCAGAACATGATCTGGTGTATGCTCTTCATGGATTCTACCTAAGCACTGTATTTTCATAAAATAAACTTCAGAAAGTTTTCTTAAAATAACATTACAATGCCCTTATTTAAACATGAGAATTTGGGCCAAAATTGTCATTTTAAACAAGTCTCTGGAGCCTATTGGTGTCAGAACCACCATTAAAACCCACATTCATGACAATAAAAAGCTTATTGCAATTTGTCACGTTCTTCAAGCATTTCTAACTAGTGTCATTTTACTGAATTAAAAGTACCACATTATTAACTTTTTCAAAATACACAGGGGGATTCTTATTATTAAATCACAAGGCTTTTTGGCATGAGACAAAAGTCCTTGTTCTGTTACCTTGATGTTGACCTGTGTCTAACTACTTAGGCTTTCACTCTCCTCTATATATAATGGAATTATTACATGTAGCAACTTTATGGAGTTTCCTTGCATATCATAAGAGAAATAGCATGCCTGACTCAGTACCTGGCATAGAGTGCAGTTTTTTTGTCACGGTTGATTATCATCGTGGATTGTGGAGAAGCATAAGTAGGTAGGTGGGCAGTATTTACAACTTTCAGAAATTCACTAAAAAATGTATAAACATAGTTTTTAAAAAACTGCATTGCTTTCAAATGAGTGATAAGACTGGCAACTGATTGCTCAAGAGAAACCATCTAAGTCAGACAATATTTGGGTTATATTTTTATAACCCAAATATTCTACATCCAATAAAAATACTCCTCAAATATAAGGTTAAAAGAATATAGTGGTTATTGGTACACAAACAAAAATCAAGGAATTGCGGGGTTTTCTTTAGGTGAAAGGAAAGTGATCAAGAAAGATCTAAGGTAATACACTAAGCAACATTATGCGATGGAATTCTGAATTATTTGAGTACATGGAAATAAATATTGACTTTAATTACAATAATGTATTGTGTTGTTTAATATTTAAAATTTAGATACATTATAATAACAATGTAAATGGTAAAAGAATAATAGATGGAGTCATTAATGATGTATGGGCTATGCCTGTCAGAAAAGCAGTAATTATTCAATGAAGCATCTTGTAATATCCATAGTAATCACTAAAAGAATGATAACATAATGCATAACTAGAAAACTAATGGAGAGGTAAAGAAAAAAGGAATTTAAAAACAGAATAAACAGCCCTCCACTGGTGTGGCTCAGTGGATTGAGTGCTGGCCTTTGAACCAAAAGGTCAACAGTTCAATTCCCAGTCAGGGCACAGGCCTGGATTGCAAGACAGGTCCCCAGGAGGGGGCATGCAAGAGACAACTACACACTGATGTTTCTCTTTCTCTCCCCTTCCCTTCCCTCTCCCTAAAAATAAATAAATAAAATATTTTAAAAAATAAAAGCAAAAAAAAAGACCAGAACCAATTAGAAAAGAGATTTATAATCAACTAGAACAATAAACACAGTATTGTGTATAACAGAATGAGTGAAAAGCAAAAACTGTCAGAATGTATATAAGAGCAAAAGTACAAATGTGAACCTTCCAATTCATACACCTGAAGTATGAGGACACAAAACATTTGAAAATAAAAGTATATAATAATAGATAACATGCAAATGGCAATCAAAAGTATGCTGGTATGGTTATACTTATATGAGAAAACCAGATTTGAAGGCAAGATTTATTTCTATCCATGTAAATAAATATTGCTTAATGATATGAAAGTTCAATCAATGGAGGCAAATTAATTAGAAAAAAAACAACCTAACTGGTTAAGAAAAAAGCTATAAATTACTAATATGAATGAGAATAGATATCACTCCAGATCCTATAGATGTCACAAGACTATTAAAGTAATATTTATCAACATTAAAAAAATAATTTGAAATTTTAGACAAAATGGACAAGGACTTTGAAAAGCACAGCTTTGTAACACTGGTATATGAATAAGTAGAAAACCTGAATTCTCCTATATATATTAAAGAAATTAAATCTGTAACTAAAAATCTAGTGAGAAAGAAAAGTCTTGGCCCAAAGAATTTCTCCTATTGTATACTTTTAATATTGCAGACTAATTTTCAGCAATCTTTATATTTTCAGATGGTAGGAAAAATTGGGAAAATAATTCAGAACTTATTTTATAAAATCAGTAAAAATTTAATAACAAAATTTGAAAATGAATACAAGAAAATAATTGTAACTCAAAAACAATACTTGAACCATCCATATAACATACGTGAAAACAAAGTCCTTATCAAGTATATCTATAAATATGATAAATATGAAAGATAGAACAATGAAACAGAACAGCATCATGCTGACTTTGGCATAAACAGATGTCTTAACCAAAATTCCTATGTTAAAAGATACCATTGAGTGAAAAAGCAGTCCATAGGTTGATGAAAGATACTGCAAGTATCTATAACAACAAATGACAGACTCATAGACACAACATAAAAAGAATTCCAAATATATGTATAAAATATGTATATGTTTATATGAAATAAATATATATATATATAAAGATAGACCTCAATTAAAAAAGTGTAGGCAAACTTTCAACAAGTAAGAAGAATTTTCAAATAATCAACAAGCATATGAAATGGTGTGCAACATTATTAGCAATAGGGAAACCAAATTAAAACGAATGTGATTCAAATATACACTCACCAAAATGGCTAAAATTAAACTGACCGGCATCACCTACAAGTGATGAGGATGCAAGCAACTACAGTGCCCATATATTTCTGTGGAAGCATCAATTTTTTAACCAATTTGGAAAAGTGATAGCATCTACTAACATGGAATGCAAGCATTCCCGTGAATCAGAAATTCCCTTCACTGCACCACATGACACACAGTAGTGCTTACAGCAGTATTGTTTCTATTAGCTGCAGACTGAAAACCACCAAAATGTCTGGCAACAGCAGAATGCACTGATCTTAATATAGTCATAAAATACAATTCTATTCATCAAAGAAAATATTCTATTGCAACCACTAAAACATGACTGCATCAGAGACAATGTTGAGAGAGAAACACGCACACCCACTAATAGTACAGTTCCATTTGTTTGTGTGTGTTTATGTTTTAAAGCAGACATAGTCTCTGAACAGAGGTCAGCATGGTCTGACCTCCCTACAGTGTGGTCTGTAGGGAGTGACAGCAGAGCGGGTGGGCTTCTGCGTGCCGGCATTGTTCTATTTTTTTAATGGACGTAGTTTTGCCAATTAGATGTTCACATTGAGTGAAATTGTAGGACGTTTACATTTTATAGTGTATTCATTTTTCGTATGTGAGATACATTTTAGCAGAAAAGTATAAAATATGTGACTAAAAGCCCATGTTTTTCTCTGGATTTTTGGTTCCTAAAAAGTTTGTCATTTTTCAAGTTCTGTTTTGGCCTTTTGATATCCCACTTCTCATATGTTAGTTTGTAGTTTTGAGTCTCTCTCCACCAACTTTTCAGCATGTACTTAAAATATCCGCTCAAAGACTCCTGCCAAAGAATTTCTGCTCATGATATTCAACCGAAAACATGACTCTTTTCACTCGCTCCAAAGAACACGTCTCCCATCTCGTCTGCTCAAAAGCTTTTAAAAAATGTTTTTTCCAAGAAACTCATGACGAACATCATTATTTTGATATAAAAACAGCTAACATCTGCAGCTTTGGGAAAAATAATAAAACATGCTTCTGAAAGAACTTCTCTACAAGTTCTGTATTATCAGTGATTGTACTTAGAATCTGTTCTAATTATTTCTCCAACTTATGCCAAAAAAAGAAAAAAGAAAGCATTAACCCTTGTTTGTTCATAGTTCACTTTTGTCAGTGATGAAAACTGACCTTCAAAAATCACTTTATTTGGAATTACTTTTTTTTTTCCGAAGCCAATCTTTCATTAGTCAGAAAGCTACTTAGTCTGACATTGGATGGAGTGTTAGGAATCATGTGTCCCCATGTTTAATAAGTTTCTTTTTATTGTTTTTGTGTTTGATCTATAACATTTTATAAGAATTTTAGTGCTGACCTGGCTGGTGTAGCTCAGTGGATTGAGCGCAGGCTGTGAACCAAAGTGTCGCAGGTTCAATTCCCAGTCAGGACACATGCCTGGGTTGCAGGCCACGGCCCCCAGCAACCGCACATTGATGTTTCTCTCTCTCTCTTTCTATTTCCCTCCCTTACCTCTCTAAAAATAAATAAATAAAATCTTTAAAAAAAAAGAATTTTAGTGCTTGTGGTCTTTTAATTTTTTAATTTTAAAATATTCTCAAGAAGTAATTGTCTATTTCAATACCCACTTGATGTCACTCTATTTTAATTATGTGTTGGGATTTGAGGGTAGTATTTTACAAGTATAAATAGTTTATATCATAGAATCTTATGAATAAATCACTTTCATTTCATTGTATTCCATAGGTCATATACATTACAGTTCATTCATAGCACACTCAGGCAATTTAACAGTATTGAAATTCAAATGGTCATTTCTGTTCACTAAGTATTTACCATGGTTACATGACAATAACTTCAAGTTTACCTAAGTTATACATAGCTATTAATAACCCATCTATCAGTTGTACTGAAAGAAACTTATTCATGATCTTAAATATTATCAGGTGAGCTAGTTTGGCTTCCTGGAAGGTGGATAAGAAGGAAGGCGGAATTGAGTGAGACCAACCTCGCTCTTCCTGAAAAAGCTTCTCAAAAGTGTAGAGAAATTTATTAATAAATTTGATGAGATGCTTCATCAAATTTATGGGTTTATAGTGACATGTCTCTTGACTGAACAGAGATGAATTTAATGAACTAGAACAGACTTACAGAGAAGGATGAGAAATCTTAAATTTGGAATTGTGCAACAAAAAGCGAGAAAACACAACTTGCTGAAGGATTTTGTGAGGTTACTTTCTACTGCACGCCTGTTAAGGAAATAAAATGAAAATAGTGGCAATGGGGATAGAGAGAAACATGGTGACTGCTCATGTTCAAGAGCTAGAATAAGCAGCTCTTAGAAATCATTGGAATGTGTGGTAGAGATAGACCAAAGTCTTAGGAGTCTACAAGTTGAGAGGGTTCACAAACAGGTGGAGATAAACTGATAATGTTCACCAAGAAATTACAATGATGAGCAAGCACACTGGGAGGACACTGTGCAATTCAGATCCAGGTGGTGATGTTAAGGGAAGAGTGGAAGAGGTTCTGGGACTCCGAGGAACAATGTACTGTGGACCAGAGATACTAATCGAGGAGTTCCCCAAACATTTGCAATTGGTGACATCATTGAAGTTAAGTGCTTTTCCCAGAGACAGTAAGTAGAAAGGAAAGAGTTTTAGAAGCTTATTGAACACTAAATTCTAAGGAATATGAAGTGGAAAAGAAAATTTATAAAAGATCTAAAGGAAAGCACAGAAAGAAAACACAGTGGTGACCAGAGTTCAGGAAAGTGCTTCAGGTTAAAAAGCACCAATGAAACCACGCTGCAGCTATGTTAATAAGATATGAACCAAAACGCCTGCACTGAATTCAGCCATAATCAGTTTGAGTGAACCTAATGGGCTAATTTTACTGCTGTGAACTCACAGAACAAATTGCTGTAGGACAATAAAAAAAGTGAACATTTAGAAGTAACACATACAAAATACATTTTTCAAAACCTGTCATGGAAAAGACATGATATAAGCAATGTCACAATCAGAATATTCTGGATTGTTTTGCAAAAAGAAACAGCTCTGTATCTCACTGCTTTAAACAGTCAAACTTTATTTATTTCTTAAGTTTCTTGCTCATCTCGGGTCAGCAGAGGATTCCAATCCACATTGCTCTCACTCAGAATCCCAGCTAATGGGACCCTTAAAATTCAGAGTTATGGCAGGAAGGGAAAAGAAACACAAAAATGATGTACTGAATCTAGTAGACGTCTACCCGCATGTCATGACTAAAACACATCACACGTTCTGCCTGCATTCAAGTGGATGGAAGTGCAATGTACTTTTTTCCAGAATTAAAAAGAATGGAGTATTTATAAAAATGATAAAAACTCCTGCCTCTATTCTGGTCACTAAAAATTCTGTTCACTCTCCTCCCTGGACATAAAGTTTGCTTACCTCAGCTGTCAATCCCCTTTACTCATAACATCAAACTAAAAGTGCCAGTTTTCTCAGTGAAAACACTGTCTCTTAAAATGATGGATAAAAGATTTCAGATAAACTCTGACTGTGGGCTATTCTTGTTTTGGAGATCTATGAATGAAGATATCTTTTCTACCCTTGCAAACACAATCCAATAAACATTGCCTGGAAATCAAAATAAACACTCTTTTTTTTTTTGAAAACATAAGAATGCAACAGGAATCAGAAACCAATTATATTTTTCCACTATCTTCTTTTGCCACTATTGAAATGGACATCAGGGAATATGCTTTCCTTTGACTCTGCAAATAGTTCTCAGATTACCTTCCGGCCATAGATAGTCGGGGCCAACAGTCATTTTAAGCCACAAATAGCAACAGTCTCTTGTGGTCTAAGCTGGTTGTTTTTTGCAGGACATTCTTTATAAAAACAGAGTTGGCCCTGGCTGGTGTAGCTCAGTGGATTGAGCGTGGGCCTGCAAAGCAAAGGTTAGTCTGTTCTGTTCCCAGGCAGGTCACATGCCTGGGTTGTAGGTCAGGTCTCCAGTAGGGGGCGCATGAGAGGCAGCCATGCATTGATGTTTCCCTATTTCTCCTTCCCTTCCCCTCTCTCTAAAAATAAATAACTAAACTCTTTAAAAAATTAGTTGGATTCTTATCCATTTAATTCCTGTCAGCTTCATTTTTATGTACCAGCATTCACAAGTACATTTACTTTCAAGACATGTATTTCATATACTATATTTCTGACTCTTGCTCTCTCTTGTTCTCGCTCTCTCTCAATACCTCGGTTTAGCAAATATATAGAGATTATCAGTCTTGGCAGGAACACACCCTGAGCCTCTGTTTTCCCCAAGGCATTCTGACCATTAGAAATTATTTACTGATATCGCAATTTTAGTTAGGATTTTTCTCCTGATGCACCTTAATCCAGGTGGTTTGAAAAGTGACCGCCATGGTCATTTCCTTAATTTGGTTTTTCCTCTGAGGCAATTTAATTGCTTGAAAATGGTTCACACTTTTTTTAACTCTCAAGGCTTAGCTTAAATATATATTTTATTTCTTCCTCTAAAGTTTTCTTAATTTTCCCATACTATTTATGTCCTAAAAACAGTTATCTTTTTTAATATTACAAAGGTCCAACTTTCCATAAATGGTTTACTCACTTCTGTTTTTGAATACTGGCCAATTTATTTTGAGATCTTACTTCTCTTTTAATACCTTAAGTACACTGACTATACTCTAACACTTTCTGTTTTCCAACCTTTTCCTGTAACACATCATATCTAATGCATGGTCTGCCTTGTAAGTTACAACTGGAATTATTTGACCAAAAAGTTTGCTGCTGTATAATGCATACCACTATCTTTTTAGCCATAAATAACTGTTTTCTTTTTGCTAACCATAAGGGCAGTGAGACATTATCTTATTGCTTAGGTTTTTACTATGTTAGCACTCAAATTCTAGGAATCAATTTCTATATGAAGCTGGATAAAAGAGGTCATGGTTTAGTAAAGGGCAAACCCCAAATCTCAGAGCTTAAAAGCAAAAGTTTAGTCCTAGCTGGTGTGGCTCAGTTGGTTGGAGCATCATTGTCTGGTAATGAAAAGTTGTGAGTCAGATTCCTGGTCAGGGTACATACCTAGGTTGTGGGTTCAGTACCAGGTCCAGTTATGTAGGATCCGCTATCTGAGTGTGTGGGAAGCAAGTAATTGATGCTTCTCTCTTGCACTGATGTTTCTCTCTTTCCCTTCCCCTCTTTCTAGAAGCAATGAAAAAATGTCATTGGGTGAGGATTTTGAAAAGTTTATATTTCCTTTTCACACCACAATATTTTTATCTCAAGTAAGCAACAATATCTACTCAATCTTATAATCAAGCAGGGACCTAAGATGACAAACATGTCCCTCTGGACTCTATCGCCTATTGCATGGCGGAAGTATGGGAAAGTGGAGAATCTTCCATTGGTTCATACAGGATTCTGCTCAAAGTAAGGTGTATCATGCAGTTGGTACTCAGTACTCATCAGCTTCAAAACCAGGCAAACCCTATACCTTGTCACATTCTGATGAGAAAAAAAATGTTTCCACACTGGGCACTTGCCCAGAACACGTCGCATTTGCTACAATTTATATGAATTATGTGCAGCTCCACAACAGAAAATGCCTCATCATTAGGAACCTGTAATTTGGGCACTTGACTTGAGTTGCTGAATGAATTAACAATGGGTATCCAGGTACCATTAGCAATCCTACCTCTTGCCTAGAAGAAGACTATAGGTAAACTGCTCCATTGACCAGCATAGGCAATACCTAGAGTGGTAAATGAAATTAAAGTATACTTAAGAATTTCTTTTTTAAGTCAGAAATGATTGTATATATTTATTTGCTGAAGAGAAATATCTGAAAGTGTGAGAATTTATGAACATACATAAGAATGGTGATAATGTTGGAGCATTTTTACTGAGAATGCTAAAGAAAATAAGGTCTGCAGAGATGTGATGTCATCATCCTTAAAAAAGGAAGTGGACATTGTTTTCTTCTTTGAAAAGGGGAGAAAAAATAGATAAAGATGAATTCGAAGGCAAGGAAAACCGTGCCTGAGAACCAAGTTTTCTCAGGGAAGCTGAAAATCAATGCAAAGATAAGAGAGCACATATAGTATATTCAAAACGTCTCCTGCAGTTTAAATTAATCCAAATATATACAATAGGAGAAAGTTTTACCTGAAATAGCTTCTGTTTTTTAGTACAGGCAGGTATTTCTTCCAAAAGCTAAAACTCAAAAGATAAAAATACGTACAGATTGGATTTAGCCAAAGCAGTCTTGTAAGCAACAGAGTGTATTTACAAAAGATCTCTCGCTTCCTTTCTAGTCTCCCTAAGAAAGATACAACTGTAACATATACTAAAGACGGGAAAAGAAGATGGCAAACAAAAGAGAGAACAAAGTTTGCATGTAAGCAGAAGAATTTCTGACTGTTCTCCCCCATCATGAGGATGGGGCTTACTGCAAAATTTTATAGCATAGCAGCAAACATGACATAGTATTTTTTAGCGTCAATTTTATTTTAGATGCTAGATATCTTTTATTTCCTAAGTACTTTCTCCTTCTTATTTAAGTGAGGAAGTTGATCAACCAGGATCACTTTAAATGGTAATAGCACATAAACTTTTTATAAGATTTGCATGATTTAAGTTATAATGGTAAAAGGCAAACAGAACTCGCTTCATAAAGCTATTTCATTTAGCATTTATGATTTCACTTTTTCAATATGTATTTTAATTACCTAATATGAAAGTTTGCTAAAATACTGGTAAGATTCTTCTTTGTAGAGTTTACACTATACAGAAGGGAGAATAAAACACACACTTATGTACTTTATCACCTGTACCTCAAATGTGGAATATAGATATACAGTTATATACTTACAAGTTCTTACAGGTTTAGAGTAGTGAAATTCCAATATATCTCTCCCTCAGTCTCTGGTGCATTTTCCCTCCTCTTCCAACAAAGTCATCCAAAAATATCCAAAGAAAAGAGGAAGGAAAGAAGGAAGGGAGGAAGGAAAGAAGAGAGAAAGAGAGGGAGGGAAGGAGGGAGGGAGGGAAGGAGGGAGGGAGGAATCTTGGAATCAACAGAGTGAAGAATGAGAGTTTGTACTTTACATAATCATCACTATCACATGTGTTGGAGTTCATGCTAATGTTGCTTCTTTTTGTCCCTTATCCAAGACACTCTGATGAAGGACAGGACTTACTGTTCAGCACAATTGGCTGAACTTCAGGCAGCCACCTTAGAACTGGATGTTCAGCTCACAATATTCTCCATCTGAGCAATTTTGCAAACTCTTGAGCCAGTGAAAATGGTTGGCTGTTTGATCCAAGTGATGACAGCAACAAACATTAATGCCCAAGATTGTCTCTTCAGGATCAAGAACTCTGGGAATTTCTGACTTCACCGGTGTCCAAAATATAAAATCCAGGTCATGTATGTCTCATACCTTCAAAAGACATAATACAAGGCTGCACCAAGATACACCCTTGTGTAAGCTCCACTTTTCACCCATTTCAGATTCTCAGTCATCATTGATAATGACCAAGGCAGTGATTCCATTTCTCAAGATGAGAATACACAGTGTTGGGCGCTTGAACAGGGTAGTTGACAGAAAGTTCACCTTCCTCCCAAAGCACCATGATAATTTAATGAAACAGCTTCAAATTCAGCTAAATGAAAATGATGCATTTTAGTCATTAGGCAAACATCAAAAGTGAAATGTAATAAAAGACCCGACTCGATTTTTTGTCATTTGTTTTTGATGGCTTTCAAACCTCACCCCTTTCCAGTCCACATCTAGGAAAGTTGGGAAGAGGCACCAATGGTCTTTCCTGCATCTCTCCTGTAAAGCTTAAGCCACAAAAGTCCCATCCCTTGAGTGCGAACCTCCACGATGACCCCACATCCTGACGACGTAAAAATCTCCAAACCAGTCTTCTTTCCTTAAGACCTTAAACCATTTTTAGACCTGGTTTGGAGCTAACCTGTTCTTCTCAGCAAGTTTCACTAGATGACTAATAATAAATTTTTTTATACTCTCTTACTGTGTGTGACATTATCAATGTCAAAATATGATTCAAGTTTTGGGTGGAGTTTCATCCTACTTCTGAAGAATGGTTATGACAGATACACAGGTGGAAAGATAGAGAGATTAGATAGATAGATAGATAGATAGATAGATAGATAGATAGATAATGGAGACTAAAGTTGAAGCAAATCCACGCCTCTCTAAAGATAATGGACTATCTCACCCTGACCTTCAGAGCTCTTGTTATGATGCATTTTCCTACTGCAGATCTGTGCTTCTCAATTCCAATGAGCATATGAACCACCTAGGAATCTTGTTAAACTATACATTTTGATTTAGTAAAGGTTGAGTGAAGGCTAAATTTTTTTTAATATATAACAAGCTTTCATCAGGTTCCTAGTCTTTGATTGAGGTACATGGTAAATATTATGATTCCCATCAATGTGGCATACACTGACAGAGAAGTAATTCCCCTGATAGAGCTGGGAACTGTAGCCAAAGTAAATTTTAAAAAAAAGGGGGTGGAGAGGACATCAGAATGAATGCTCTGCACAAAATACCTAATATTCCTTCTACTTGGGGAATGGGTTTCCTCAGCTGAGTAATGCCTTGGTGAACTGATGTATTCCTCCCTTAAATTCCACTTACCTCACTTGCTAGCAGTTACCCTTTCACATTGAAAGCCTATGCTTAGTACTACTACCATTGAGAAAAACTGGACCATAATATTCAGGCTGCCCAATACGACAAAGCCTGTCTCCACTGTCATGCCACAAAGCAAAGCCAAGGAACAGTATCTGCAAACTAGGAGCACAAACTTATGGGTGATTGCTTCAGTGTTTGTCAGGTTTAGTCTATCTTTCTCAGTGATCCTTTCTTAAAAATTTCAGTTCCTATACTCCTCAGCCTGTGTTTGCTGTCCAACTCTTGAATATCCCAAAGTCTGAAGGATTTTCTTGAAAATGATCACAGACCTACATACAAGATAGCATGTATATATAAAATCAATTTTTACTTGAAACTCTATATGCAATAGCAAGACAAGCCACGTGATTTTGCTGATATTCATATAACTTTCTACTGTTAACTTACTAAACTGATAACTTACATGATTTTGCTGATATGCACATAATTTTCTACTGATAACTTACATGTGAATTTTTATTATGTTTACTTTTATGCCATGCATCATATTATTATTTCTGCTATTGTTACTGCTGGTGTTTTCGTTATTACTTGTTTAAGGTTTCCATTCTGATCCACAGGAACAAGGTGTCTATTCCTGTATCAGGCACTTGCTCTCTGCTGTGTACAGATTGGGAGTATAGAATGTTCAGTGAAGTTTCTTTATGTTTACTTTTACTGGATGCCAAATGATGAGGCTTCATGATTGCAATTCCCTTGCCTGCCTCAAATCCTGTCATCCTGCACAGCTCGGATGCTTGTTGGAGCACAAAGCCTTCACCAATTGTCACAAACTTGAAATTAGATGGTTTGTTTATTAAAGTCACTGGATCATTGCTAATGATTGATCCTATTTCTGGTTATTTGCATGATTCATTCTGTTGGGGATCTTTGTATAGGCATGCTTTTAAGTGTAAGTTTCTGAGATTGTCTTAAACACAGTGATAGTATTAAGGAAACATTATTTTTATTTACTTCATTGACTTTCACTTTTTGATTTAAGCATTTTTATCTCTCTGCTGCATGAAATTCCTGGTTAATAAGTCATTTTCAGTTGATGACACAACTATATGGAAAGATACCGGGCTGCTTGTTGTCATTCAGACTTGGCTAAGTGCCTGTAAACATTACTTCAAAATCGCACACTCAAAAGTGTTAGTTTTTCTTATGCATCTATCACAGAACATCCTGGTGACAATTATTCTCCCATAAAGAGGAGTTTCTTTGCTGTAATATTAACATAGGGAAGATGGGGTTGCTTTATCAATCCCATCCAAAACTGGACATTATGCATCTGCCTATAGATATTTCCTTGAATTTATTTTTCATTTTGCATAGTATTACCAGTTCATTAGAACTCAGGATGTGGAGTAATAAGACGTTAGTCTTGGGTATGATCTACACTTCTTTCACAGATTTTATTCTTAACACTTAGTTCCTTTCTGCTCCATTTTAAAAGCCTATTTAATGTTAAAAACCAACAATGACAAAAATCACTGAAGCCAATGAGATGAGAGTACAGAGATAGAGCTTGATAGTAGAAGTTGATTATGCCATAAATGATTACAGGGCTTTGTTTGTTACATGTTTTCAGAGAAGAGGGTAATGCACGTATACTAGAAGAATGTTTGTGAGGGGAAAACATCCTTTAATGCATTGGCCTTGTGACAACCTTCTTCTCTAATCAAAAGAGAAAAAAATTCTCTACACTTTTGGGTTTACAGGAACAAATATAAAGGACACATGAACAAATACTAGGGGGGATGAAAAAGGGAGGGAGGTGGGGAAGGGTTGGAGGGTGGGCTGGGATAGGAGTAAAGGACAGAAAACTGTACTTGAACAACGATTAAAATAAAATTTATTGTTTTTAAAAAAGAGAAAAAAATATCTACATTTTCAAGTTAAAGAGAGAATTTATATACTGACTTGAAGACTCCCTATATGTAGTGAATGTGATCATGGTTATGGTTCCAAAATGACATAAAACTTGCTGGAAGTTTTGGCAACCCACTCACCGTTCCTCTTCTAAATTCTAACCATTCTAAAAAGTCAAATACAGAGTCAAATGATAATCACACTATCGTGTAATTAATAGCATCATGTAAACAATCAATACAAACTGATCCCTAAAGAGTTCTGGCTGGAAGAACACTACTTAGCCATCTGTCTGTCAACCTACACTGGTCACATACAGGATTCCAAGGATCACCCTCATTTTACCTACATGTATAAAGCAAAAAAAGATAGCTTATTCAAAAAAAAATCCTACCAGTGTGCCTTTCACAGGAAAATAGGAATTGCAAGAACTCACAGTGCTTGCTTGGGCTAAGGCAGGTTCGGTGGAAAATAAGAGCTAAAGTCGTAGGGAGTTAAAGTCAATAGATCTTGTCAATGCATGAATATTGCCCTTTCACTCATCAACCCAAATCAGTAGAGAAATAGGGCCAAGAATATGTCAGCTTTCCAATAATCAAGAAAAGACCCTTGATATCCTAGGAAAATATAAATGGGTTATATGTTGGAAAAATTTTCATTCTCCCTTCACTAAAGGAGACATATCAGTGAAGAAATAAAAAGGATCATCCTCACCAACTATCTACTTTCTAAACACAAAGGTATAACTCAACCTTTTGGGAGTTTCTTGTTTGTTTTTTTCTTAATGGAATGATCTCTGACAGAGTTTCATTGGAAACTACATAATGCTCACTACATATAAGGCACTGCTCTACATGATACAGATACAGGAGCAAATTAAACAGACGAGTACCTGTTTTTCTGGAACATACACCTTAAATGAATCATTTGGATGCCAATTTTTTGTCTTTCAGAATCCTAGGGCTTCAGATCAGAAACACCCAAAGGCCCTGAAATTACACTCTAATATAATCCAATTTAAAATACAAGAAAACTAGGTCATAAGGCACTAGTTCAGTGTTTCTTTTTTTTTCTCTTTGTTTCTGTCATTTATTCTAAAAGTCTGACAACCCCAGAGGCAGTGGTCTTATATCTTCATTCTGCAAATTCTTTGCAACAGCCCATGGCAGCTTAAAACACATTACGTATGTTGATGGAAAAATGATATGAACAAGCTTTCCAATCCAAATGGAATTGTTACTCAAGTGATGTCATTGCTACTTGTTCTTGGAACACACTTCAAGAAGGAACAATACTTTAAAGCTTAAATATAAGCTGTGAGAGTTCACAAGATAAGGGATATTGTGAGATAAAGAAAGAGGAAAACTATGAATACAGGTGAATACTAGACCACAGATTTGATGATGGTAGGATTAAAAAATCTAATTTGTGCCCTCTTGTTTGTCAATATATGAGAGACAAAACTTCTTGTGAGAAGGGGGAGATGAAAAGTGCAAATTTAAAAAACATATTTGCCAGTGATACCTCAGACAAGGGTTTGATCTCCAAAATATAGAAAGAACTCACCTGATTCCACTCTAAGAAAAGCAACCCAATTAAAAAATCGGCAAAGAGCTTGAACAGACACTTCTCTAAGGAGGACACACAGAGTGTCCAGAGACACATGAAAAGATGCTCAGCATCACTAGCCATCAGAGAGATGAAAATTAAAACTATAATGAGATACCACTTCACACCCATCAGAATGGCCATCATAAACAAATCAATAAACAACAAGCATTGGAGAGGTTGTGGAGAAAAAGGAACCCTAGTGCACTGTTGGTAGGAATGCAGACTGGTGCAGCCACTATGGAAAACAGCATGAAATTTCCTCAGAAAACTAAAAATGGAACTACCTTTTGACCCAGCAATTCCACTGCTAGGATTATATCCTAAGAACCCTGAAACACCAGTCCAAAAGAACCTATGCACCCCAATGTTCATAACAGCACAATTTAAAATAGCCAAGTGTTGGAAGCAACCTAAGTGTCCACCAGTAAATGAGAAGATCAAGAAACTATGGTACATTTACACAATGGAATTCTATGCAGCAGAAAGAAAGAAGGAGCTCCTACCCTTTGCAACAGCATGGGTGGAAGTGGAGAGCATTTTTCTAAGTGAAATAAGCCAGGCAGTGAAAGACAAATACTATATGATCTCACCTTTAACTGGAACCTAATCAACAAAACAAAGAAGCAAGCCAATATAACCAAAGACATTGAAATTAAGAACAAACTGACAATAACCAAAGGGAAAAGGGGAGGGGATAATGGGCAGGAAAATGTGAAGGGTTTACAGGAACAACAATAAAGGACATGTGGACAAAAACAAGGAGGGGTGGAAACGGGAGAAAGGTGGGGATGCCTGGGGTAGTGGGGTGGGGGTAGGGGAGAAAGGCAGAAAACTGTGTTTGAACAACAATAAAATTCAAAAGTATTTAATTGAAAAAAGATATAGTGCAAGTAAATAAATAAATAAATAAATAAAATTGAGGTGAGTAAAGACACTTATTTTCTAGGCAGAGTATGATTCCATTTCAAAGAATTGTAGTGCCAGAAATACTATGGCAATAGTGAAGCATGAATAAAAGTTTGAGGCCAAAACCATTTGGGTCGCTTCATCTATACATGCAGGCATAGTGCCAATAATTTAAAATATTATTTTTAAATGTTGCATTTCAATGAATTAGTAAAAAATTCATTTACATAAAAGCTTGATTACTCTGAATTCTGAATCACATTGATAGTATTATTATAGATAAAGAGTAGATATGCACAATTACCTCAAGTACTATTAGTACTACTACTTCTAAAATTAGCTATTATAGTAAAAGCTAGTAGTTTATAAGCATCCACTTTTTGATCTCGTAACTCTTTTAGTATAATTTGATAGTACTCTAAGCATTCACTAATAAATATTTACCAAGTGCTTAATTTATTCCAGGTACAGTCCTTGACACTAGCTTTATTACTTCATTTTATTTCCATTTGAAAACAGAAAATGATAGAATTCAGTGTTTCAATTCAAAATACACATTTTATGTGTTTTTATTATGTCATGCTGTAGTCACCTGAGGGCTGCAATTGTTTCTCAGTATATTACTGAGATTTCTATAGCTCATGCAGTTCACGCAATTATGCATTTTATGGTTATATTCTTTTAAAATCTATTATTTCAGCATTTTTATATATACTACATTTTGCAATCAAAGACAAAAGTATTATCATTAAAGAGTGCTAAGTAAAATAATTTTTTCTTCTTAATAACCATGCAGTACATGCAACTTTCAATAAAGGATGTGTCTACAGTCCTACTGGTACTTTCCATGTTTGACTGCAGAATTTGCCTTCATTGATTCTGTGCTGGACAGAAGGGAGCTAGACAAAAATCAATTCATTTGAATAACAAAATTGCTAAAGGAGTAAAAATCTTCTCAAAAATTGATCCAAATGAGTCTGAGCAAAATGCCTGATAATGACATATGTTGCAGGACTTAGCTGCCGCATTGTTTGCAATGACAAATGGAAAGGAGGAAGGAAAGATGGAAGGGAGTGTTTATTAATACAGGAGTATTTGAATAAAAAGTGTTACGTCCAGAATAGAGAATATTGTTTGAAATGAAAAAATAATTACATAGAATTCTATAAAGTATTGGCAAGGAATAACGCTTATGATAGATCATTAGTTGGGGAAAAATACAACATGAAACAATATGTATGGTATGATCAATTTTTTGTGTGGGCACAGTTTTAATAACAGTGGGCAAAAAGTGAAGGAGAAATCATTCTGTTAGTCATTTTGTCAATCAATCAATAAATATTTCTGAATGCCTGGCATCTCAGTTCAAAATGCATGCTTTGTTGTCAGCAAATAATTTAGACTATAAAATAAAGAAACAAATGTACAAAAATACCTTCCCAGCCCTGCTGTTTTGGAACATGGTAAATTTTATTTTACACATGATTGTATGATGTACATACATTACCTACATAAATCACATGACAAATGGCCCACAGCTCCAGAATGTGTGATCCAGGCACACCAAGGAGCCCTACGTACTGCAGAGCTGTGTGCCAAACAAACTGACAATGGTGGCAAAGAAGGTGACTCCTGACAAAGAATCAAGACGTGGAACATCTCTTCATTTGCCTCGATTGGAGCCCTAAATGTTTGATTCCAGAGAAAATTCCAATATCATTTCAGACAAGAACGTATCATTGATTAAGTCCAATGTAGTTGATCTCAGGGAAATTTCAGTTTACAGATTTTATTTTCTCAAACTGAACACAAACGATACACACTTTGCAGGAAACAATGACTTTACATGGAAAAGCCTAACCAAATCTACACTGTTTTTTATCCTTTCCTCTTCAAAATATCAGCAGATAAGGAAATACTTTTCCCAATAATCAATTCAAAACTGCCTAGTAAAATTTAATTCATATGCCATGCTTAGTGATATAACTTTGATCTGCTACACTTCATTAGTAACATGCAGTCACAGACATGATGAAGGTGTAACATGGTCAATTATTTGAGAAATTAGATATTGAAGTTATTGTGATCTAGTGGCAAATTGATTTTTTAAGATAGGTGGCTTAGTGTGTTTCATAGAAAAATAGCCGGAATCATTTCAGAGAGCAGCATTCTTGAAATAAACCAAGTGGTGAGGGGCAAATATCATACAATCTCACCTTTAAGTGGAACCTAATCAACAAAACTAACAAGCAAGCAAAATGAAACCAGAGACATTGAAATTAAGGACAATCTGACAGTAACCAGAGGGGAGGTGGGTGGGATAATGGGGAGAAGGGAGGAAGGGTTTTCAGGAGCAACTATAAACGACACATGGACGAAACCAAGGGGGGAGGTGGGAGCAGGCGAGGGAGATGGGGATGGCTGTGGTGAGCGGTAGTGGTGGGTGGGAAATGCAGACAACTGCACTTGAACAACAATAAAATAATTTTTAAAAATTCTTTTTGCTACAAGTTCTAAAAGAAGTAAAAATATATCAGGTTAAGACTTACATTGGGGATATGGAAGAATTTGATAATTACCAGAGAGTTTCATCTAGCATTAACCCCATGCATCTCTTTGAGCGATTCAGACATAGCAGTCAAGATATTATTAATCTTAATATTCCATAAAAACCCTTTATTTTTATTATAAAAATGTTGAATGTAAAAGTAAAGGATGAATCCTTATGACTTTGAAAACGTAATTCACAACATATGAAACACTCATGTTACATTTGAAATCAGACTAAGATTTGAATTCAGACTCCTACTATTCTAAAGGTTATAAGACTTTTACCCATACCACTTAACTAGCTTCAGCTTTGATTCCCTCAACTGTGATATATGGATTAAGTACATGAGATTAAATGCATAGTATATTGGAGAGAGCTTAAAATATAGTAATAAAATTATTAACAGGTAGGGGTGGCTGACTTGTTCTAGGAAATAGTCTAAGAATTTTCCCTATATTACCTCTAGAGTAGATGTAATTATTATTTTCATTTTACAGAGGAGGAACCTCAGGAGCAGAGATATTAAATACTTTGACCAAGGTTACATAGCTAAGAACTGGGAGAACCAGATCTGATTTTATGTTAAATTGCCTCTCTCCTTAGGAACTCAGTGATCAATCAGTAGGAACTCTCACTGCCTTTGCTAAACAACAAAAATAATCTTATACATTAATCACAGTTACGATATTAAAAAGTCATTTCAGATTTAATTTGTCAAATGGGACAATCCTAGGTATACATATTTCCCCAGTAAGGGTTTAGTTTTGTTTTTCTTGACACAGAAACCATGACTTAGCAGTTATTTGTGAAATCTGTGCAACACAGCACGGGGGGAGGAAAAATAAAAAAACAAGTTGATATTTATATCTTTGAATATCTTTGTTTTTTAAGACCTTCAAGTTCACTGCCATCTTTTATTTATAGAACACTAAAATCTCCATAGCTCTCAAAATGCCATTTGAATTAACATGACACATCTTTGCTACTCAGCACAAAGAACTATATTCCTAATTCTAGTGTTTGAACACATGAAGACCATTAATTAGCCTTCTCTCTTTTTTCTTTTATTTTTATTATTTTAGTTCAGTTTTAATTACCATTGACATACATTAATACATCAAGTCCTTAATTCCTCTTCTCTTTTTTTTCAATTTCCATTATAAATGAATTTAATTAATTCTATGTCATCCATTTGATTCCTTTCCAAATCTTTTCCAGCTATCATTACTGAGTGTATCCCATAGTGGACAATGAACAATGAAGAAGAATGCTCTTGATGTAGAATCAGAAGATGATCTCAAGATGCAAAAATGATTGAATTATAAAGGAAAAATACTTTTCTAAACCAGAAATGTCCTCATTTTCATCTTCCACCCCCTTTCATACTCTTTCTTGTCTCATAATTTTAACACTCAAAGACTCTTCATTCATGTATGTATTGATTCACTTACATATTACTCAGAGCAGATAGAGAATATTTACCATTTATCTAGCACTGTCTTGGATCTGAGGTCAAAGAGAAGTAACTGAAGTGGTTCTTGACCTTGAGGGGTTTAGAACAAGAAGAAAAAGTGGGTGAAAGACTATGTTTTGTTTGATGACATATAAACCTGCATGTTTCCCATCTTTAATCCCTCTAGGGAGTGATTATTATCTGTCTTCTAACTGTAAATGCTCAATGCTAAATAAATGAGGAACCAACAAGAAAAATAATACTTTCAAAAAAGTTCAGATTGAATCCATAAATTATTTCTGACCCTCTCTGGTTGGGTAGTTTGTGGTATTATAGCTGTCCTGTTTACAGCATATCTGTTGTCCTATTAAATTAAATGTTATAGCTTTTCTTTAAAAATGTACCTTTTTAATAGATTCTAGCCAAATGAAATATTCATTTTCCATTATTTGTCATAATGTTTACAATACATGACTCATGACATAAACTTTGATAACCTGGCAATATATGATAAGAATAGTTGTTGTTTTGTTTTGTTTCTTAATTATGAACTTGGTTTAAAAAGCATTTTGAACTATATACATTTTTCAAACAAAATTTTTATGAATTAAAATATGGAAGTATGTTTCCAAAAAGAAATAATTTTACTTTTATTGTGATTATAATTTTCTCATTAACAACAATACAGAAACCTAAAAGGCAGTATAAGTTTAAATCCATAAAAACTAAAATATTGACATATTTGGATTTCTAATTCAAAAAAACATACATGAATGTACCCATATACTCCTGTTTTATGTGTGAAGATACTCTAAACACTTTTTATTAACTTGATTTTTATTAAACTATGTGTAATTTATGTGTTTTATTAATAATAAACTATCAATAATAACACCAATATAAAGGCTTTACTACATAGCATTCCATTCTATGGATGTATGTAATTTATTTAACCAGTCCTCATTTATAGGGAATTACTTTATTTCCAAAGTTTTTCTATATATAAATAACATGATGAACACTTTTTTAAGGATGAAAGTAACTTTCCGTGCATTAGAATTGCTTTAAAACCATTATTATGCATGTTGCTAAATTGTTCTCATAAAGTTGTACCTATTAATAGTTCCAAATGCAGATATTTGATTTTTTGTATGTGTGACTGTTTCATAAGTTTACTATATATACACACACATATATATTTTTCAGTGAATATTGACATGAAAATGTTTGCTTCTGAACTATAAAGCTCTCCAGCATGATAGTTAATGGGTGAGAATGATTGTTCTTGTCTAGTAGTATAAAGTCTACATTAGGCAGTAGAGTAACATATATCATGTACATGAAGTTATGAAAACAAAATGTGAGTTATTTTCAGAGCTTATACTACAATTTCATCAGAGATTTTAAAAATTAAAGTGAACTCTAAACCAAGAATTTTCTTTCACATCAAACATTTAATAACTCTATAATGTCTTTAGATGCCCCGATTTAAACATATATATATATATATATATATACACACATATTTTAAAAGTAAAATGAAGTTTAGTATATTTGTTATTCTAAAATATAGGTTCTACTTAAAATCATTTTTAATCCATATATTTATGTCATTTTATTCATGGACAAGTAGAAAACAAGAGAGGGATGGTTCTTGTAGAAAAACACAAATTCATTAAACTCACTGCTTCAGTATGAGTACTGGTTTTAGGGAAACTGAATATCTACAAAGAAAACTCTTGAAAGAAAGGACATCCCCTTAAGAGATGGTTTAAGGAGTCATAGCAACCAGTATTTCACAGCTAAGTGTTAGTGCCCACTGTTCCCTTTCTTCCCCTTAACTTAAGATTTGTAAAATAGTGTTGCCCTCTTTTCACAAGTTTTGTTTATATCATAAAAAATACAAATTTCAGATGTGCCAAGCTTTCTCTGGTAGTTTTTTCTGATAGTAGACAGGTATCAGCAAATATGAGAATGATTTTGACCATAGTATTTCTTTACAGACTTTACAGCCATTATGTTTAATATCTATTTGACACCAAAAGGTGCTTTTGAAACATCAGCAACAACAGAAATAGTAAAACACTCTTGAGAAACTTGAGATTTTTAGTAGTTAGATTCTGCTGTAGTTTGTAAAGCCATAATTATCTCTAAAAATATCAATTTCAGCATTTACTTTTCTGGGATCCTTTTTTTCCTTTTTTTTTCTTTTTCTTCTTTTCTTCCCCCAGTTTGCCTGCAGTCAAATATTTGAGGTATTGTCCGGGGTTTTTATCCATAATCTTGAAACAACAGTTATCTGTCCATTACTGTTGTGCTCTGTCTAGGGGGAGCTGTGTGCCCTTCAACTCCCCTGTCCCATTAAATCCCTTTGATAAAGAGGTAAAAGCTTAAGGATATTTTTTTCCAATGCTCTAAAGTGAGAATTTTCTTGGAAGAGATGAAACAATGTTAAAGCATATTTTGTAATGTATCTCTCTCTTTTTTGACTTTTAGTATCTTCCTTATATTGCATTTCAGTGGTCTTATCTCCTAGGACCCTATTTCTTAAAATTGTGGGTCTCCTTCATCTTTGATAGGACAAGGAAAATTCTAGAAGAAAGAGGAATGAAGTAGATATATCAGTGTAACCATCCCAGGTTTTAAGGAGAAGGGCTTTCCCCATGATTCTCTTTTCCATGATTCTCTTTTCCAAGATTTGTATCTCTACACTCTGTTGTATGTGCCACAAAGTGGGTAACAGAGTGCACCTTCCTGCAAGTGCTGATTTCCTTTTTTATATTGTCCTCCTTTTTGCAGGAGAATGTGATTTAAGATTTGAAGAAAGGATTGTAATACAAGACATTTTTAAATGGGCCTTGGCAAAGTCTTAGATTGGACATTGTGTTTGTTAGAAGCATCATTATCCATCACCTGGATAATGATGTCAAAGGACAGTCACAGATGGTCTGAATCTTTGGCTCATCTCATTTACTAAGTGTTTCCCAGGTGGCAAGATGCACAGTGGCAGGCATCAGTGCCCAGGGCAGCGCTGTCTCCAGCCTCTCACTGTGGTAGCCTGGGTCTAGTCCCTCATGGTGGGTCCGGCCAAGGACCTCATTTTGGGTTCTACACACCACCCTATCATGCTCTATTCTTTAATTTTTCTGGGTAAGGTCACTGGATCTAATCTTCTCTGGAGTTTGAGGAAGTCTGATCTTTATCTACATGACTTTAATGGCTTCTTGTAATATCAATCTCATTCTCTATTTGCATTTCATTTAGGGTTTTGCTTTTATTCTTTTGTGGTTTTGGTTGTTTTTTGTTGTTGTTGTTTTTGGTTTTGGTTTCAGCCTTTTCTTATCTCCAAGTCTGAATGTTGTAAAGTAAAAATATTGCTTTCAGAACTTCTTTATCTAGGAAGGAATTAATTCAACAGCCTATTGTGCACCCATAAAGCATCCTCATTCTTCAAGAAATAACACAGATTTTTTCATCTCCCTAGGAGAATGGTCACTGACAGAAAAACAAGAAAAGAACAAGAATAAATATAATAATTCAAAATGTCTGCATGTATTTGCTTGTGTAAGATCGGTCACACCGAGTGACAAGATTGAAATGAAGTTCCATTTTTTTTGCCATCACATCCACTGTGCTATCAGTATTTTGAAACTGCTATTTAAACACAGAAACATGGAGTTTCACAGGGACTGGAGGAAAGAATGGTGCCCGAAGCAAGTGTGAACAATCCTAAACTGCTACTGAGTCTTTAAATAAATGCGTGTAACTGAGTCCAAGTGTGTCAGGAGCCAACTGTGTAACTGGAGGTTCTCCGAATTAACTCCCATGAATTATGCAATGTTAATTAAAGAGTAAGTCATGAAACAGACTGATTTGACTTTTACCAACATATTAAAATTAAAAATAACCACAGCAATCATTGAGAACCCAACCTAAGAAAATGGTTTTGGGGGGACGTATTTTATCGCTGATATATTTTTGTGGTCATTATTGCAAGGTGATAAAGCAGGACAATGTTTAGAAAGTTTGATTATAGTTTCTGAAATCTTTACAGACAATGCACCCATGTGTTATCACCCCTTGGGGACCATACCTTCTGCCTGCCTTACCTTTAGTACCGAGCAGTGCTTTGTGTTCAGAACCTGCGCCTCCAGTTCCAGGCCAAAGCGTCTTAGGTGTACTTGTGTGGCCCCCAAGTTTCACTGCATGTCTATATGGCTGAAGTTTATGATCAGCAGTAATTTCTATCTGTGGCTCCAGTTGGCGGTCTCTCCCTGTTTCAGGGAACTGTGGCATCAGATGATCTGTACAGATAGAAGGAGGCAGGGAAGGTAGAAACTCCCGTTCACCTCCTTCTGGAAAGTGGTAATATGCGCCTGAAAATAGAAATGTTCTTTCCATTTGTGATGATCTTACCAACTATCCTTGCTGCCAAATATATTTAAATACCACCTGGCCCTTTGGTGGGACTTCACAAATTAAAAGGCTACAGCACATCTGGATGGGCTTAGACATGACCAAGTAAAGGGACTCCTGTCCAATGGAATAATTAAAAGTTTTAAATACTGTTTTAATGCAATCAATTAAAAACATGAGCAGTGTGAGTTTGATTGAATCAATTTAAAGAATTACACAGCAGTCGATGTGCTCATCAGCAGGAGTGAAAAATTAATGCATCACCTACAAACAGCTGGAAATCTGTATCCTTCAATTAAATATAACTAACTTTTACCAGCTACCAGAAAGGCAACTTTCTTTGTAGAAGGAATAGGCTCCATCAAAGGGTTATGCTATTCGTTATAACTAAAGCATCTGTCATGTAGCTTTCAAATATTTACAAATACCATATCTTGGTTGTGTATAATTCTGTCTTCCACATTCCATCAAGCCTGATCCTAATCATAAAAATGTACTTCAACTCCCTTTTACTTAAATAATATTTAAATAGCAAGATGTAGTCTTTTTAAATTTTTTATTGAATTGACTGGAGTGACATTTGTGAATAAAATTATATAGGGTTTAAGTGTACATTTGTATAGTATATCATCTATATACTGTATTGTGTGTTCACCACCCAAATCAAGTCTCTTTCCATCACCATTTATTTCTCTTTTACCCACTTCTGCAGAACACCACAATGTGAAATGAAAAGTGTACTAACGGCAATGGTGGCTAACGATAATCATGAAATCATTGAGGTAATTGTTGAACATCTGCCTATTATAGCAAGGAGTTACTCAAACGAGTGTTACTATTTATAGCTGCAGCTAAATAAGACTCATGGAGACAGTGATATACGTGAGTTTCCTGAAAATGCTAATAAATACCTCCAAATTTCTAATGCACTCCATTTTCGATGTTCCTGGAATCTGGCTATAATTAATAGAATTGTTTTGAGGGAAAGAGATTTTTCTATACAATATTCAGCATTATATGTGAGCCAAGAAAATAATGCACTTGGGGTGGTGGTGGGGGAATGAGGATAAACAAGTATGCATGCATTTTCAAATTAAAAAAAGTAAACTGAAATATATCACATTTATCTGAGTGTTCCCATTTCACCAATGCAAAGCTTTATAAATTTTTATTCTAAAAATTATAAGATTCCGTGTTCCGTTAAAGCTATCTTGTTTAAAAAGCTTTAGAACTCAGATGAAAATAATGTTGGATTCTTCTCTCCCTGTGTCATATAAGGTGATACCATTCGAGCCTGTCCTCTCATAACTACTCAGAGTATGCGTGGGAGCTGTGATTCCACGGGCTATAGTTCCATAAGAGGAGCGTGACCTAGACTAAGTGCTTGGTGAATTAGAGTTAGTATTAGAGTTAATATCTTTTAGACGTTTCACCATATTAATGTAAGATCATTAATTTCATAATTGCAAGTCCATAATTTTTTATTCCAAACTCCTAGAAGACATATATGTATTTATTTATCCCAAACTCTTGGGGATTTTTATTAGAAATGTTAAATTTTAGAAAAGCAATATTTTAATAATTAATAAGATGCAATCATTAATGAATAGAACATGAATTTCTGAAATGCTCTGCCATAAACAGGATATTAAATAGGCATTTCTTTTTTTAAGATTTTATTTATTTATTTTTAGAGGGAAGGGAGGGAGAAAGAGAGAGAGAGAGAGGGAAACATCAATGTGCGGTTGCTGGGGGCCATGGCCTGCAACCCAGGTATGTGGCCTGACTGGGAATTGAACCTGCGACACTGTGGTTCGCAGCCCGCACTCAATCCACTGAGCTACACCAGCCAGGGCTTGAATAGGCATTTCTAAGTGAGAAAGAATCTACAAGCAGTATTAAAGCTCTTGAAAATTTTCATTTCATGCTCTAAACTGATCAAACCTCAGATACTTCTAACCTCAGGGACCATTTCACAGGGCTAGTAACAATCAACAGTTTTTAGTACCAACCCACAGTTTTACCTCGGTAGGCTTCAAAAGGCCAACAGTTCCGCTCTAATTTCTGTGCACAAATTGTGTTCTGTTTGCAAAGCGAACGTCATTTGTATGAGTAAATTCTACGACTTGCGGAAATTCCTCACTTTGGCTTTCAAGTATCAAACCATGTGGTATTTCAAGATTCTTCTCCCAAAATAACAATATACCATTCAATGGTTATTAATTGAGTAGCAAAAAGTGATAGGCATACTGGAGATAAGAACAATTTAAGAGTAGAACATACAATTCCTACTGGCAAGTGGTTGCTTAAGTTCTTGATTTTTTTTTCTTTTTAGATTCACAAATGCTATTTTGCCCCCATAAAAATAGCATTTTTATAAAGCAAATATATCTTAATCATGGTCTCAGTATATAAATAGAATTCTAAAAAAGTATAATATTCAACTCATCGTTATTTTCCTGTGTTCCTCACTATAAGAAATTCCCTTTTAAAACTAATGTAGGCAAGTTTGCTGACATTGAAATTAGGTAATTTCTCTCCATCCCAAATAATATTATGCTCCCTTTAATTTGTTATTGTATCTGAATATATTTTTGTACTATTTACCATATTATATGATTCTGATTTATTTCTTTGCCCTCTCTATTGTAGAGTAAGCTCCCTTATATAGAGTGGGGCAAAAGTAGGTTTACAATTGTTCATATGGAAAATAATACAATGATTTATAAACAATTTAAGCTATGTTTCACATACCACAAACTATAAAACTTTTTGCCCCACCCTGTAAGTTTTAATTGGATATATGTTTTATGAATTTTAAATTGTTTTTGACATTAGTTTAATAAACATAAGAAGAGAGAGGCTGGGAGAAAGCAGGAGGTAAGGTTGCAGTCATTCAAGGGCCAGATCCTGCAGTGTCTTGCAAGCCATGTTAAAATTTCATCTTTATCCTAAATATTAAGCAAAGTAGTGACACAATAAAACCAATCTGTTTTAAGATTACTTGGCTGTTGTGTAGTGCACGGATTGAAGGGAAAAAGGAGTGGATGAAGGGAACCCAGTTATAAGAAAATATGAACTGAATGTGTGATTCTCCCCAAATTCTCTATGGTGATGCCCTAACCCTCAATGCTACAGGTTCGGAGGTGGGGCCTTTGGGACATAATTAGGTTTATACGAGGCCATGAGAGTGGCAGCTGTTATGGAAAGAGTGTCATTAGAAGTGAAGGAAAAGAGACCAGAACATTCAAATTGGATCTCTCTCTCCCTCTGAGTTGCTAGCTGAAACTTGATAAACTGTTAATAATAACCAAAATGTTTACAAAGGGAAACTGAATATCTTTCAATTATCTCAACAGAAAATGAAATGGTGTCATGTCAAGAGGTGATCAAAACTAGAGTCAAGATCATAGAGGGAAATAAACAGTGGAGCCAGACAGTTAATTGATAAAGTCTTTGGTAATAGAGGTCAGATTATCTTCACCACATAAACAAAATAGATTTCTATGGTGTGATAAACAATTTCTCTAGAATATACATCTTATAAAAACAATGTATTTTGATCTATCTTCATTTTATTTTTTCCTGTTTACAAAAATTGCTGTCCTATTCTAAAATTACAATAGGTTTACCAGAGACAAATCCAAGTTTTCAGAGCTCTGAAGTTTTTTTGGTTTGGGTTTCCTCTTTAACAGCAATAATATAAAATTTCAATTATCTAAAATAATATTAATTTAAAATAAAAAATAAGTAACAAATTATTAAGAGCCTAAAGTGACCACAAACAATGCAAATATTCAGGAGAAAAGATAATTCCTTTTATCAAATATTATAGCTCATACATAAAAGTTAACAGAATTTCCCTGAAAATTCCTTGCATTAGCAATGAGTTGCATGATGAAATGTTATCAATTATTATCAATTCCCAATTATATGAAAACATATGTCCCTTTGAATACAGTGCAAGGCTTCCCTCTGAGACTTCGAAAGGGGTACGAGCCCACTGAGTCCTGAGTGTCAAAAGCTGCAATGCTGGGCTCATCACACCAGCAGTGCTTTTAAGGATACAATACAAGTTCCAGCTGAACAAAAATGAAGACCACGTTAAACTACCACTGTGCCTTAAAAAGTCAGCTTAGTTCAGTATGAGCAGGGGCAGCATGGGATGGATTTCAGGACAGGTAGGAAATCGTACGTAAGGAAATATTGTCCAAAGATAACTTCATCTTCCCACAAAGGGACAGAGTAACTCCATGCTATTTTTTTGAAGATAGTAGCCATAAATCTTTTAAAAAAGCAATACAGTGCATTTTGGAGCACTTAATACCAACGTTTCTTAAAGAATGCTGGCTATAATTATTTTTTTAAACAGTGGTCACCATCCATATATGTTTGTGAGCCTAGAAAATCAATAGGGATGAATAGTGTTCTTTGATCAAGCCCCCGTAAACACTCTCATGGGTTTGCTGTAATTGCTCGCTACTGCAAAGACAGGTTATGAATACAACTGCAGCGGGCCAAAGAAGGGAACAAAATAGAACATCAATAGCTATAATAAACACTCATTTATTTATTGAAGAATTACGAAGCAAACACACGCAAAGCACACCGGTACTAAAGATAAACTCAGGAAAACCTTTGGCCTTCAGTGGCAGATAATGCTAATAAAATAAAACAATATTAATAAGGAACTTACCAAATGTACTATTTTTTTCATATTTTGAATTGTTAGTGATGGTTTATAAAACTCATCTCCACAAAAATATTAAGCTACCTCAAATATGAAGCTCATTGAGTAGGACCCTATGAACATTGAACATTCAATAAGTCCTTGGTGATTGTAAAGATGACATATACCAGTTTTATATTCAAAACTATATTATGAGCTCTTTATTCCCCTGTGTTGGGCATTTGATGTACTTACTGGTTAATTGATTTTTCCCTTCACTGAAGGATATGTCCATTGATTTTTAGAGAGAGAGAGCAAGAATTAGAAATATTGATTTGTTGCCCCCCATATGTGCCACAACTGGGGAACAAACCTACAACCTAAGTATGTGCCCTGACTGGGAGTTGAACCTGCAAACTTTTGATGTATGGAACAATGTGCCAACCGAGTCACCCAGGCATGGCAGGTTAATTTATTACTGAATGAGATTATATTCTTAGAACTTTTTTCCAACCATCTGTCATACTATCAGAGTAGAAAGCGGAGCCATTCAAAGATAATTAAAGACTTTACACAATTGCATATGGGACTATAAAACTTTTGCACTACCCTATAGCCTGAGTAGAATGAATAAATTGATTGTGCTTAACTAATTTTGTCTTATTTTTACTTGGGAATTTATTTATTTATTTTTGTAATCAAAGGGGATTGTCTCATAACATGATATCTTTGAGAGGTTAGAGTTGCATTCTTTCCTTTTATCATATACAAAAATTAACTCAAAATAAACGACTGACCTAAAACTGAGATCTAAAAATATCAAAATCTTGTAGAAAACATAAGAGTATATCTTCATCACCTAGTGTTAAAGAAAGCCTTTCTGGATATAGCATCAAATCTAGGGTAATTATGATGTGCCTTGATGTGTGCTTTCTTGGGCCCAACTTCTTTGGGACTCTGAACTTCCTGGACTTCCTGGAACTTCTATTTCCTGGACTTCTATTTCCATTGCCAGGTTGGGGAAATTTTCTTTCACTATTTTTTCAACCAAGTTGTGAATTTTGTGTTTTTCTACTTCTCCCTTTGGCACCCCTATGATTTGGATGTTGGAAAATTTAAAGATGTCCTAGAGGTTCCTAAGCCTCTCTTCATTTCTTTTTTTTTTAATTCTTCCTTCTTCATCCTGTTCTGGTTGAATATTTCTTTCTTCCTTCTGCTCCAAACTGTTGGTTTGAGTCTCATTTTCCTCCCCTTCACTGTTTTTTTCTCTGCATATTTTTTTTATTTCACTTTGCATGGCCTTCACTTCTTCCTCTGTTTTGTGACCATGTTCAACCATTTCTGTGAGCCTCCAGATTACCAGTGTCTTGAACTCTGCATCTGATAGGTCAGCTATCTCCTTGTTCCTTACTTCTTTTTTTTTTCGGAGTTTTGATCTATTATTTCATTTGGGCCATATTATATTTGTCTAGGTGCACCTGTTACAGTGTAAGGGGGTGGAGCCTTAGGTATAGATTAGGGCCTGGCAACCCATGTTGCTGTTTTGTGATGCTTTATGTGGGGGAAGGATTGGAGAGGGGACAATGCTACTTGCTGTGCTCTTGCTCTGCTCTCAGTCCCTTACCCCACCCCGCTTCCCACAAGTGAATTGAGCCCTTTGAGGTGTTGCCCTGGTATTGGTTCCCAGGTTGCTGGGCTTGTGTACATTCTAGGATCCCATGGGTCTCTCCAATGAACTCTCCTGTGAGGCTAGCAGTTTCTCCCACCACCACAACCCCCACAGGTTTTTTCAGTCAGAAATTTTGAAGCTTTATTTCTCCATGCTTGAACCCTGGGTTGCATGGCCTGTCTTGCTCCCCGGTTGTACCTCCCAGCTTATCCACACACAAACGTGGGATATCCCAGTCCACTAGCAGCAACCTTGCCCATCTGGTCCTCATGGCTCCAGCTTTCCATCTCTGCCCCTCCTACCAGTCTGGGTGAATGTTTCTTCTTTAACTCCTTAGTTATCAGACTTCCATACAGTTCAATTTTCTGACAGTCTGGTAGTTTTTTTTTTGTTTTTAGATTGATTGTTATCCTTTTTTTGGTTGTACAAGGAAGCGGAGCATATCTACCTATGTCTCCATCTTGGCTAGAAAGCTGGATCATTAGTATTAAAAAAAAAGACAATAATAAATGTTTACAAGGATATAGAGAAACTGGAACTTTGTATATAGCTAGTGGGAAAACTGTGGTTCTGTATTTAGAAACCATAGTGTGGTTGGAAAACTGTTTGGCAGCTCTTCAAAAAGTTAAACAGGTTTATCATATGACCCAGCAATTCTATTCCTAGGTATACAGTCATAACAAATAAAGAAATGTATTCACACAGACACTAGAATGTAAATACATACTAATTGATCATAATAACTAAAAAGTGAAACAACCCAAATTTCCATTAACTGATGGATGGATAAGTTAAACTGTATAGATGTACACCATGAAATATTATTTAACAACAAAGAGGAATGAAGTACTGATTCATGTTACAACATGGATGAATCTTGAAAACATTATGTTGAATGAATGAAGCCAGACACAAAATGAAACATACTATAAGATTCCACTTACCTGAAATTTTCAGAACGTTCAAATATATAGAAACACAAAATAGACCAGTGGTGGCCAGAGAAGAGTGGGTGATGATAGGGAGGAGAATAGGAAGTGACTGGTAAAGTATACAGTTTCTTTTGTAGAGGCAAAAATGTTCTAAATTTTGGTTGATGCACAGATGGTTGCATAAGTCTGTGGATATAGTAAAAAGAATAAAATTGTGCATTTTAAATGGATATATTGTACTGTATGTGAGTTATATCTCAGTAAAGGTTTGGGAAACTTGTGCATATTCTGGAACCCAAACGAACACACACTAGCTGTGAGGTCCTGGACAGCTAACTTCTCAGTTGCTCAGATTCCTCAGTCTCTAAAATGAGGAGAAAAATGACATGTGTCCTTTTTATGGGCAAAGATATTTAATAAGATAATATCCAAATACACCCCTTACTCCCCCACACCTGGCACACACAGATTCTGGAGTCTATTAAACACTTGATGAATGTCAGTTCTTACTGAGGGATAAAATTTTCGTACTGTTTAGTGTTTTTTCTTAAGTTTGCTGCAACAAAATACCACAGACTGGGTGGCCTGAACAATAAACATTTATTGTCCCCCAGTTCCGGAGACTAGAAATGTAAGGTCATAGTGTCAGCAGTGATGGCTTTTTATGAGGGTAGTTGGAATGAAAGAAATCATTACACCAACTCAGGGATCCACGAACAGATTGATATGTAGCTTCAATGAAACTAACTGAATCGTTCTAGTTAAAATCACAAGCAAAAGCCCACACAGGATGATCTAAGAATGATGCCTTTAGAACTCCAGGCTTTGGTAAAATTGCATCAATGTCATAACATGCATAAACTTCACCAATGGATTCCTTGATTGTTCGTCCCCTGTTATTCCATAGGACCATTTTTTGATCAACTTAAAACAAGACACATTGATTATCTCACCATTTTTATGTAGCAATTCCCTCGCAGTTTACTTGGATCTTCTGCTGGGCTTCAATTAAATGCCCGCCAGGATACTTTCAAAGGCTCAACAGGGAAAGGTCCACTTCCAAACTAGCTCTGGCTGTTGGCTGAATCTGCATTCTTGTAACTATAGGATTCATGACAACTTGCTTCATCAAAAGCAACAAGGAGAACAAGACTGCAGAGTGAGACCTCACTCCTTCTGGGGCCAAGTTGTCCCCCTTTAGTGGATCTATCACAAGTGCGTGTGGGGAGAAAAGCCCACCTCATCTTGAAGCAATGTGTTTGTTTTGTTGGCCATGTCATATCTAAAACTTCTTATCGTGGAAATATCCAACCATACATGAAAATTGACATAATACTATACGACCATTATATTTTAATTAAACATATGGGAAAATAAACAGAAAATAGAGTTCTCATATATGACCTCTGCCCCCAACACATATTTCTCCTGTTCCTATTATCATGGATTACTTAGGTACATTTGCTAAAATTAATGTTTCAATTTTGATACATTTTTAACTGAAGTCCATTGTTTATGTTAAGGTATACTCTTTGTTTTGCACGTTCTATGGATTTTGACATATATCTATATATCTGTATCTATGTATCTGTCTATGTATGTACACACACACACATACACCATGACACAATCATACAGAACAATTTCACTACTTTAAAGATCCCCTATTTTCTGCCTATTCATCCCTCTTTCCTTCCAAACTCTAGCAACCACTGATTTTTTTTACTGTCTTCATGATTTTGCCTTTTTCAGAACGTCAAATACTTGGAATCACACAGAAGGTAGCCTTCCAGATTGGCTTCTTTTCCTTAGCAATATACATTTATAGCACCTCTGTGTCTTTCTTTTTGTGGGAAGAAGCTTTATAACTCATATTTATGGCTGAATAATATTTCATTATATGGCTGTGCTACAGTTTGTTTCTCCATTTATGTATTGAAGGACATCTTGGTTGCTTCCAACTTTGGGCAATTATAAATATAGCCACCATAAACATTTGTGTGCAGGTTTTTCTGCGAACTAAGTTTTTAGTTCATTTTGGTTGAGTACCATGGTGTACAAATGCTGGGTCATAAAATGAAAGTGTGTTTACTTTTGTAAGAAACCACCAAACTGTCTTCCAAACAGCCTGGAACATTCTGCATTTCCAGAGCCATGGATGAGAGTTCCTGTTGCTTGCCAGGGCTGTCAGCATTTTGGATTCTCGCCATTCTTAGAGACTTGTCCCCCTTTTATATTCACCATTCAGTCTGTACTTATTTGTATATTCCTATATTTAGTAGACACTTACTTTTTTTGATAAACATATTATTCCCATATTTCTATTTGGGAGTCCTCTACTGTACTTTACCTTTTTTATTTTTAATGTAACAAAGATAAATGACTCATCTCTTCTAAAAATATTAACATTTTAAGCCCTGGCTGGCATAGCTCAGTGGATTGAGTACAGGCTGCAAACCAAAGTGTCGCAGGTTCGATTCCCAGTCAGGGTACGTGCCTGGGTTGCAAGCCACAGCCCCCAGCAATCGCACATTGGTGTTTCTCTCTCTCTCTCTTTCTCCCTCCGTTCCCTCTCTAAAAATAAATAAATAATTCAAAAAATAAATAAAAATATTAACATTTTTAAATGTGCTTTTCTTAGGACAAATAGCAATTTGCATAACTTCTCAGAAGATTTTTCATTTAGTATGCAGATGTTAGGTAAAAGAAAATGTTAGTTTACACTTCAAAATTTGTCAATTATAAATATGTGAGAATTACTGAGGACAAGTAATATATATAAAGATTATTTGGATATATTTTTTTCTTTTTAAAGCAAAACTTTCCTAAGGGCAGGGCACCTTAAAGTCTACAACATCAAACCTAATAATGGTTTCTTAGATTCCAAGGTTTTTACCAATAAATCATGAAAATCAATGCAAACCATGACCTAACTTTACTTAATTCTTTGTTCTGTCCTCATTGTAAGAAAAAAAAAAAAAAAGAACCCATATAGTATTCTTAAGACTTTGTCTTCATTTCTTGAAAATTATAAATTTCCATTAATGTGGAATTTTTGTTTGTTTGTTTAAAATAAAAGAAAATTCCAATTTATTAACTTCACAAACATCATTTTCATCTATTTTCTACAGTCACCACATAGTTATTTCTCCCTTAAGTATGAGAAGTCTTTGCTTTGATTTGGATTAAGGGTAAGATGGGGTTTTGTTTGTTGGTTTGTTTGTTTGTTTTAACAAGCAGCTAGATAATAGATATGAGAATGCAAATATATTTTAAAATAATCTGGAGGTATTCTTTACATATAAAGTTGTATGTAATTGAAAATATGTGGATATATACATGCATATATACACATACACATATAACTATTAATCTATTTGTAACTATGTATATAATATATATAAATTTATGTAAATGTACATATAGACACATCAAAAATAAAATATTTGCATAGACAATCTTCAATCAAGTTGATGTTCAATATTTTAAAAACATAATTTTCTTTTTGTCAGTGGCTTTGTTTTCTTAAGGAATCCAATTATCTCTAAAAATGCATAATGAGTTTATATATCTTGTTCTAAAAGGTGGGAAGTTGAGTACAAATGAAAAACAGATGGTCTCCAGTTGATCAATTTTGTGATTGACTGAATTTGTAATACTCCACAGAAGTAAAAACAAGAAAAATCTATTTTTAAAACTTATAATGAAAGTGTTAAAATCCTCAAACTGGTTAGGCCTTAAAAATACCAAACCAAATGACTCCATGTACCACATCTTCTAGTGAGAAGTTGGTTCCAGCAGACTGCAGGAGCCACTTACGATTACCGAATTAGACACAGACAGGTGTGAGGACGTCACTCTCACAGATGGAACAGTTCAGACCCAGACGGATTAAGGAACTTGTTGAGGAATCCGCAGCTGTTCTCGTGAGTGCAGCCACGACTGGCCCTCTGTGAGCGGGATCTAGTCCCAGGGTTTGCTCACTTGATCGACCTGCCTTTTATTCAGTTGCCTCATGTTCATATTTTTGATTTCTTGTGAGTAGAGTACTATAAACAATTTAGCATACTCATGTGGAATTTCAAATTGAAATCCACGTAGTTATAACCAAGAATTCTACCTATATTCATCTTTGTATTTATAGGAACCTAAATGTATGCTATCAGGTAAATTGATCTATTTAGATAAAAATAAGAAGAATGATTTTCCCCTTTATACACGAATCACCATTCCACTCCTCTGACCATGTCACTAGCCTTGGAGTTCCTGTCTCCCTCCTCTGGCCTCCCACTGACTTCCAGGTGGCTAGAGTGTTGTAGAACCGGATAGGGGCACTTTCCTAACCCACTGCCCTCTGGTCCTCTTCTTTCTCCACTTCAGCACTTGTAATTATAATTACTATGTTGGAAGTTGTTTAAAATCCACACCTTGTGCTAATAATAAACTGACAGGAACTAGGTCTGCAACTGGCACAATACATGGCATTAAATAAACTGAATTTTTTTAGCTGAAGATGACTAGAATTTCCTTACATTACCATTTTCTGTTCTTATGCTCCTCCGTTTTACTTCTTTCCAACCCTAACTAGCATGGCTTATGTTTTATTTTGGAAGGTTTATAAATAGGGGTAGTTTAATGAAATTATGCTATTGGGGATTTATTCTAAGAAACATAGGTTATTTGTCAACTAATTATGTTAGCCTGGCCAGGTGTTTTCTGATAAAAATAGCTATCTAGACCAAGCACAGAAGAACACCTTGTGTATAAAAACTTGAACATTCTGAGTTGGCCACTGATTACATTTTCAAACTAGACATAGATGCTTTTACTGTTTTGTTTTGTTTCTTACAATATAATGTGCATTCCACTCATTCCTTAGAGATAACTCAAGTGTTGACTATTTTTTCTTTGGGCTTGAGAAAAGAATTCAGGGGATTCACTCTAAACAAATTGGCGTTGATTAACTTCACTGGCATTTCTTCCAACCTGATTTCAAATATATACGGTATTGAACTGAATCGAATAATGGGTTTACAATTCCTCTGTGAATATAACCCAATGGCTTCTGTAACCTTTATGTCATTGTGAAAGTACATTTACCACTATTATCAATGTTGTTCTGAGTCTGTTGAATCTCTTCCCTTAGAACTTGATATTGCTCTGGAAATACTGATCGATGTCACTTAATTTTATAGTGAATCCTAAAACATTGCACAACAGTACATCTCAGAAATAACTAAAAAAATACAAAAGACTTATAAACTTGGTTATCGCCTCTAAGTAAGGACACAGAGTGAGGGTGTGGGGAATGAATGACGATACTTCTCAATATATATCATTTTGTGTATTGACAACTGTGCCTATGTGTGCTTATGCTCTATTAGTTCACTCTGGTTGTCATAACAAAACACCACAAACCGATAGACGGCATGACTTTAACAACAGAAATTTATTTTTCACATTTCTGGAGTGAGGGCAGTCCAAGATCAAGGACTCAGCAAGGCAGGTTTCATTCTGAAGTCCCTTCCTTTGGCTTCCAGGCAGCCGCCTTCATGCTGTGTGCTTACATGACCTTCTCTTTGAGTGCAAGTGGGAAGAGAGAAAGGGAGAAACAGAGCAAGCTGTCTGATGTCTCCCCTTATAAGGACACTAAGCCCAGCTGATCAGGCCCTCATTCTTACGATCTCATTTTACCTTAATTGCCCTTAGGGAACCTGCCTCCAGATACAGCCACACCGAAGTTTAGAATTTCAGCATATGAATTCTGGAAGGCATGAGCATTCAGTTACATATATGTAAACTATATAGTTATATGGTTATGTATGTACATAGTTATATATTATTATATATAGTTCTACTCGTATAGTTATATATGTAGTTAAACATTTTTTAAAATTATCATGTAGTTAGACAGCTATATAAGTACATAGAACTGCACCTTACAACTTAATTCAACACCATGCATAATTATTACAATATTATTCACTACATTCCCTATTATATACTTTACATGCCTGTGGCTGTTTTTACAATAGAAAAGTTGTACTTCTTAATCCCTTCATCTTTCTCCCCCATCCTCCTAACCCCCTTCCCATCTGGAACCATCAATTCATTCTCTGTATCTGTACGTTTCTGTTTTGTTTTCTCATTTATTTTGTTTTTTAGGAGCACTTTTAAATAACTTCTCCCTGGAGCTGTTTATAGCAATTGAGCTCTCAGCATAAAAGTGAATCCTGTAATAGAGTGATATAATACAGAAACTAAATCCTCTCTTCTAAAGGTTTCTAGAATACCCAGTGGGCAGTGAAAGGTTTTTAAATTTATTTTTAAAATTAAATTTATTTTCTTCACAAGGTAAGATCATGGAGAAGGAAAATAAAAGAAACAGTACTGTTTTGTGCTGAGAATATATATATATATATATATTCTCTTTCTAAATTATTACTAAAAATTTTCAGGGGAATATGTTCTTGGGTCAAGAGGAAACTAAACAGGTAATTGCATAGACAGGACATCCCTCAATTTCCAGAAGGCAAAAATTAAAGAGAAAAAAGTTCAAATAACTACAGAGAAAGTAGCAAAAACCATTGCAAAGCCAAGTGAGAGTTTCTGGGAGAATGAGGTAAATGATTCCCCCCTCTTTTTTCAATATTTAACCCCAAAATTACAGTTCTAGAGAGAAAGCTGATGGATCAAATCCAGAATCATAAAGATATGTTGCTTGCTGTGTTGTTTCCTAAATAAAGTTGATTGGAATACACAGAAATTGATGTTTTATATAAGTTAAGCTGACCCTGAGAAAGATGTAAAAGGGAAAACAAAACAAAAAAAAAATGGTATAAGGTAGAATCTGCATGGGATGAGGCAAGTTTTAATGAGAGTTGCTATTTGTACTTATTTCATTGGATCATTGGACCTTAACACTATTAGCTCTGGAGAAAGAGCAATTTAGAGATGGCAAAAAGAAAGACTGTGCATAAAAGAAAAAATCCCTGCTGCAGATCTCTACAAGAAAAAATCTCTCCCACACCCATGTCGCTATCATTACCTTCAGGATAAATTGCTTCGATCCAATATAAGGAAGGGAAGAACATCAAAATTCCACATGGGGAAAATCTCATGAAGGCAAGTTCACATTTGTTTTTGTTCATCACTGTATAACTTCCACCTAATCCAGGGCCTGCACATAGTAGAATCTCAATAAATATTTGTTGCACAATGAATATATTTGTATAATTTAGTCACCCAAGTTTCCATGGTAGAATTGCATACTGGGAATAGCAGCACACCCTTCACCTGCCAAAGGTGTCTCTTCTACCTCTCATGCTACTTGACTGATGATTCTGGCCCCTGTACATTGCTTTGATTGTGGCTCCTTGTAGCACTGGGTTTCTTGCCTTTGTGAGTGGCTGAGGTCGAATTGACCTATTCTTTCTTCATAGATATTACCATTACTTATGTTATTGCTATTTGTGACCCATATACCTGAGGAGGGGGTTATTTCCAAAATATACAAGGGACTCCTACAACTCAATAATAATTTTTTAATTAAAAAAATACAGGCAAAGGACTTAGAGGCATTTCTCCAAAGAAGACATATAAATGGCCGGCCAACTGATAAAATAAAAGGTGCTCAGCATCACTGATTCTTTGGAAAATGCAAATAAGAACTACAGTGAGACTTTACATCACACCTGCTAGAAAGCGTATTACAAAAAAGAAAAAAAGGAAAAAGATAAGTGTTGGCAAAGGTGTGAAGAAAAAAGAACCCTTGTGGACCGTTGGTGGGAATGCAAATTGATTCAGCCACTATGGAAAACAATACAGAGGCCTTACAAAAATTAAAACTATGATATAATCCAGCAGTCCTATATATAGATATATACTCCAAGGAATTGAAATCAAGATCCTGAAAAGATATTTTCACTCCCATGTTCATTGCAGTATTTATTCATAATAGCCAAGATGTGGAAACCAAACCAAGTGTTCATCTGCAGATGAATGGGTAAAGAAATGTGGTGTATACAAATAATGGAATCCTACTTGTTCTTAAAAAAGGGAATCCTCCCATGTACAACATGGATAAACCTGGTGGACGTTATGTTAAGTGAAAGCCAGTGGCAGAAGGGGAAAAAAAACTGCCTGATTCTACTTATATGATGTATCTAAAATAATCCAACTCACAGAAGCACAGAATAGTTGCCAAGGGCTGAGGAGTGGGGGAGATGGGAGGCTGTTCAATAGGTATGAAGTTTTAGTTATATAAGATGAATAAGTTATGAAGAGCTGCTACACTACGTATTACTGACAATTAACAATACAGTACTGTGCACTTAAAAATGTGTCCAGACTGTAGATCTCATGACAAGTCATGTCATGTCACACATATACTCACACACAAAAACAGACAAAAAACCAAGAGACACAAGGAATTTGGGGGATTGTTGGCTATGTCTATTGCTTTGATTCTGTTGATGGTATCACAAGTGTTTGCATATGTCTAAACTCATCAAAGTGTATATACTAAATGTGTGCAGTTCTTTATATGTCAACTATACCTCAATAAACCTACTTTTAAAAACTTCAGAAAAGAACCTAGAAATTCAGAGACTAATAATACTCCCCTCATCCTTCTTCCCACCATAACTTCTACGTTTGTACGTGACAGCTTAACAAAATCTGCACATCTTATTTCCCACAGCCACGCATTTTACATAATTTTCTCTTCACTTATTAATAGCCTTCAGCAATGTGATGCTTCCAGGCCATATAACTAGGAACTGAAACATTTCATTGTATAATCTCTGACTTCCAGTTTCAAGTCTCTCTCACTTTACCACTAGCGTCTTTGTGCATATCCAAATTCAGAGAATAATAACAAACCAAAGGTCTAAAATTTAAAAAAAAAGTTTTTAAAACTCAGAATAACAGCAGCAATAAACAAGAAATGAAACAGGTATTTGTGAAATCAGCCAGCTAGAAAACTCTCGCAGGAGGATAAGGGTACCTGATTCCACAGGTTCGGAGGCAGGGTGCTGCACAGGTGCCTTGGTGGCCACTGAGAAACTCCCAAGGGTACCAAAGAGACCGAATTGTATCTTTATTCTTAGTCTGACGCATGCCATTTTTGAGTAACCAGTATTTTCTGCCCTGGCTGGATAGCTCAGTTGTTTAAAGCATTGTACCCATATGCAAAGGTTGGGGGTTTGATCCTTGGTCAGGGCTATACAAGGAGCAATTAATAAGTGGAACAACAAATTGATGTTTCTCTCCCTCTCTCTTTTTCTCATAAATAAACAAAAATTTAGAGTAACCAATATTTTAAAATTTGAGACCATGGTTTTCATAAATTTCATTACCTATCAAAATACCCACCACATATTTGATTTTAAAAAAAGGTAGGAGGAGAGGAAAAGGTAAAATTCATATTTAATTTTGAAAACAAGAAATACAGGTAAGCATACTCAACATTAATTGAAGCATATGAGTTGCATCGTTTGCAGACTCCAGAAGAGAATAGTTACCACTATTCAGGATTGCTGCATTGTAAAGGATTAGTACTACACAGGACTCCTGGCAGAACAGTAACTGGGGAGAGGAGAAGAAAGCAGCCCTGAACAATCAACTGTAATGCAGTCACAACAAGGCCTCAGCTTCCTGCGAAGGAGACGCTGAGAGAACCCATGTTGGGGAGAAGGGACGGGGCCTGCCTCCCCTCCCAAGGCCCAGACACGTGATGCAGTGTGCGCCTGGGTGGGAGAATGACCTTAGCTATGGTGATGCTCTTCAGCTGTGGGCGGTTTCTGAAGAGGGCTGGCGACCGACCGAGCCCTGCCATTTGGCAGTGCTCCCGGGCTGGGAAAAGAAATCTCTCTGTCACTGAACGGTTTCTGGGCGGTGGAACACAGTATCTGCTACATACTGACTCCATTTGTTGAATGTCCATTCTGTGCAAGGTGACTGGCTTACATTAAATCTGATTTTTATAAGTTCTTGAGGGGGATGATTTCCCGGCATGCTAATTCCCAAGGACATAGAGCTAATAATAAAAGTCCAGTTAGTGCTGGACTTCAGAACTCTCAGTTTCAACTGGCCCCAGTCATGGAATGATGTCCAAAGAGAGGCACCCCGTGGCTTTGAAAAGGGAGACAATTAGCAGCCAGAGGCCTTATTCAACCTTCTCAAAGTCAATGGCTCTTCTCTCATGTTCCATCTGGACCTGCCATCCCTGCTTCAAACCACAATGCAGATCACTCCCTGATATTTCATTAGGGGAAAAGGAAAGTTAGAATACCAGCCTCTATCCTCAGTAGAGCTCTTTTATTTTTTTCTTTTTAGCCCTCTAAACCAGGTCAGCTGAAGAGGAAAATTTCATCCAGATAAAATTAGGAGGGCCAGAATCAAACAGAAAATGATGGAATGACCAGATAGACAGAAGTCCTTTTGCCTGGTAAGAAACTGTTCAAAGTGAAGGTAAACACTATTTGGAGACTTCCTTTGCACATTTTCACAACACGTCTATTTCTGTGACACCAGCAAACTTTTGTCTCCTTGATATTAATCTCAAATAACCGGAGATGTACAGCTAAGATTTTTTTAATGCCCTATAACCTTTTCACTTCCCAAAGTATTTCTTACGTCTGCACATATTTTAGGTAAGACAACAGGAGTTGAAAATACATTTTAATCACATGAAATGCCATGTTAATACACATGACAGAAGGCAGTGGCTATTGTAAGCACCAGGCATAATACAAGAAAGCTCCAAGCTTGAGTCATGTGACTTTTTTAAAAGATTTTTAAAATTTATTTATTTTTAGAGAGAGGGGAAAGGATGGAGAAAGAAAGGGAGAGGAATATCAATGTGTGGTTGCCTCTCTCGCACCCCCTACTGAGGGCGTGGCCAGGAACCCAGGCCTGTGCCCTGACTGGGAATCGAACATGTGACCCTTTGGTTTGTAGACTGCCACTCAATCCACTGAACCACACCATCCAGGCTCATGTGACTTTTACTGCAGTACAAACTGTTAATAACCAAATGCCCTGGAGCAGGTATATAGATTGTTTCTTTATTTTACATAGTCATAATTTTGCCACTCTCTCTCATAAGTGTATCGCATCCAGTTAGATACTATACATTAAAATATGGTGACAATTATATAGTTCTTCAAATATTTAATAAATGTAGCCTTAGGGAGTCTACCTATTGCCTATTACCTATTCATTGCTTATTAATTTATGACGCTGTCAGTATGCTGTCTTCACATGTGACAGAGAACTCAGGGTGGTAGGAAGAGCATGGTCTCTGGAACAGACTGCCTGCATCCAAGTGATACAAGCTTGAGTAAGTTACTTAACCACCTTGTACAAGTACCTCAGTGTCCTTTACTGTAAAATGGGGAAACTGCTTCACTAAGCTTAGTAAGTTAGATGTGTGCAAAGAAAATAAAGCAATTAAAAAGGTGTAAAGAAAATTTGTGTGAAGTAGCTACCCTCTCACCCAAGTGAAAGAATCTTTTTCAGTCTGGCAAAGGCAATTTCTCCCAAGACTTAGCAGTACCCAGAACTGTTGTCTTGGTGAAATGATAGGACAGCTAGCGACAACTACAGTGACATCCAGTGGTGTCTAGCAGCAGTGACTTATTCCACCTGGCCATACTTCTTGTGCTAAAAGAGGCTCATTATATCTCTTGTTCTTGATCCTATAGAGCTGCTTTGGTTTTTCTAAGATTCCCAAGTCCAACTCTCCAGGCATTTATAACCCACTGATTCTCTTACACTCTACAGGTTCCGGTAGAAGTAATAGGTATTACTTAAGTGTGGTTGATAGGGTAAAAATATGGGTGTAATAATTTATGGTTTTAATTTGAACATTTCACCTAAAATGTCATATGGTGTGCTTGAGTGTGACATTGTTATGTTACAGCACTACATGTTTATGATTTGGTAGTAAAAGATTTTGTATTAAAATAGGGGCATTATTTGTGCCAGACCCTGCATTCTATTTAAGATAATAGTAGTCAGTTTTCTCTTGTTTGTAATCACACTTTCTAAATGATATCATGTTAATGAGACACAAGAGCACAGTGGAACAAGATCAAAACTGAAGTTAGGCAGATGTGATGACGTGCTTGCCTTATTTACTACCTATGGGTATTACCTAATTACTCATTTCTCTGTACCTTATTCTCCTTATTTATAAAATTGAATTTATATGCTTAGCCTGCAGACTTGCTCCAGGGATGGAATTAATGTTGAGTTAGCATCTAACAGAGACTTTGGTAAATGAGGTTCAATAATGGTAACCAGAGAGTGATAGTCAAACTCCTTTTGATTATTTTTCTTTGCATGTGACCCTTCAATCACTAGCATAATCTCTAGGAATGCACTCTGAACTGAATTCTGAAAATTTATTTTACAACAGACATTGTGGTACAGAATCTAAAGCTTTGAAAAGTTAAATTATTCATTTTGCTTGCCATTTTCATACCTTAAGACAACTTGAAGTCTCCAGGTATGAATCAGAACTTGACACTGAGCAAAAATAACCAGCTTACTGATAGACAACAATGTTTTTCATTGTATTTCTGCTTTCCGTGAGGAGAAAATTTTTTTCCCTAAGGCTTTCTCCAGCTACTTAATACCTCTCTGCCTTTCCCCCTCTTGCTTCTAAGGGAACACACATGCCCCCAACACCACTCCCACCACACCCACCACTCCCACCACTCCCACCAGAAGAGGCTGCCCCAGCTCAACATCACCTAGTTTTAAGCAAGCAAATCTCCCTATATCTGGGTCTCATAGAGTAGGTCCATCTGTCTCTGACACTAGCCTGTGTCCCCTTACCTTAGCCTTCCAAGTAGTACAAGTGGTGTTTAGGACTCTACAACTTTCCTTTGATTTCTCAAATTGCTCAGAACCATGGTGGAGAAGAGGGATGTTACTTATGGGGGTGGGGGCTGGGAGGCCCTCAGGAACTTAACACCTCAAAAGGTGGCTGAAAGAGCTTGTGATTTGCTTAAAGATTCAATTGCCTTAACCAAATCCATTTTGACTTGAGGGGTTGTATTTAGAATCTTCAGAGTGAAAGCCGCCTCTTTCACAAAGGCAGAAGGTGCCTTTGACTGTCCACTTGTAAGACAAGTTGGGCTGGCAGATGATTCACTGCGGATAACGCCACAGTGAACCTAGAGGAAAACCCATTATGCATTCTTTTAACAGGCGCTGCACTTTTAATACTCTCAGACAACATGCCATAAGGAAGGAAACAAATGTAAAGGAATTGAATTTTCCAAGTACCTAGTATGTGAAAAGTCCTTAGCAAGAAAAGGACTTTTCAAACAATCAGTGAAATGAGGATTAAAACAAACTTTTTGGTTCTAAAATCTGTTCTCTGTAGTTGTACAGAGATAACTTTTGTAACTAAAAAATTTTCACTCTAGTATGAAAAGATTTACAATTTCAGATACATAACTGTTCATCTCACCAAACCCTCTAAAAATAACTATTTAAAAATGTACCTCAGCCCTGGCTGGCATAGCTCAGTGGATTGAGCACAGGCTGTGAACCAAAGCATCGCAGGTTTGATTCCCAGTCAGGGCAGGGCACATGCCTGGGTTGCAGGCCACGGCCCCCCAGCAACCACACATTGATGTTTCTCTCTCTCTCTCTTTCTCCCTTCCTTCCCTCTCTAAAAATAAATAAATAAAATCTTTAAAAAAATGTACCTCAAAATAGTGATAGTGTAAATTTCAGACTCAATGAATTCAAGTTATAGAGAAAAATATTGGATAAATCTAATCAGGGATTGAATAAAAAAAAAGAAAAGCATATACATATATGTATTTTCTTTCACATTCCCTTCTCAATAGAAAGACCTTCCATTAACTTCAGCAGGCAGTTGCTTGAATTGTACCCATTATCTGTATAAATATATAATGTCCCAAGTGAGCAATTATGTGAGCCCACAATGAAGAATGCCTTGGATTTAAAATCCACGTGCTGGGAACCTGACTGATTCTGAAGTATTTGCATTTGAAAAGATTAGAGACTTCACAGAAACAGTCAGTAGCTCAATGCATCCTATTAGTGCCCATTTCATACTAAAGAAAACACATAATGGCTGAGAATTCTCTTTCTCCCCAGCCAAAGACATACACTTCCCCGATCACAATTTGTTAAGTCTGAGTTTAGTTGGCTCTTTGCTAAATCCTTCAATGCGGAACATCCTTGCCTTGCGCATGTGAGCTAGTAATAGTCATATACAAGAAGTCGACATAATATGTGTAGATCATTCATTATTCAATTGATGCTGTCATCCACAGAGGTAACTATACATGTTTATTATTTCATTATAGTTTTATTATCATCACAAAAACCTTTCACAACTGTTTTCTTAGTGCTTGACTAGGCCCAAAATGATTGTGTATTTCCTTGGGAAGTTAACAATTTAATGAACTTGGAAACTTTATTAAGTAGAGTGTGAACTATACACAGAAGAGGAGTGATTGGTTTAATAGTAAATATGAGTAACACATTTTTATATAATCTTATCACTAATATTTGTCACTGGAAAATACACTTTGAATAAAAATGGTAAATTATTAATATAAGAAGTACTTTATTCTCAACACCTACTAAATTTGGCAAAGCAAAACTGATTAGTTTATTCAAGATATTATGCTAACTATTATGCCCTAAGGCAAATTCTAATAATGTTGGAAACTTGGGGTACTGTTATAAGTGAAAATTAACTAATGATATAAGTTAATAAATTTAGCATAAATGACATAATTTTTTAAATGGAAGTGTAAGCAAACTAAGGCAATTCAGAGAATGAATTGATCATAACAGATTGGATTGAACAGATTGGACTATATAGGAGTTAAACCAGTCATTGAAAGATACATGATTCTTGAAAACAAGTGTTGAAGAGGAAAATAACATGTGCAATCCACAGACCCTTGAGGCAAGATTATGTTTGTGCCACAAAGTAGACCTGAGAACATTAAATAAAACAGGTCTTGCAGAACAAAGGAAGTTGGCATCAAGAAGTAGAATCAGAAGTCGGGTGGCACCTTGATTTTCAGCCTTCACTATGCTGCCATACACTTGGATGGGGTACAAAAATGTAACAGGAGTGTGGATGGATCCCTGGATGTCAGGTAGGCATTTTACTGCACAGGGCTAGTTAACCCAAAGGGCAGAAAACGACACAACGCAAGCCAGTCTAGGGTGCCACTGCCACTGTGGAGGTTCCATCAGATCAGGGACTCAAGCAGATTTCTTTCAGGTAAAAGAATGTGGGATCATCTACCAACTGTGTGGCATTCAAACAACTATTTATGTTTCCTAATCTACAAGATCCTGAGAAAATAAAGATAAGTGAAATATAATACTGATTTCTTGGAATTGTAAATTCTAACAGGAGATGATCGATTGGATGGATGGATGGATGGCTTCTTGTCTATCATTTAAATAATGATCTTGTTAAAATTTTTCTGTATTCATTTTTTCATAAATACGTCACATAGAAATAGAATTATCTATGTTTTATATATTTTGTACACTTTTCTCCTAAAATTATCTGAACTTGGTGTTATTCACTGAGAAGACTGAAAATATTTAACTTGTTATTGGACTGTTAATTGTTTCTGTTTTCTTGAATGAGCTTTGGTAGGCTGTATACCTTTATCATTCCTACCTTTTGTTTTCTTTGGGTTCCTTTGATTATACTTTCTAAGTTTTTAAAACGAATGCTTATCTCATTAATTTTTAGCATTTTCTTCTTGTATAGCTAAACTTTTGATGCAGTTTTAGGATGGAGTACTTCCATTATTGCTATTTCTTCTGAGAGAGGAAGAGGGGGAAGGAGGGAGAGAGAGAGATCAATGTGACAGAGAAACATCAATGAGTCACCTCCAGTATGTCAAATGGGTATTCAACCTGTAACCCAGGTTATGTGCCCTGCCCAGGGATAAAATCCACAGGGAAGGATGCAGGGAAGGATGCTCCAATCAACTGAGCAACATGGCCAAAGTCTATTAATTGGTTTCTTTTGTGTTTAAATTTTTATATTTTTCTTCTTTGACTTATTAGTTATTTCAAAGTATAACATGTAATTTCTGAATATATTTGGCTATTTTAAAATTATCTTTAATTATATTGTATTCCTAACATTGTAGTAATTTTGTATAATTTACTGATTTATCAATTATTTGAAGTTTGATTAGATTTGCATTTCAGTTTATTTCAAGTCAATTATACATATATAAGATGTATATACCTTACATGTGCCTAAAAAATAATGTTTTCTATTTTGCAGATTCAAGGCTCAATGCATGTTCATTAGAGCAAGCTTATTAACTGTGTTGTTCAAATCTTCCATATCTTTACTAAGTTTGAGTTTTGGATCTCATAATAGGGAGTTGAATGACATCTCCCTGTATGATGGTAATTTATTACATTCTGCCTACCATCTGTTAATGTTTTTTTCTTTATCTATCTTTGGCTATGTTAGTACATGCCAAAAAGTAAATTGCTTTATATTCCTAATATGAATTGAAATATTTTATTAGAAAAAAATAGGGTTTTTTTGCCATAAGGTCTACTTTGTCTCATATTAAAATAACCGTTTTTAAATTGATTTTAGAGAGAGGGAGGAAGGAAGACAGAGACAGAGACAGAGAAAGACAGAGAGACAGGAACGTCAGTTTGTTCCACCCACTCACGCATTCATTGGTTGCTTCTTGTATGTAGCCTGATGGGGAATGAAACCACCTCCTTGGCCTATTTGATGATACTCCGACCAACTGACCCGCCCTGCCAGGGCTAAAATAACTTCTAACAACTCTATCGTAGTTGGTGATTCTATGTGTTTTCACCTGATTTCCCTAGGTCCTTATGTTTTGTATAAATTTCTTGTGAATTACATATACTGTACAGGGATTTTAAAAATACAATCTGATAATTCTCACAAGTGCTTCTTTCAACAGATGCTTTCTGTTACTATTGATTTATGGGGTTTTTTTTCATTTATAAATATGTCTTCTTTTCAGTTGATTGATGTGTCTCCATTTACCTCACATGCTTTTTACTTTATTTTTATTATTTATATTATTTCAAATGTCCCCATTCCCACATCCCCTTTGCCCACCTCTCTGCCCTTGCCCCCCCCCCATCATCACTAAACTGTTCTCTGTATCTATGGATTATGCATATAAATCCTTTGGCTAATCCCTTCACTTTCTTTCATTCAGTCCCCCCCATTCTCCTCCCCTCTGACAGCTGCCAGTCTGCTCCATGTATCCATGCCTCTCTTTCTATTTTATAGCTAGTGATTCATCTGTATATTTTAATAGTTAGATTTACATTTAAACATGCTTTCAAGTTCTAAAATAATACAACATTTGCATACATCCTCCAAAAAAAGAATTTTAGTGTATTTTAACTATTAACACAAAGAATATAAGACGTAAACATTCGTGTTTTGTCAAATTTTAATTCTATGTTAGTCTTTTTAACACTTCTTTTTTTACTTATTTAATGACCATTATAAAATGCTGAGCATATGCAAAGTACTATTTTAATCACTTTAAAATTATTATATTTTTAATTCCCCAAATAATCTTCTGAGGATATTACTGTTTTATATTTCAATATTTTTGTTTTGTTTTAATGTTTTTGCATGTTTACCATTTTATTTTCTTACCATGTATTTCTAAATTGAACACTTTTTTCTTTATTCATTTTATTTGTTCCTGAAATACAACATTGATAAATTCAGCTAGTGTGAATGCATTGCTGATAAACTTTCTACAATTTCTCTAAAAAAATGATTCTCTCCTTGTTCTTGAATGATGATTTATTTACATTAAAATAATCATATGCAGCTTATTATTCAAACTATCTCCTTTCTTACTTTTAGTACAATTTTCTAAATTTGGTGCACCTGTAAGTCTGTGGAAGGCATCATTACTTTTACTTTATAGGTAATATTGTTTTACTTTTAATGCTTTCGATATCTCTTTATCTTTGAAATTTTAAAACTTTACCAAAATTCAACTAAATGTGGATTGTGTTTGTATTTTATTGTACTGCCTAAATCTGAGCATTTTGTCTTTTATTTATTTTAGAAAGTTCTAATAAAATATCTCTTTAAATATTACCTATTTAAAACCTGGGCTTCTCGTTCTGGAATTCCAGTTAAATACATCAGCCCTTCTTAGTTTACCTACCATTTCAATAACTAGCCCATTTTCATTATTCTTGGCAAATTTCATGATATAGTTGATAGATAGGTAGATAGATAGATAGATCGATAGATAGATATAGAGATATTTAGCCATTCTCTTCTGGGCTATTTATAATATAATTTTAATACATTCATTAAGTTTTTAATGAAAGTATTTCTACTTTGAATTTCTAAAAGTTTTATTTGGTTCTTTTCTAAAGTTGCTGTTTAATTTTTGTTTCCCATTGTGACTTTCTCATATTCTTAATTCCCTCTTTTAATGTATTAAACATCTTACAAGATTATTTTATAGTCTGTATCCAATCATTCCAATCTTTTGCCCTTAGGTTTAGTACCATCATTTGTTGTTTTTACTGTATTTCATGGTGGCTTGATTTTTCATGTGTGGCGTAATTTGGAGTTATGAGCTAATATTTGAGTGAGCATAATTTGTGAGAACTCTGAGAGTCTTATTTGAGTGTGCTTTTCTCCAAGAAAAGGAAATGCATTGATCCTGTCTGTCTTGCTAAGGAGCTTGTGATTGCATTAAACAGAACTTCTCGGCTGTGTGTTTTCCATACTCCAAAAAAGAGAATATTCAAACTCCTTACAGGAATGAGAGAACTCTGGTTATTGATTCCAGCCTAGAGTGTCTGTTCCCTAGCAAAATCAGAGACTGACAAAAGCAGCATACCTTGTCATCTTTTTTTTTTCTGGAAGCTGAATTTTTGTTTGTATCTCTTTATTCTTTCTCCGCAGGTACAGTTATTTGAGGGTATAGCTTTTACTGAAGGATCTCAGTTCCAGCTCCCCAGTTTGCATAGTCCCAAAGGCCCACACAGAGTCTTCAGTTCAGTGAAAACAAGTGTTCCCCAAATGGCCATAATTAGCTCAGGTTTAACATTCATGTTTTAAGCTTTCTGGGTCCCTCTTAAACTTAACTCCTGGTGACAGTCTTTCTTTTTTCTGGACTGTTATATATTGTTATTTTTCCAATAACTTAAGAGTTTATTTTAGTGTGTGTATGTGTAGTTAACACATAGTTCCTTAATTTTTCTGGATAAAAGCAACAATAATCCTGTTTTTATACCTGGTGGATATCTGATTAATTCTTCTACAATTTCATTTATCTTTCACTAGCATCGAACACTGTGGGCTCCCTTTCTTAAAAGAGTTTCCTCTCTTGCCTTCCACTATACTACTACACTCCTATTTGTCTCCTATCATGCTGCCTATTCTTTCTGACTCCTTCAACATCTCATGCTCCTTTCTGCAGACACTAAATGATAGAATTATCTAAGCTTCTTCTTAGATCCTCTTCTTTAACTATAGTTTTGTTATGAGTGTTTTTACCACTCCAATTATAAAGAAACAGCAACAGAGATATCCTTTTAAACTTCGAATCTGATTATTTCACTCTACTGCTTTTACTTCAATAATCTAAGAAGAAAGACCTATTTTAATTAGTATTATCTACAAAGGCATTGAAGATCTCTTCTCACCTACCCACGTCTCCAGCTCCAAGCCTGCTCCCTCGCTCCCTTCGTGTCTGCAATGGCCTGTCCTTCCTCATGGTCAGTGTGCTTACTCCTATCACAGGCCAGGGTTCAGCACTCAGCATTTGGCTCAGAGATACTTTTATTTATTTATTTTTTATTTTTTAAAGCTTTCAAATGCATTTTAATTTTTTAAATTATTCTATCTTTAAATGAGCAGCAGAGTGCTTAAATGCAAGGTGACTTTGAAACCATTCTGTATTATAGCAACTGGGAGGGTCACGCATCATTCCACAATTTGGGGTGGAATGGAGCCCTTCTTAGCATTTGCCACAATTGCTATTTGATATCTGTTCTGTGTTTATTTAAATTAATGACCAATGATTTATCTAATTTGTGTTCCCGGTTAGACCACCAATCTTTTTCACGATGCCTATGACCTTGTAAATGCTCATTAAAAATGTATATATCATATTTACGTGCAGAGACATTTTATGGTGCATCATCTGACATTCTGATACAAGACCATTCCATTCATTACTCAACAAATACTTGTTAAAGTTAACCCCAGGTGCCATGCACTATATGCCATCATGAAGCCTGTATTTTACTGTGTTGGGGTAACATAATAAAGAGATTAACAAAAATAAACATGAATTCTCAATCCAATAAAATAATTTTATACCTTTGAACAAGGAGTTATTACTTATCAGTTAGAAAACATGAGTATTGTGACCTTAAGCTTTCTGAATATTATATCATCTCTTAACATATTCTGGATCAAAATTGATTAGTCCACAAACAAAGCTAGCACTCACCTTTCCTAACATTCCACCTAGGTCATTTTGTTCAATATGTTATCTCTTGCCTAAGATTATTCTAGGATTAAAATTCCCATTGCATTAGCAAGCTCCCTACCATATTGCATAATGCAATTGTATGTTCAACAAAATATTAACTCACTTAGCAGAAGTAGAGGAGTATCTGAATAAATCCAATTTTTTCCTGTAATTTTGTTGGTGTGTGGGGCAGGGCAGAGTTCAGAGCACATTCCAATCTTTACCAATTAGGCACTGAAAAAGGAATGAGTGCTAAAGGTATTTTTAAGAACTTGGTACCAATATGTAATTGAGTCATTTCTACTCCTTCCCCAACTGTTTTTCAGTATTGTTATTATCATTAGATTGATTTTAATTGCCCAGAGGCTTCCAGTGCATAGTCTATGCATTAGCTGCTGAAGTTGGAATTGGAATGAACGCTATGTGTCCTTCTGCCCTCATGACACCAACAGAAATGAACAGAAACAACCCCAAAGTAAACTGAAGACAGTATCATCTTGGGAATGAGGAGAATGGAGAGTGCAAAAGAAACACCAGGATCTTATTTCAGTTCCTCAGTATTGTGCTCACAGTCTAGCCACTCTGAATTTATCCAGAACTTCCTTTGAAACATCATCCTAACTGGTCTTTTTATTTCCTCTCTTGCAAAATAGCCAGCAGTTTCTACCATATTAAACAAGGGAAGCTATTTTAATCATCAATCACGTATTTCCCTGCTAAAAATCTCAGTGGCTTCTCACTGCAGTTAGAAAAAAAATCAATTTTAAAAGAGTGGTCTGCAAGCTTCCACATCAAGCCCTACTGACCTCCACTGCTGACCAGTTCAAGGCAGTACATTCCAGCCATACTGACCTCATTTCATTTCCTTCATTCCCATTTCAGAGCAATTTCCTACCTCGTGTTCAGTTCTCAGTTCTCCATATATTTGGCTCCATCATGTTCAACCTATTCCTATTTTTTTGTTTTATTTTTATCATTGCTCAAGTACAGTTTTTTGTTCTTTACTCCCATCCCATTCCATCCACCCATCCCTCCTCGTCTCCCTCCCATTTCCACCCCCCTAGTTTTTGTCCATGTGTCTTTATACTTGTTCCTGTAAACCCTTCCCCTTTTCCCCTGAAATTCCCCTGAAATTCCCTTCCCTCTCTCCTCTGGTCACTGTCAGCCTGTTCTCTATTTCAGTGTCTTAGGTTATATTTTGCTTGTTTGTTTGTTTTGTTGTTTAGGTTCCTGTTAAAGGTGAGATCATATGGAATTTGTCTTTCACCACCTGCTTATTTCGCTTAGCATAATACTTTCCAGCTCCATCCAAGCTGTTGCAAAGGGTAGAAACTCCTTCTTTCTTCCTACTGCATAGAATTCCATTGTGTAAATGTACCATAATTTTCTGATCCATTCATTTACTGATGGGCACCTACATTGTTTCCAGCACTTGGCTATTGTAAATTGTGCTGCTATGAACACTGGGGTGCATAGTTTCTTTTGGATTGGTGTTTCAGGGTTCTTAGGATATAATCCTAGCAGTGGAATTGCTGGGTCAAAAGGAAGATTCATTTTTAGTTTTCTGAGAAAATTCCATACTGTTTTCCATAGTGGTTGTACCAGTCTGCAATCCCACCAACAGTGCACTAGGGTTCCCTTTTCTCCACAACCTCTCCAATACTTGTTGTTTGTTGCTATGTTTATGATGGCCATTCTGACAGGTATGAAGTGGTATTTCATTGTGGTTTTAATGTGCATCTCTCTGATAGCTAGCGATATTGAGCATCTTTTCATGTGTCTCTGTATCCTCTGTGTGTCCTCCTTAGAGAAGTGTCTGTTCAATCTACTCCCATTTTAATGAGAATGTACTTGGCCTAGCTGGGTGGCTCAATTGGTCAGAGCATCATCCCATAAACCAGAAGGTTTTACATTCCACTCCTGGCTGAGGCACTTATGAGAGGCAACAATTGATGTTTCACTCTCACATTAATGTCTCTCTCTCTCTCTCTCTGTCTCCTTTCTTCTCTCTGTAATATACATATTTTAAAGAAGAATATAATCCACACCATCCTGCTTTTTTGTCTTCATAGTGCATTTCACTATGACATTATCTCATGCTTTTTGATGTTTGTTGTTTATTGCCTATGACTCTCCTAGACCGCATGAATGAGAATAATGTTCCTGACAGTCATGTTCATTGCTATATCTACTGCCTTTTAACAGTAATGAGGATCCTATAAAGACTAAAAAACTGAATGAGTGGAAAAAGACACAAATGAAAGAATCAATGGTTGGAACTTATCCATCCCTTATCTTCTACTAGAGGACATTACAGAATTTACCTCCCAGCCCCTGTTATGGACTTCCTGATCCTTTGGCCCTGCAAACATCTTATGTCGTGATTTCACCAGGTTACAGCAGTCAAACACAATTTTCTTCCAAGAAGTGGGCAAAGATGAAATGAAAGCACATTACCAATATGCAGGAAGGTTTAAGAAAGTAAGTATTTTAAGCAAATAAGTGAATCATACTTTGGATTTAAATAAAATGCCCGTCCTTTGACTCAGCAATCGATGATGGATACTTTGCCTAATAAAGTGGTATGAGCTTATGCCAACGGAAAAGGTCAAGATTAAACTTGTATGTATTGAAACAAACAAAGGGCCAATATTTAGGTGGTAAAAAATAGAAGCAAATAATTATTAAGTTGAAAAATAAGTATTCCTAATATTATTGTTAAGTCAAAATATTACATACAATAAAGTATATAATATTTCTTTCAATTTGTGTAAAATGTACACTGTGGGTATACATATCCCCAAAAAATAATCTAAAAAAATGTATAAAGTATAGTAATGGTGGCATCTCCAGGTAGGAGAATTAGAGGTTATTTTTTAAATGTTTTCATTTTATTTTTTAATTTAAAAAAAAAAACTTGTATTTTTTATTACCATTTAACTCCCTTTTACCCACTCCACCCGGTAATCACCACACTGTTGTCCATGTCCATGGGTCCTTTTTCCTTTTTGCTGTACCCCTCCATCACCCTATAGCTATCTATCATCCCGGTCTCTATGAGTCTGTCTACATGTTGTTTATTAGTTCAGTTTGCTCATTAGATTCCACATATGAGTGAAATCATATAGCAGCTGTTTTTCTCTGACTGGCTTATTTCACTTAGCATAATGTTCTCCAAATCAATCCATGCTGTCTCAAAAGGTAAAATTTTCTTCTTTTTTATGGCCAAGTAGTATTCCATTGTATAAATGTACCATAGTTGTTTTATCCACTCATCTACTGATGGACACTTGGGCTATTTCCATACCTTTGCAACTGTAACGAATACTGCAATGAACATAGGGCTGCTTATGTTCTTTCAAATATGTGTTTTGGGTTCCTTTGGATACGTTACTAGAGGTGGGATCATTGGGTCAAAAGGCAGATCCATTTTTAATTCTTTGAAGTATCTCCATACTGCTTTCTACAGTGGCTGCAGCAATCTGCATTCCCTTCAACAATGCAAAAGGGTTCCCTTTTCTCCACATCTTTGCCAACACTTGTTTGTTGATTTATTGATGATAGCCATTCTGACGGGTATAAGGTGATATCTGTGAAAGAACTGGATATTTTATTTTAGTGTTTTCATGTTATAGACATATAATTATTATTCATTGGTTTTCTAAAAAGTAAAATGTTTTATATGTTTTTTTTTTTAAATCCTCACTTGGTGAGGCTCAGTGGATTGAGAGCTGGTATGCAAACCAAAGGCCACCAGTTCGATTCCTAGTCAGGGCACTTGTCTGGATTACAGTCCAGGTCCCCAGGTGGTGGCATTTGAGAGGCTACTGATAGATATATTTCTCACAAATCATTGATTCTCTCCCTCCTTTCCCATCTCACTACAAATAAATAAATAAAATAAAATAAATAAAATAACATAAAATCTAGTCACAAACATTCTAATATTTCATCCTCTGGGTGTGAACAGAATAATTCCCCTCCAACCTCTATGTCCTTGGCCTAATCCCATGGGTTTGTGAAGATGTTAAATTACATGGGGAGAAGGGCACTGCTGGTGTGAGGAAGTTACAGATCTTGAGATGAGAGATTATTCTGGATTGTCCGGGTGGGTACAATGTAATAACAAGGGTCCTATCAGAGGGAGACAGGAGGGGAAGAATCAAGAGCTGTGATGACAAGAGCAGAGACTGGCCTGGGGCTCAGCCACAAGCCGTGGAATAAGGGCAATTCCCAGAACCTGGAAAAGCCGGGAAATGGAATCTCTCCTGGAGCTTTCGGAAGGAATACAGAGATGTACCCATCTTAGAATTCCAACTTTCAGAACTGTAAAATAATACATTTGTGTATTGTTTTTCTGGAGTGGCATGTAAGCCACTAAGTTTGCAGTAAGTTGTTAGTGCAGCAATAAAAAACTAGTATATTCTGCCATGTAAAAATTAAACTGAAGTATGAGGACATTTAGCACTATAACCATTTTCATAGAGATGCACAAAAATAAGAGTAATAAAATAACATATTCTTTGCTGTTCGAACAAAAATTTTTGAGCCTCTTTCTTCTGGGACCTAATAGTCAAAGATTTACACAAAGGCATTCTGGAAAAGTATTGAAATATTTTATTTGCAAAAAACCGAATCTTACAATATTCCAACATATATCAACGCTCCAGAACACATTCACTACATCAGCAAAGTTGTTCCCTTCCAAACCTTCCCCTTCAAAGTTGCCTTACAAGCTCATTATGATCATTATTTTAAGCTCAAATAAAAATGATAAGGGAAGTGAATGAGTGTGATTTATCCCCAGACCTGCCAAGTACCAAATGGGATTCATTACCTGATTTTTTTTTAAACACAAAGCAGATAAAGTTTATGGTTTAGTAACATTTGTCTCCAACAAGATATGTAAATTAAATTGTAAGTAATTGGAAATATTTTTAGTCTACTTCAGCAATGTGGTTGTTTAGAAGCATTTTCCCCCAAAACCTATCATCATGGAAAGCTTAGAGAGTTTTTCTTCCCACTGGTTTTGAGCCGCCAGGGTGCAAAGCAGCATGCCAACTTGTTGAAGTGAAAGAAAGTGTATATTTTTCATATGTTTTTCTCAACAATCATTCAGCCTTTGAATGATTCTACCTTTGGTTTGAAGTGAAACATTTTAAATTTAAGAGGATTAATTTGTGAGTGACTAAAAAGGTTTTGTATAAAGTGCTACTTTTTGGTTGTTGTTTTCTCTTCTTTCAGCATCAATGCAGGCATTCTGGATTCAAAGTTGTGGCAGCTGATGGAAATTCAGTTCAACTTTCTAACTTGTGTACAAAGTGCTTTGAATGACCAAAAGACCAAAGGCAGTCTTGAACCAAATTCTGAAACTGTACATTGTTTTGCTTGTTCCTTGTAACTCCCTGGATCTGCCTGTCTTCAAGCAACCACAACTGAGAATCGAAAGAAGTAGCAGCACACAAAAACAAAACAGCATTCCCACGGATAGAAAGAGGAGCAGAGAGAGAAAAAGAGGCAAGCTGGGATGAAGGGGTAGGACCAATGGATCTGAGTTCAGAATCAGGTGGAGGCAGACAGGAGGACTTTGTTTCCTCCAAGTTCCTCCATATAGAAGATAAACATTTCAGCCACGCATATTACAGAAAAATAGCTGACACAGACCAGGTTTCTACAAACTGAAAACCCATCTATATCCTGTTATTTTAATGATTAGGTTAGTGCTATGTTTGTTTGTTTTTGTGTTTGTCTTTGTTCTTGTTTTTGTTTTGTACTAAGAACTGTTAGTTTATCACAGCAAAAATTTTTCTCTTATGATTAAGCCATAAATTTTATAGTTTTTGGCTTTTTAATGTAGGTCTATGATCCACTGAAAATTAGTTTTTGTGTTTTGTGTGAGCCATGCTTGAAGTTAATCTTATTTCACGTGTGTACCTAGTCTTTGTAGCACTATCTTTTGAAGAGTCTATAGTATCATCTTTAATTACTGTAGTAATTTTGCTAAAAACCAACTAAGTTGCATACATGCGGTTCTATTTCTGGACTCACAATTCAGATTTAGTGACCTCTCTGTCTTTACAAAAATACCACATTTATCTCAATCAATGTAGATTTGTAAGTCTTAAAATCAGGTAGGATAAATCCTCAACTTTTATTCTATTTATCAAAGTGTTTAGACTAATCTAGGTCTTTGCATTTCCATATATATGTCAGAATCGGCTTGTTTACTTTTAAAAAAATGTTTCTGAGATTCTGATTGGATGCTTTTGTTGTTCATACTATACAGACATTGCTCATTTTCCCTCCCTTCACTCCACTCCACTCAGCACCCCACCCTCTGGCCTTCCCACATTGTCTGTGTCGTGGACTAAGTGCATAGGCGTATGTCCTGTGTTCTTTGGCTAGTCTCTTCCAGCCCTCCCCACCCCTCGCCTCTGAGATCTGTCAGTTTGTTCCAAGTATTCATGACTTTGCTTTTACTTTGTTCATGAGATTCCACATATGAGTGAGATCATATGGTATTTGTCTTTCTCTTAGTGGCTTATTTTGCTCAGCATAATATTCTCCAGGATTTTCAATCTATACATCAATTTGAAAAAAATGATATTTAACTATATTGAGACATCCAGCCCATAAGAATATATATATTTTCAAATATGTATGTATATATACACAAAAAATATATATGTTATATATGTGTGTTTTATATAGATGTGTGTGTGTATATACATGTATATTTGGGTCTTTTTTACTTTTTAATTATTTTATTGTTGTTCAAGTCTAGTTGTTTGCATTTACCCACCACCACTACCCCCCACCCCAGCCATCCTCACCTCCCTCTGCTGATTCTACCCTCCTTGGTTTTGTCCATGTGTCCTGTATAGTTGTTCCTGAAAACTCTTCCCTCCTTTCCCCCCATTACCCCCTCCCAGCTCCCCTCTGGTTATATTTGGGCCTTTAATTTTATCAATAGCTTATGTTTTTATAATGCAGAAGTTTTGTTATTACTATAAAATATACTGTTTATTTATGTCCTTTTCTATTATAAAAATACAATTGAGTTTTGTATATTGACTTCATGTCCTATATCTTGCTAAGTTCACGTATTAGTTGTAGCAATTTAGTTCTTGTATGTGGTAAATTACTTAGAAGTTTCTGTGAGGACTCCCACATTGTCTACAAATAAGACAAACTTTAATGTTTTTTTTTTCTTTTGTTTCTTATTGTCCTGGCTTGGTCCTTTGATCTGATGTGGAACAAAAGTGTTAAGAATGAATGTCTCAGCCTCTTCTTGTGATTTTAGAGAGGATGTATTCAATACATCCCCATATGGTATGAGATTTGGTAGAATTTTGCAGATGCTGCGTTAGTTAACTTGGGCTGTCTGACATTGGTTAACTTTGGCTCCCACAGGCTGGAGGTCCAAGATCATGGTGCCAGCAGGTTGGCTTCTGGTAAAGCCTCTTCCCTTCATGGTTGAAGGTCAGCTTCTCCCTCTGTCTTCACATGGCCTTTTCTCTATGCATGTGCAGACAGGGGTCTCTTTATCTTCTTACCAGGTGTCCCTTTCTCTCCTTATGAGGACACCAGTCCTAACTGATTTGGGTTTCACTCTTAAGACCTTGTTGAACCTTAATTATCCCCTAACAGACTATCTACAAACACAGTGCTATTGGGGTTTGAGGCTTCAACATATGCATAGTGAGGGCACAATGACACTCATGGCAAATGCCCCTTTAATATATTCAGAAGGTTCCCATCTGTTTAGCTGGGATAGTTGATCAAGAAAGGATGTTGGATTTTGTCAAATATTTTATGCATTTATTGAGATACAAATTATATAGAGACCATAACTCATATTGCTTGATTTATGAGTATTAAAAGAATTTTATATTTCTGGGATAAATTCTCTTTGCTCATGATATATGTATTATTTTATATATTATATCAAGTATTTTGCATCCACATGATCTATATGATTGAAGAATACTGATTTGTAATTTTCTTGTGATTTCAAGAAATACTAGTTTTGTGATGTCAAGTTTAGGTATGATTATATGGGTTTATAAAATAAATTAGGAAAAGTTTCTTTCCTAATTTTTCTAAAAAACTTCTTATAATATTTGTTTTGTAAACTTTTGATATAATTCATCTGTGAAATCTTCTTGGTCTAGAGGTTTTTATTTGTAAGAAAAATGTTTAACAATTTCAATTAGATATGGACTTTTAGATAGAGATATTGCCTATTTATATTTTCTATTTCTCTTAAATCAGCTTTAATATGAGTGGATACTGCTACCAAAAAATCTCATTAAAAGGACATTTAAAGAAAAATTGAAATTAATGTGATTTAAAACAGTATTTCAGGAAAAAAAAATTAAAAAGCTAGTGTGACTATGTTAGTATTTAATGGTAAGTTGGAATTAAAGAACAAAAATATTAATAGAGCTCAAGAGGTTTAATTCACTAGAAAAAATATAACAATTTTAAAGGTTTATGAAACTAATAAACATCAAAATAGATAAAGCAAGTACACTCTGAACTGCAAGGAGAAAATAACACATTTATCATTGTATATTTTGGACATATTTGTCTCAAAAGCTGATATATCAATTAGAAAACCAAATAGAAAGAATGTGGATGAAGTTAATAAGCTTAACCTAACAAATATATAGGAAATCTGTTCCCAAAAATGTAACAAAAAATGAGCTTCAACATACTTACATATGTTCTCCAAAGACTTGCTTTTATATTCAGATCCTGAAATTATGAAGTACAGTTCTACTGTACCTTCATCCTAATATGTACCTTATCAACAGCCACTATTTCATGTTTTCTATTTTATGAAGCAATAAAAATACCACTGCTAAGAGCTGTATATAAATTTAACAGCATATTTACAAGTATAAATGGAACATTAATGGAGAGAAAGAGTACTCAGATATTAATACTTCATAGTTCATCTAGATTTTGATGAAGTTGTTATCAAAATGTATGTTCTTAAAAATCAAATAAAACTCCAACGGAGCTCAACAGCAGCATGTGAAAATAAAACTGGAACAGAGTCTGCCACAGCACTAGACTTATTCAAATTTAGTTAAGGAAAGCACAAATTTATTTTATAGTAATATTGAGTATGTTTGGAGAGAAAACAATTTATAAAGCATTTTAAGGCCATGCATTTCAGCAAGAGACATTATGCTTCATTTGTTTGTAAACAGATTCCAAATTGTTCAGGAGATATTGCTGTATATTGATGAAATATCTTTGTGACTATATCAATAGAAAACACTTCTAGTATTGCCCTAACTGATGCACACAGTACCATATTTATTGGTAGTAAGCGTATGTTCCTGGGATTAACTTCACAGCCTTAATGGGGCAATAATTTAGAGGTTGCTGAAACCTGAAAAATAATTCATGGTTTAAGCCAGATTAAAGCAACGATTGATATTAAGAACTGCTGGCAAACTCCCCAAGCCATTACTGTTTGCTCATCTTGAAGGGCTGTTGCCAATATTTGTTGTAAGGGAGATGCAAAGATATATAGTGTAGTGTTAGCTTAATTTTGTGATGCCTGTTCTTTGAACAAATATTTGGAATATGGTATCAATTGCTCTTAAATGAGAAAAGTACATTAACTTAGAGCTCAAGATTGAACTAAGATTTAGTTAATCAAAAAGAGTATAGCAAACTCTTTATGATTCTGAAATGTTACTCATTAACATTAGTTCCTGTCCATATAGATAATACAGGACCTTTTAGAGTTCAGGTCTGTGAATTGGCTGCTTCCCTTATCCATCAATTTCTTTTCAATTTCAGGGACTTACTGTTCAAAAGTGATTGAACTATGAAACAGGAAGCCAGAGTTTCTCTGTCATACTGCTTCCACTTTACTACCTGGAGGACATGAAGGATAAAAGCCTTCTTCCACTTATTTCTCATAGGGTGAGCCATGTCATATAACAGCCCTAATTGGGAGGAAGGTGGGGAAAATAGTTTTTTTTTTAAACTGTGTACATGTGATACCAAAAAATTACCAAGTTTTGACAATAAAAGGAGCAAATGAAATGACCCAGCAAATCCACTGCTGAGATTACACCCTAAGAATCCTGAAACACCTACTCAAAAAAACCTATGCTCATAGGTTTTATGCACCCCAATGCTCATAGCAGCACATTTTACAATAGCCAGTGCTGGGAGCAACCTAAGTGCTCATCAGTAAATGAATAGATCTCAAATCTATGGCAGATTTACACAACAGAATACTATGCAGCAGAAAGAAATAAGGAGCTCCTACTCTTCACAACAGCATGGATGGAACTGGAGAGCACTCTGCTAAGTGAAGTAAGCCAAGCAGTAAAAGACAAACGTGATATGGTCTCACCTATAAGCAGATCCTAATCAATAAAACAAACAAGCTAGCAAAACAGAACCACAGACATTGAAATGAAGAACAAACTGACAGTAAACAGAGCAGAGTAGAAGAGGGATAATGGAGGCAAATAGGGGAATGGTTGTCAAGGAACATGAATAAAGGACACATGGACAAAGCCAAAGGGGGCAGGTTCAAGGATGGGAGGCAGGGATGTGTGGGGTTGGGTGGGTGGAAGGGGGAACATGGAGACATCAGTACTTGAACAACAATAAAATAAGAGCAAATGAATACTGAGTAGGCATTTAACAGGGTCTGTGTCAATGATCATTGTCTGACATTGTTCATATTTGATGTGTTGTCTTCATATTTTCCAACAAAATTTCCAAAGGAAAAAACAATGTCACCTGCCTTCAACTTGGAAAAACTCTGGGAAGGCTGAAGAGACTTATCAGCAAGACATAAGGAGAGAGTGAGTCCACCTTAAAATTATCTGAGCAGCATTCTCTAAGGGCTTCTTCTTTTCAAGGATCCAAAAAACTTGTAAAACAGTTTTAGAATCCCTATGTACATGACATACTAATTTCTTAAAAGAACTCTGAAATAGTTTGTGGTTTTCTCTGAATTTCTATAAAAAGGGTAACTGGTTTTATCATTAAGCCATTAAAATATAAAATTTTAATTCTCATCTTTAAACCAGATCTTTATTCTTTGTTAAGTGGCTTTATTTATATTCAAATCCTCTGTTTTCTTCATTTTATTTATTTATGGTTTTCACAGGGCTTTTTGTTGCTTTTTTGAGGGGGGAGTTAACCAGTTTTATTATACGACTTTTTTTTTATTGTTCAAGTACAGTTGTTTCCATTTTCCCCCCACCACTCTTCCCTGGCCCACTCTTGATCCTACCCCCTTTGGCTTTTTCCTGTCCTTTATATATGTTCATTGAAGACCCTTCCCCTATTTTCCCCCATTGTTTTTATGTTGCATTCAGAAATTTTGTATGATATTAACCTTTACAGACAATCAAGTCATCCTTTCCTGATTTCTTCCTTCCTCCCTATTTACAGAAACAAACATCAAGTTGGAATAATTCTAATGGTAAACTGCTGTGATTGTTGAATCCCAGCCTTTGAGCACTTTTCACATGTTTTTTATATCTGCATATTGTAACTTCATTATTTGCCCACAGTTAGAATTTAAAACTCACCTGCCCTACATTTGTCAACCAGAAGCATTCAAGTGAGACTTGATTTTGGAAGCCTGATGAAAACGATGTCTCAGGGAATCCATTCTAGAAAGTGTGCTTAACAAGATCCAGCTTTCAGTGGCAGGAGAGATTCCAGCATAACCATCTAATTCTCACCTTCAGCAAGCCAGGAACAGTGGGTTTTCCCAGCAGTGATGGCAGTGGACTCTTCACCACATTGTCCTAGTTGACAGCACATGGCATAGACCCTAGTCCCAATAGCCAAATCTGAACATCCTAGACCTTTCAAATACCCAGCGAATTTCCGCATTGTCCAATGCAGAGTGTTTTTGAGTGAAACAGGTTACATCAGGTCTCATCCCAAGCAAATGGATACGTATAGACTCCCTATAAGAAAGCAGTTATGAATAACGTGGAACATATGCAAAATGGCAAAACAAAGACCTTGGGAAATTATTATAATTATGATAATTAAAGATTAAGAGTACCTCTATAAATTTTAAAATAAAAATCATCAGTAACTAAATAGTCTAAAAACAAAGTGGCAGAAGAAATAAAAAATGAGCGTGGCTGTGGAACAAAGGGAGAAAAAAAAAAAAGATGGCAACAGGCAAACAATTAAACACATTCATAAAAAGAACAAATTCATGATTAAATGAAGCCATGGGAATTGACACCTTTTTAAAATACAATTTCATTTGGTTATTGGAAAAACAAATGGGGTCCTGGCTGGCATAGCTCAGTGGATTGAGCGCGGGCTGGGAACCAAAGTGTCCCAGGTTCGATTCCCAGCAGGGTACATTCCTGGGTTGCAGGCCATAACCCCCAGCAACCGCACATTGATGTTTCTCTCTCTCTCTCCCTCTCTCTCTCTCTGCCTCTCTCTCTCCCTCCCTCCCTTCCCTCTCTAAAAGTAAATAAATAAATAAAATCTTAAAAAAAAAAAAAGAAAAGAAAAACAAATGGGAACATGCCCAGACAGTGATTTGATTTTCTGAAAAACAATCCATATGAACAATAATTATTATTATTAATATTTTAATACCAAAAGATTCAGAGTATTTTTCTTTCTATAAAACTGGATAGAGCTCAAGATTTTTACTTATTTGTAAATAAAGGATGCATTTGATAATTTCTAAGCACTCATCCAGCACTACTATTTTATCTTTCCCCAATTTATCTTTCAAATTCTTTTGTCTCAGATGATCAAAATTAGCAAAACATCCAATTCTAGATCTGTGACTATTGAATATGTAAGAATGTGTTATTAAATCACTGAAAATGATAAAAACCGTAATAAAAACCATAAGTCCATTTAGCACAATCTTAGACCTGTCATTGAGATTCATTATAATAGTCTAAATCCTGGGATTTTTAAACTTTATTTTTATTATTGACACTATTACAAACGTCCACATTTTTCCTCCTCTTTGCCCACCTCCGCCCAGCCCCTGCCTTCCTTCCATCTGAATGAAAGATGACAGGATTAGCCAAAGAATGAGGTCTACCCAGGAAAATGCCAGCCATCATTAATATAATGAGAATGATTTGCATGACGTCGGTGGAACCTGGCAGCCAAGCGGAGTGGTATGGAATGCGCATGCATGAACAATGATAACTTCACTGTAGTAGTCATTCGTGGCTATGGACACTGTCCAGTGAGGATATGCACTGTGTGGCTATCACATTCAAAATGACTGAGCAAGTACAGCAAAGAATCTGTATCAAATTTTGTGTTAAGCTTGAACATTCCTCCACAGAAACTATTTGGATTATTCAGAGGCAACAGCTACGGGCAACTGGTGATTGGCAGCTTCATCACAACAATGTGCCTGCCCACACATCACATCTCATGCAGAGATTTTTGGTGAAACACTAAATCACACAGATGACTTGGCCCCCTGCAGCCCAGATTTGGTGCCCTGAGACATCTGCCTTTTCCCAAAAGGAAAATAACCTTTGAAAGGGAAGAGATTTCAGATTGTCAGTGAGATTCAGGAAAACATGATAGGGCAACTGTTGGTGATTGGAACTGTGTGAGGTCCCAAGGTGCCTACTTTGAAGGGAACCGAGGTGTCATTGTCTTATATACAATGTTTCTTGTACCTTGTATCTTCCTCAATAAATGCCTTTATTTTTCATATTACATGGCTGGATACCTTCTGGATAGACCTCATATATGCATAACCCATAGACACAGAAAACAGAGAGGTATTATGAATCTTTTTATTGTTGTTCACTCTAGCTTTATGGACTCTCTCATAGCCTGAAGTATGAGAGAAATAAAGAAATGATTAAATATAAAATATGTTGACAACATATGTCCACAAACAACATTCATCTTGAGAGCAGAGCTAACAGTCACACACATGTTCCTCATTAAACAAACATGATCACGGACAGAAATTTTGTAAATGGTCCCTTTAAAATGAAAAACTATTGTTAGAAAATGCCAGTGAAACGATGACTTTGTATTTTACTGAGCGTGCAATTCTAACTTTTATCCATTCTTTTTTTTTTCCCTTATCAGGAGAGCAACAAGTCTGGCCACTGTTCATCTGGCCTGAATTCAATTCATCAGTCTACAAGCCAAGATTCAATTTAGGAGTTTGATCCTTCACTACCTAAAATATTAAGTCCTTTAAAATATTAAATGACTTCGAAACCATCGGTTTTGTATGTTACAAGAGGAGGAACCAAGGGAGCTGAGCAGGGAAGTGAAGACAAAAGCCACAAGGTAACATCTCTTTAAGATACATAACCTCACTCTCCCCAAGCGACAAAAAAGCCTAGTGGAGGAAATAGTAGCTGCTGTTTCTACAGCTTTAAAAGAGCTGACAAACACTTCTCACCACCATTCTCCTTTCAAATAATACATGTTCACCTTGTGAACCAGGAGGAGTATTTGGGGAATTGGATGTCCAGAGGAAAACATCTATATGACAGGGTGACATTTTGGTACCTTCCCAATTCAGAAGTATTGAACAAAACCCTTCATATTAAGAATTGCCTTAGGATTCTGATATTTTTAAAGAAATCTTCATGTGGAGTGTCAGGATGGGAAATGCATAACCTAACAAGTGAGGTAGCAGCCAGGCTGTCAAGAGGGGTATTGGAAGTCTGAGCTAATACCTGAAGTCAATAGCAGATACATAAAGGAGATACAGATTTTTAAAACCTCCAGGTAACTTGAGATTGACACAGTTATTATCTAAAGTCTTAGGACACTGCCAAAGTACAAGATTACTTTCTTCTATGCCAAAGCAAGAGTGAAACTTCCCATGCATTCCTTGTGTCTTAAGGGCCCTCCAAGCACTGGCTGACCTAGAATCAGGTGGTCCCTGAAGAAATCTGACACACACATGAAATCCTTCTGTGGTAACTGCCAGCCTGTGCCCCGACAGATATGGAATAACTCAGTCCAAACCTCGTATTGAACTAATGTTTACACTGTATTCGAAACTTACTTGTCCTACTCATGGACAAGGGTGGGTTAGCGATATGACGTTGTCCTCGATTATATGCCTCACATTACTTTGTCATAAATTCCCCGATCATTACACCGAAGCCATGTGGGTCTCTTGGTTTCTTGAAATCACTGTTAGCACAGGTTTCCTTAGCCTAGAATATTTTTCCCTTCTCTTACCCACCACCCGTAGTCCCAAACCCCATTCACCTGGCTAATATCTTATCAACATCCAGGTTTTTACATAAAATTAATTTAGTCCTTTTATTGCATGTTTTCATGGCATACTGTATCTACTTGCAATAATCTTGGTTAATGTTTTGTATGTGACTCTTTGTTTAAAGTGTGACTTCAGTGACATTTAATGTCTATGAATGTATAGATTTGTTTAGCATTAATTTCTATATCTAAATGGTGACAGGCAAATTAGTAGGTATGCAACAAAACACCTTGAGAGAATAAATGATGTCAGAAATACTTCCTTTCATGTATAAATAAATGTCTGTAGAAAGGTTCCTGAGTGCTGTTGACAATATTGACAATGACAATGTTGTCATTGGTATGTTAGCACATTCAAGGAATAATAAAAGAAAAATTGAACCAATTTGCAGTTCTGTGATGTTCGGGCCTGCTAAGTTTCTTGCTATCAAGGCTGGTATTGAGTGAAAAGATTATTAACTAAAGGCCTTTACTTAAAATTGGCTAAATAATCAAACACCAAACCAAGATTAAGACTTGAGGTTTGGCTCTACCACCCAGGAGTCTTAATCATATAATTTCTGCCAACCTTAAAACTTTCATCAGCAAATTGCAGAAATCTTCCCCACAAACTAGTTTCTCTGGAGATCAAGCACTATTTAGGTCACTAATGCTAGACATGATACAAAGGTCAAGAATTATTAGCATGACTGGCTTGATGTCTAATGAATATAAAACTACAAGGAAATTAGAGTTACTTCTGACTTATTTGTAGTTTCAAAGGTACATACAGACACATGTGTTGCACGCTGTGTAAAAATGTATGTTAAAATGTAGTTGTATTTTTACATTTTTGCTCCTTGTAAACTCATACTCTTGTTCTCACCCTGAAAAGTAGTTTAGAATATTGATGTGGTGTCCTGCAATGAAACCAGACCCAGGTTAATGCCTGTCTCTCTGACAAGCATTTATAACTAAATAGCAGTATAAATTTTACATATATTTAAAGTTTTCAAACATAATAAAGAAATATGTAAACATGATTCAGATATACTACTTTAATCAAGCCGATTAAAGATAAAGGAAACTGGAGCTGATTGACAAAGAAATTTCTGTCAAAGATCTTCCTAGTGCCATTTTGCAAAAATTTAAAATTTATTACCACTACAAAATGCACTTGTTTTCTGAAGTGAAATATACTGCCTTCTGAAAAAGCACACCAATTGCATTTTATTGGTCCATTAGCTTTGAAAAGGAAAAACATGAATATCTTATATTAGGGTAAAGAAAGCAATATATTTTGCCAAGTCAAATTGGAATAATTCAAAAGTAACACTCATTTTGTATTTCATGACTTTATTATAATTTTGATTTTTTCTCATTATAGATGTTGAAAATATAGAAGTTTATATTTAAACTTCTGCACTTGTACATATTTTATTTTTAATAAACAAAAATTAACATTACTCTGTTACTATTCTGTGTTCTTTGACCATTTTTCTACTGGAATTTTTATGTTTTTCTTATATACCTGTAAAAACATGTTAGTTATGAAATCTTTTAACATTTGACCAGTTTATTTGGGCAGATATTTTCTCTGGCTTTGGTATTTGACATTGTCTTTTTTATTATGTGTTTTTTTTTTTTTATTTTAAGTCATACCTACATTTTTGTTGTTTTTTTTCTTGTTACTGGCATTTTTTTTATTGTTTTTGTATTTGGAAAAACTTTCATGCTCTAAAATGGTGTGTCATCAACATTTTAAGTTAGAAATTCTGTTTCCAAATTTTACACTAAATGTCAATTCCTTTCCAGTTCATGTAATGGTGAATATGACTTGATTTTTAAAAAATTATTATAATAACATCAATTATCAGTTAACTAATCCTTTTATTCTCACTAATTAGTTGACCACCTTCATCATCTATTCAATGAAAATATACGTATGGCTATGTGTATAAAGCTTGTGTATGTGTGTATATGTGTAAATGTGTCTGAGATATTAATGTTGGTCAATTCTTACTCTTTACCATGCTTTTTAACCTATTGTAACATAACTGTCCTTCAACTATCCAAACTATTTATACTTTCAGGTTAACTTTAATATGACTTTATTAAGTCACCACAAAATCACATGGGGCTTGTGACTGGAAAGTTACTTTATTTCTAAATTAATTAAAGATGACTTGAAATCTTTATAATATTCTACATTTCTATCCAGTGTGTTTTATTTCTCTAACAAGTGTTCATTTAAATCTTTGAAAAAAATTTCTGTATAAATCCCATAATCCTTATAATTATTATAAATTTTCTGTATAAATCCTTATAATCCTTATAATTCTTGCATAAAATTTTATATTTTTGAAGCAGTTAATAATTGGATTTGTACTTTTGAAAACTGTAATTGTTCATGAGGTTACACAGTGAAGCTATGAGTGTGTGTCTTAGTTTAGTGCCTGGTCATCCTGTAGATATTTTATAGTATTCAAAAAATATGACAATTTATTCTCCTCAGTTCTTTAGGTAAAGTTAATTTATATGCGTTTCTTTGGATTTTAGTACTCTGCTCTCATCTTTAGAAACACAAGTCTCAGGTTTCATTCAGTTTTAAAATTCTCATATGAAATGTTTTCTCTAGAAATCCCTATTCTTGTTATACCAGCTAGGAGCTAGTATATACCCTATATAAAAACAAGTTGTTGTATGTCATCATTAAAAACATTATATTAAAGCTCTTAAATTGTGCAAAAAATGATGGCATATCCACATGAAGGAATTATAGCTGTGGTTCCAAATTCTCAGGCCTAAGACCTTGGCTTCATTAGGCTTGTCCTCAATCAACAGAGTTCAATAGATAAATTAAGTATGAGAGTGATTCTACTTATTAAATTTGCAGATGGAAGAATAGTCTTCCATAAGACCTCGCCCCAACTTCTATTTCTCATTTTCCACTCTACATGTAGTTTGTTCACCAGTAATTTCACAGCTGGTATATACCTCCTTTAGTTAAATGTTTGTTTTCTCTTTGGATGGAAAGAGAACTCATTATTTCCTGAGGCTTTCTTACTGTGTCTTGGGTTGTAGACTTCTGTGGGATTTTGGAGGAATCTCTCTCTTCATTTCTATTGTAGGCACCTCATAGCCTTCTGGTTAGAGTAGGCTCCAACAAATACACTAGTAGACACATGTAAGAAAATGCACCGAATTATTTAATGAGCTAGAATTAAAATTTTGAGTTTCTAATTCTTTTAGATACTTTGAGAAGATGGGATAATGAAGATTAAAAATGCAATTGAAATATATTAAGAATAAGTCAAATTTTTATTAAAAGCAGTAAGCCTCTCTGTCCTTTACCTTTTTAAGATCACTAGATATTATTAAATATTAAATTATGAACAGAGTAATAATGAAATTTATTGTGATACTTAAAAAACATTCCAAAATATCTAATTTCTGTCCAAGAAAACTTTGGGGGTATGAGTTGTGAAGTTCAGCTACCTAAATATATACTAGGAATAGAGTGCCTTATTGCTTTTGAAGACTTGTATTAAATGATTTTTATTGGAATCATTAAAGTTTAACACTGTATTTTAAAATATTACATATCTGCTATAGAAGATGTCAATCAATAATCAATGAAGAAGTTGATTCTTAGGATTCATTAGATAAAGTTAAGGATCATATTCTAAAGGTAAATTGATATAAATCAGAATTTTTCCTTAATAGTAAAGCACCAATGATAATTTCAAAGATATAAGCAATCAAGGTAAATTAAAGACACTGAGAGAAATTTTGTATGACTTTCTGTGTCTTTTCTGTCAACACTGGGTGTGTACCCTCTGGCTAAGAAAAATAGTAGAGGTTTCTCATAAGGCAGGAGTGTCAAACTCATTCTCACCAGGGGCCACATCAGCCTTACGGTTGCCTTCAAAGGGCCTAATGTAATTTTAGGGCTGTATAAATGTTACCATTCCTTAAAAGTTAAGCAAGAACTCGGCACTGCCACTGGGTAGAAACAAGGTGGAGGGCCAGATTTGGCCCACAGGTTTTGTGTTTGCCACCTGTGTCACAAGGTTTATGGGATACCTCAAAGAATAAAGAGAATTAATGAAACATCTTCATTGCTACCCCCAGAACTACCCCCAGATAGTTCTATGGCTTATCTGACATTTCTAGGAAGCCATACTTAATAAATTCTTATGTAATACATGTTTGTTTACAATAAACAATCCTAAAGCACAAATATTCTACTAAAAGGATTCCATAGGTAAGTGCTAGTATCCTAGCAAGAACAATTTTTTGTCTATTTACCTTAAGGTTCACTTATCAATATACTTACAAGATTATGCAAGTCACCTACCTTCTTTCTTTTCCTAAGAATGATCACAACTCAACTTTTAAAATTAACTTTGTGTATAGCTAAACAAAATTCCTATTAAAAAACATGATTTCACCTTGATGTGTAGGTTTAAACCTTTCAAAACTCTTTTCTTAATTCTTTTTGAGTACAGAGTAGCTAGAGATCAGAAGACTAATTCATCTGTTGCTTACTGTAGTAAAAATATGTAAGTTCTGCATAGAAATCAAAAATCTCTGCATGGCTAAAGAAAACATCAGCAAAATGAAAAGCGAACCAACCATATGGGAAAATATATGCACCCGTGGTACTTTAGACAAGGGTTTGATCTCCAAAATATATAAAGAACTTACCACATGATTCCCCTCCAGGAAGACAATCAATCCAATTTAAAAAAAATGGGCAAAAGACCTGAACAGACATTTCTCCAAAGAGGACATAGAACCCAGAGACATATGAAAAGGTGCTCAGCATCAATAGCCATCAGACAGATGTAAATTAAAGCCACAATGAGATACCACTTCACACTGGTCACAATGGCCATCATAAACAAAGTAACAAAAAAACAAGTTCTGGCAAGATTGTGAAGAAAGGAAACCCTAGTACATTCTTGGTGGGAATAAAGACTGGTGAAGCCATTGTGGAAAACAATGTGGAATTTCCTCAAAAACTGAAAATGGAACTGCCTCTTGACCTGGCAATTCCACTGCTGGGATCATACACTAAGAATCCTGAAACACCAATTCAAAAGAACCTATGCACCCCAATGTTCATAGCAGCATTGTTTACAATAGCCAAGTGCTGGAAACAGCCTAAGTGCCCATCAGTAAATGAATGGATAAAAAACTGTGATACATTTACACAACTGAATAAAGAAAGAAGGAGCTCCTACTCTTTGGGACAGCATGGATGGATCTGGAGAACATTATGCAAAGTGAAATAAGCCAGGCAATGAAAGACAAATACCATATGATCTCACTCATAAGGGGAACCTAATTAACAAAACAAACAAGCAAGGAAAATAGAACCAAAGACATTGAAATAAGGAACAAACTGACAGTAACCAGTAGGGCAGGGGGGAAGGGAATAACAGGAGAAAGAAACAAAAGGGTCTTCAAGGAACATGTATAAAGGAACCATGGACAAGCCCAAGGCAGGTAGGATTCAGGGTGGGAGGTGGGAGTAGGTAGCGTGGGGGAAAGTGATGGTGGGAAAATGGAAAAAACTGTACTTGAACAACAATTAAAAAATAACTTACACTAAAAAGAATAATAATTTCCAAATTCAGGAATGTGTATATTTAGTAGAATGCTATATGCTTAAAAATAATAGAATATTTAATTTAGCTGGAAGATACTCATTTATGTGGACAAATTTCCCTGGATAAAGAAAACAACAAATATGTAGGGATCAGTAGTTCAGGAATTGTTTTCAAATATAATAATTTTAGTGTTTGGTTTCTGTTTTATGGTTGCATACAGATGTGGGACAACAGACAAAAGTATTTAACACATGACACTTTACCAAACATACACCCTTGTTTAAATACAATGCTTAACTAAAGAATAAATTCTATATGGATAAATAAATTTTATGTCATTGTCCCCAAACTTGAGAGCCCAATGGCTTTAGGTATATGGAATCCAAGCTTCCTAAGCAGTTTGCAAATTTTTACCATATGTTTTTAAAAGTAATATTACCCTAGCTCCCTCCCGTTTCCACCCCCCCTCTCGTAGGGGTGGGCTGGGATGGGAGTAAAAGACAGAAAACTGTACTTGAACAATTAAAATAAAAAGTAAATTAAAAAATAATAAAATAAAATAAAATAAAATAAAAGTAATACTGCCAAACAGCAACTGAGGTCCTGTGGCAGCCTCCACCCTATAGGCAGAATTGTGGCGGCAAAAGTTTGGTGATAAAAGAAAGGAGCTTTTTTCAAAAGCCACCAATTTTAAGCCTATCAATTAACTTTATACTCTTTAACTCTTTACAGCTTTAATCATTTAAACCTATCAATTAAGACTAAGCTCTAACTCCTGAGTGCCCCCATCCTTCCGCCTGTTAGTTTTCAATTACCTTATTTCTATTGGATTAGTTTACAAACTAAAACAACATAAGGTACAAAAGCTACACAATTTGGGAGGAATGGCAGGCTTCGGCCTCAGAGCCCATCCCCTCTAGAACATCCAAAAAAGAATAACCCTGCCACCCTCTGCCAAGCTAGCCTGATCCTAGGCTGTGCTCAGAGTTCCTGCTACCATCCAAAATGCTATCCATCCACAGGAACCGCAGCAGGATCATCCAGGTGTCCTTGAGGAAGAGAGCCAGAGATCCAGAGAGCCAATCTCTACCCTCCTTTTTATTTTAATTCTTCTGGCCCATAATTCCTTGTGCTCCAGAGGCACTCTGCATTTCAGCACATCTCATCCTAGAATGTTTACCATCGCCTTAGCCAGACTCTTCCTATGGCCCTTTCCTGCTCCTCCCCAGTGGTCTGATCAGACCTCTCTGTGTCAATTACAATATTGTATTCATAGAATGTCAGAGCTCTTCTAAGGTGAGCTTTGAGTTAATCAGAATATTTTAACAACTATCTTAAACTTTTGGCTCTCTTGAGAAAAAAAATGTCAGTTATCTCAGTTCTCAGCTTCAGTTCTCCCTTTTATTCCACGCAAGCCTATAGGTTTAGGTTCAGATTGAATAATTAAATTTGATGTATAAATTTTTAATCATCCTGTCATAATGCACCAGTAGTATTTCCACTATAAAAAGTAATATTATATTTATCCAACCTGTATTCCTTAAGCAAATATTCTCCAAATTTACAATGGTCAAACAGGTTAAGTATTCTACCTGAGTTATCATTTCCTTTTTATTTTTGAATACTATAATGAGCACATGTCATCTTGCAAAAGTGATTTTTTATTAATCTGACTGCTTCAGAGTGTGAATATTTAAAATTTAAACACAGCAAACATATAGTTTCCCTAATTCTTCCTTTTACTTCTGGCCTCACTGCTAAGAAACTCCCCATAATTTCATGGTATTTAGATATATGGCATTCTGTCACTGTGATGCTGGGTTTTTCTTTCCAACCCAAGAATTTGAAGTCATGTAGACACAACCTAAAAAAAAATTTAATAGAATGTTAAACTAAATTGGACCCCAAATTCATAAGAATATTGTTATAATCATTCAAAGGAAAGAAAATCATTTATTTCAGAAAGTAATACCATACCAATATATGGAAAAGAAAATTATTTCTTTCAGAAATTCAGCTTCGTGTTATAGCAGCACTCATATAAAAATATCAAAATAAATAAGGCAAAGTTACTGAATCCTCTCGAAGGTGAATTTCGCAATGATTTCTGAGCCACCTACCTGAAAAGCTTATTGTGAAGAAAGCTCAAGACTCTTATAGAGAAGCACAGTGTCGCTTCTGTGAGTCCAACCAAAGCCCAGTGGAAACCGGTGCATTCAGTACATGCTTCTGTGAAACATTAAGTGACTTAGCTCTGAAGTGCCATTCTTGAGTTGCAAAGCTATTTCCTAGAAGCATGTCTCAATGTGTTACAGATTGCTGTAAAAAAGAATTTGATGACAATAGAAAAAAATACCAGTATCAGTGGTAATTTTAATAAACGCAGGCTAACAAATTCAGGGCTGGAAGAGCAGCTGCCTCTGCTAAGTACGACGCTCAGCTACACATGAGAAAGCATATGTGTCTGAGAAAAGAAATGCAATTTCCTGCCTGCGTTTGAAGTGTTTGTAAAAGTGGGAATGTCTTGGAATAGTTAAAGTGGAATTTCAATCCATACAGACCTGGTGTTGATGCTGAGTTCTACCACTGTACAAGCTGTTTAAGACGGATCAAGTTACTTAACCTTGTAAACATCAGTTATCTCATTTATAGAGGCTTATAACATAGATAAGTTTTAACCTGAGTTACATAAAAGAATCCTGGGCCCCTAGAAAACACTGTCATTACTGGTCCTGGTGACTGTTCTGTAACTCAATAGGGCCACGATGACAGAAGTGTTGAATGGGAATACTGATCTAAAAATTGATGGAATCTCTGACTTGATCCACATTTTAAAGGGTTTTAACTAAGGATGTAAGGTCACAAATAGTATTAGTAAGTGCTAATAAACATTAGTTGGTTGATCAATTAATCAATGGTCACCATTAATCATTATCATAATTAATTAGGATCATCTACATGAACTTTGTATGTCAGCTATAAACCCAATAATCTTGTGAACAGATCGAAAAGGGTACTTTTATAATATAATGCTGGAATTTATCTCTTAATTAGTCATTTTCTAAACAACTAAATGTCAACACTTAGACTATATCCAGGGGCCTGGAATCAAAATAGTTCACGTTTCCTTATTTGTAGATATACCAGAAAACAGAGTCGAGCTTAGTTTTCTGGATAAATAATACTTCTGCACCTTGCAGAGTTCTTTGGCAATGTTATGGAATTGAGATTTGTCCTAGAAAAAGGTGCTTCTCATGTTTGCATTACTTTCTCAGTAAGCCGTCCATGGACGATTACCCATGGAAAAATGATGGAATGAATGAACTTGTGGATGAGTGAAAAATAGTACAAGTATGTAATGGAAGGCAGCTTGAGAAAGGCTAATGGGATTAATCCAAATTGCCCCAAAGGAAAATATGAGCCCACGGTTCATGAGTAAATAAATGCCTTCATGGAACAAAGAAGCATTACAGCAGGCAGTTACCGTCGGCAGGTAACGCCTGTCTTGTTTGCTCTTGTGTTTTCAGGTCTGCATCTTAGTAACATTTCCAGTAACATATTTCTATCACATTCACTGTTCTGCGTTGAGATTTGTTCTTTAAACTTTTCCCGTAAGTTAAATACTATTCTCTTTCCTTTCTCACCAACCCACGGGAATTTGTCCTTTCATCTTGGATTCACAGTCTAACTACTCCGATGAATTACTGTAAACTGTGGTGCACTGAAAATACCCAAAACCCCTCAAACCAAAAGTGCACTTAATAGGCATTTAATAAAGCATTTGTAGACAGTTTCCATTTCCCCCACTCTTAGTAGCAGGGAAATCTATTGTGATGTTAAACTAGTGATAACTGAAAACAGGCATTTTGATTTCTTAACTCTAATTATAGATGAGTTCTTTATAACTTGATTTTATTACAAGGTCCCATTGACTCAAAACGAGGTTGACTAGGGAGGCAGTGCCAATCAGATTTTTAAAGGTCTGTGCTCCCAATGTCATCATGTTTCTACTCAAGGCAACCGTTGGTGTGGCTATAAAATGTTGATGCACACACACTATGCTCAAATATTATAAGTATGCAAAATTTCATTAACTTGTCAATGACAGAGGACTTACCTGAAATGAAAGTAAAAGTTAGTAAACAATTATGGAGCATATGAAAAAATTCAAATTCAGTAATTAATTTCCTTTTTTATTTATATAATTTTTATTTTTTAATTATCTTATTATTGTTCAAGTACAGTTGTCTGTATTTACCTCCCACAACTCCCCCCAACACCAGCCATCCCCACTTCCCTCCTCTGATTCTACCCCCTTGGTTTTGTCCATGTGTCCTTTATAGTTGTTCCTGAAAACCCTTCTCCCTTTTCCCCCATTACCCCCTCCCACCTCCCCTCTGGATACTGTCCTTTTGTTCTTATTTTCGTAATTCCATTCAAATTTATGCTTTGACTCTTAAATTTAAAAGAATATGTTGAGAAAAAAATAAATTGATCTCCCTGTATTTTTCATCTCTTTTTCTTGATAGAGATCTTATCAAAGGACATAAAAATCCTTAGAGATGACATTCGTCTTTTCTCTTACATAATTCTTCAAAGTATTCCTTTATGTTAAATTTTCCAGTACTTTTGACTTTCAAATAAAACATTCTGAAGATTTCTAGTCATCCCTTATTGAATGAACTTTGATTCTTTACTTAGATGCATTTATCTCTTTGAATTGCTTAACACAGTTTTAAAGTAAATGCATTAAAATTAACTTTGACCATGAAAATGCACACATTTATAAATATCTTGGAGATAAACATAATTATCATATGCTATATTATATTCTATATTTGACTCCATAGACTCTTGATGAACTTTTAATATTCCCTTATTACTTCTGGTGTTTGGCTCTCAATGACACTACCCCATTACATGTTATAAGAAGAGATAGCCTATGGTCATAACAATTCCACTGTAACAAATTTTTCCACACAAGATACTTGTAATTAACCTTCAAAAGGACATCAGCAGTAAGTATTTGACATTCCATAAAAGATCCTTTATTGGAATGCTAAGGTTTGCAAGTTCTCTAACCAACAAATCAACCTACTTAACTAACAGACTACCCTACCCCTGCCTAAGACAAGCCCTATCCTCTAGATTGATCAGCGATGCAGCAGACTATGAAATACTGAACTGTTTACCTCCTATGCCTGGAACTACCATCAGAATGTCCATCAATATCTAGCATATAATGTTTTAAAGGACATATTAGTGATTTGATTTGAAATGCCTTCATAATTTTTGAACATTCACAACTTCACCCCTTCCAATCCTCAAACACCCAATCTTAGAAAGCCATCAAAAGAAGAAAATGGAACAAAATCTCCCTTTTGAAGTTTATTATCTAATCTTCACTTAATATTTTATAAACCATATACAAAGCCATATACTTTTAGGTATTTTAAGTGACTAAAATAAAACAAATCAAAAAAGAAACTCCACCTTATACCTGTAACTATTATTTCGTTTCAAAAACTTGAAATGATTTATGTGTATAAAATTTTTAAAAATCAAGTGCATATTTAATTGAAAGACTTTAATGAAACATCCTAAAAGCTGCACCATGACCACAGAATAAAAATCCGAAGCCAATTACGTGACATAAGGGGCACTGTGCAAACTGATACTTAATAAACCTCTAAATTTCATCCTTCTTACTATTTACCTCTTTGCTCTTATTTGACTTTGAGCATTTCCACACTTATTATTTTTTCTTCCTGAGTCTGGAACATTATTTTCTCTAGATTTCAGATCTGATTCCTTACATCTCACTTAAGGCATAACCTCAGGGACCAGTCTGCCTCAGCCTCTTCCTCTCTCTTGATCTTTACATCCATATATACTCCAGTTTGTATTAGGGTCCTTTCATATGTGGTGTCACAGCACATGGGACTTCCTCCATCACAAGTGAAATTACATTACATTCTAATTTCCAGTTTGAACTGCAGTGCTGGAGGGAAGACGCCAGGCCCATTATAATCATATTGTCTCTCAGTGTTAGCCTAGGGACTAGCATACGGTATGTGCTCAACATTATTTCTCCACAAATAAATGAATGAATGAATAATTAGTATAAGAATGAATAATAATACACATCAAAATGAAAGAGAACACATTTATTAAATAGGAGTGTTAAAACAAAAGAGACTTGCTAAAAATAAAGAGGAAAACACACAAAAAAGAAATTCACCTTACATTTGTCCTGCAAATTTAAATTAAAACAATTTTCACCAGTTTCTGAGAAAATAGTATAGCAAAACATTTTTTTAATTATTAAATTTAAATTTAATTTTTTTAATTGTACCTTTGCTTGGCCATTCTAAAATTATAATGTTCCCATTTTTTTTTCTGCAGTTAGTTCCTTCTTCTGCAGGTAAGGGGTGTTTTAGACCTCTGCATATCATTATTATGACTTATAATTCTACATTTATAAAATAGCCCTTTCATTTTTAACCAAGGTGTTCAAATTTTCAGGTAGAAAGGAAAAATAATACACTTACATTTTTTAGAAGAAGTTCAAGGCAAACTTGAATGTTAAGAATGTCATGAGTTTTTTTTCCACTTCTTGATTCCTCTAAAAGTTCTTTTGATTTAAAAGTGGCAATTTTACAATGTTAAGAGGAATTTTTTTTACCTGTTAATATAAGAACTTTTCTGAAAAATTAGAAAATAGAACTCCACATAAACACATTAGATATATTTATGCTCATCATTTTTATTTATATGAACATGCATTCATTATTCATCATTATAAGGTTAGAGAAAACTTCACACTATAACAATAAAATTCATCATTATCACACGATTTAGTTATGTATTGCTAAGTGCATTATGTGTGGGAGGTTTATTTCAACCCCCTCCAGCCATGGATTACATCACAGGTACTCTAACCACGTGCTTAGGGTCCCAGCAAGGCCTGAATAACCCCCTCTTAAAAGAGAATGAGAATTATTTGATATTTTTAAATAAGTAGCAGGAAGTTATTTATCATAGGAAAAATAAAAACTTTTTTGGACTTCCTTGTAATTTATTTATGATTTAGAAATATTTTTATTTTGAACTACATATGAAGAGAGTCAATAAACAGGCCACTGCTTTGGGACTTCTAAAATTCTCAGTTTCTCCTATTTTCACAGCTGTCCTATGAAATAACTCACATCATCATCTTTACTGAACTAAGGTTTAAAGACATTTTAACATCAATTCCAGATCATATGGTGTATAAGTTTCAGGGTCAAGATTGGCATTCAGGTGACTTCTTCAGGCAAAGATTTTCCTCCATCCCTGTTTTTTTCACTTTCTCAATGAGGAGGAAAATGACCCAGTAGTGAAGAAACCATATATGATAGACTCTAAATGTAACCAAATCATTAAAATTTGGGTATACAACAGAATCACTTGACCTTTACATGACGAAAACTACAAAATGCCATTGATTTATTTTCTTTCCTACGGCACTGCCAAATTAAAATTGAGTGTTTTCTGATACCTTCTCAGCTGCTGCACACAATGCTGAGTGACTGAGTGTGTAGACACACAATGTCTAGATCATAAACACGGGTGGGCAAAAGCAGGTTAACAACCAAATTAAATGATACAATAATAAATACATAAATAAACTGTGTTTCTCATAAAACTATAAACCTACTTTTTTTCCACCTCTGTATAAATACAGACCTCTGACCCACAACCTGCAGCAACCTGCCCAGGAAACCAACCTCTCCCATCTATCATAAGCAGCCCAGGAAGGCTAATTGCTATCTCGAGTGACAAATCAGAAAGCTAAACAATAATAACTTCTGCAACAAGCAGCTCCAAGTAGCTGAGAGTTGAGTAGTAACTGAAAGGTTCGCTAATTTTTGCTTATGCTTCTAACTTGGTGCCTACCACAGTGAGAAAAGTATTCACTCCTAACCAGTCACACAACATACACACTTGTAGTTGCCTGCCCTGCAGTTTTCCCATGGCAACAGCTTCCAATCAGGGCATACCAGAATTCTTCCATTGTTTCGACTCTAAACCTTTCTCACTCCTCTGCTTTCCTTTCAGTCTTCCAAAACTCAAGTGATGATGACTGACTCCCTTGCTGTAGGAAGCTCAGAATAAATAGCCTTTGTGTGTTTTCATTTGGTTGGTTTCCATATATTTCTTGAGTACTCAAGAGTATAAGGATACAAAACAAGTCAAAGATATGTCCCTGGCTTTGAAATATGTATAACCTGTTAGAGTGGCTGGCTAGGAAGGCTGTGAAAGATTTCACGAAGAGTAGAAAATATGGAAAGAAAAGCTTTTTCACTTTCCAAGCAAAGAAAGAGGCCTAAGTGCAGAGATTGTACTGGCCCTGAAAGGTCAGGGCTGTGAGCTTCTATTGGGTTACAAAGGGCAAGGGGGTTGCAGCCTGGTACTCAGGGCTGTTGCAGAACAGGATGCTTCCGTTGAGTTTGCATAGACTTCAGCTTGCTCTGATGTTACCTTTAGGTGCAGTACCTGGTTGTTGTGACCTGGCGTGTCCTGTCCAGCAATTTCTCAGCCACTTTCCAGTCCTGATGATAGAGGCTCAGAAAGACAACAGTTGATTATGGCTCTAAGGGTCAAGGACAGCTACCTCTAGGAAAGAGGGCCTGAAAAGGACTTTTGTCCTTTTATAACCTACTCATGAAGAGAAAGATGTGCATATTAAAATGATTTGAAGGAAAATAGAATCCACATTTAGGTAAAATGATAAACAATACATTTTAAAAAATTAGTAGCTACTATAACGTTTAATCCAGTTTAAGCATTACACTGGCCTGCAGTTAATTCCCAATATGCCATCTAACCTCCATAACTTTTGGGTTTGGGCTCAGATTCTAAAATTCAGTTTTCTACTTTCCAAGTGAAAATATATTTCTATTAAAGATATCTTTATAGTTATTTGTAATCATTCAATTCATTGATGTCTTGGTTCTTTGTTGTTATTATTCATGTAATTTGAAGAGGAAATATACCAAGGTAATAAGAGAATTATTGCATGGTTAAAGAGTATGAATGAAATCACTGTATGGATTAGTGAAGGAGAAGAATTGGCATTTCAGGTAGTCAACATTATGAAATAGCTATTAATGAATGTATTCTGTTGCTAGAATAAGGAGACTAACTATTTTGGTGTACAAAAGTGGTGCATGCAATTTTTAAATACATTAAATATTTAATATATTAGGCTCTTGCAGAGAAACTAAATAATTGACCCAAAAGGCAACCAAAAGTAATTATTGTTCTTGGCAATGGAAGTGACCCAAAACATGTAAAAAATAAATTTATTGGTGAATACTTTAAAGACAGGTAATACTAGATTCAAGGAGACCACTTAAGAAGCTATTGAAGCAACACAGAAGCAATAAATGTAGCCTGAACAAAGTCTTTTGTTAGTAGCGCTTCTCAAATAGCTCCAAGTTTTCAAGCCTGATGAGTTTAGTTTGAAATAAGGGGAAGATAACCAACCGTACAAGCATCTACAGCGGTGACAGTGGTTTGCACAGTGGTTTGAACTCCTTTTGACTTCTCTGAGGTCACCACATTTATTTCCTACTTTTCTTGGCCCTCCGTATTTCTTCCTAGCATATCTGTCCTTCCTCTCTTGCCAAAATTCTAGCTATTTTTTTTTAAATATTCAAATGCTATGTGAAATCTTATATCACCATTCAAGTCGATGATGCTGTTATCAGTCCTGTTCACCAATATTTCTAGTTTTACTCCCTCCAGGAACATAATATACACATAATGGGATTATAATTCCATTCTTCACTGATGTTGGATATGGCCATATACCTTGATGATGGCCAATGAAATGCGGTCACTACAGGATGAGATTCTTTAAAAGACAAAATGCATTGCCCCATAATTTTGACTCTGACATAGTCTTCAAGCTTCAATAGCCTGTGTCCCCCAAAGAGGATACAATGTATTTAAGAATTTTGATAAACACTTAATAACCTTCCACAAGAGAAAGACAAAGATCCAATGGGTGTGCTGGTAAATTCTATCAGTGTTTAAGGAAGAAACTAAACCAACTGTGTATATAAATATATCCCTCTCCACCTTCCTAGAGTTGGGCAGTGCACAACTTGAGGGCCATTTGTGGTGACCCACTTATCTTTTGGATTTCAAAAGTGTACAACAAATAATAGATGTTGAACAAGCATCTCTTCCCTAGGTTACTAAAATGTCCTACCAGCAGTTGAGAACTTGAAACTGAGCTTGATAGGTGATTAGTACTAAGAATTTCTATTCTGATGTTACAAGTATTAACTCTTCACTCACTGTGCATTGAATTTTCTGGTAATTCACTCTCCTTATTCTATAATAATTTACTATATATTGAATGGTTCAATAAAGTAATCTTTAATTTTTGCATTAAGTAAGGGCTAGTCTGTTTTTGAATTATTACTCTCAGAAATTAGGACCCATAGTTTTTTTTTCATTATTTATCTTTAATGGTGTCATTTATTTGATTGACTTCATGCATTTGTCAAACATTTATTGAAAATAAAATATGTGTGCTCATGGTATTAAATGTGGGGAGATAGCTCCAAGAACAAGATATAAGACGGATATAAGGTTTTGTTGTGGATGGAAGGATAGGAATAAATGTAAAAGAAAACTATTAAAATAATGATGTTTGGAATGATACAAAGAAGGTATCATGGGAAAGCAGAGAAAAGAAAAATTAATTTTCATGAGGAGAATTTGGAAATAGAGTTTAACTGAAAGGAAATGTTCAATTTCCTTGCAGAGACCCTAAAAACATTACACTGTAGTTCTAAGAACTGCAGCTCAGTGACAACGCACACTGTACAGGGCACCATCAAGGAAGATGAGCACATGTATTGTACTTTTAAGACATTCTGATTACAAGCAAGCTAATCATCTTCATATGGCTGCAATTACCTGTAATTATTTCACATTTCATTTGATTAATTCTTCTACTTCTTTACTTACAAACACATCTGATATGGGCTTTCCTTAACTCATATGTTTTTCTAATTATTATTTCATTTTATTTAGCAATGTAATGAAAGTGGAGCATTCAATCAAGGCATTATCACTCATATTTTGAAGAAAATATTATTAATTATGTAGTATCAAGATTGCCAATTCAGAGCTATGTAGAAGGTTACCTAATTACCCAGTGATTTCAGAACACTTTACACTGTCAATCTGAATAAAAAAAGATAATAATAATAATAACCATGCTGTGTTTTCAGTAATTCCTCATTTCCCACTCTATCTTCCTCATTGATACACTTGGCTTACAGATGCAAATAAACTCGCTTAGTAATTCCATGAATTTGGCATTCCAGGCCTAGACTTTTTTCCTACACTTAAAAAATTTCTATTTTATCCTCCCACACCATCTCATTTCCTCCATAAAAAATTAACCAAATTCACTGTCCTCATTTCTGGAAAGATTAACCTGGTATAATGTTTAATACTTAATTTTAGAATTTTTCATAACACTACAAAAATCACAATTTGTTACTTAAAATCTACTATTTGCTAAAGCTAATGTTAAGAAGGAAAACAAGGGCATTAGTAAGTTTTGAAAAAACATAAATGTCAGGATATAAAGTTTACAAAAAATTTGCTGATATGGGACGTAAGGCCCAGTTTGAAAGATTAACAATATGTTTCTTACTAATTTCAATAAATTGCTTTACAGCAAATGACCTGAAATTTCCACACCTGATGCATTAATTCTCCTTCTTTATGGAATGGAAATTCTGCCAAAAGTAACCACTAGTAACCACTAGTGTAACAAATGTATAGCTTAGAGTATGGGGTTAAAATTGGTTGACAATATAAAGAATAATTAAACCAAGTTTATTAATATGTAGCCAATCATATCAATAACCTAGTAACATTTTTGGCTTAATTTTTGGACTACATATTCAAAATAATTAACTAGGATGGCCAAAGAAAGGTAAATTTATAAAGGAGTCATGGCATCAGTGTGTTTTATCAAGACTCCTCAGCTAATTCTTCTGTTCACAAAAGTCAGAAAACTATTGAGTTTAAAAGTGGTTCTCACAACAGCTCTGACAAGGGGTTAATATCCCAAATATGTAATAAACTCATGTAACTCAACACTAAAGGACCAATCCAAGTAAAAAATTGGCAGAGGACCTGAGCACATACTTCTTCTAAGAAGTCATACAAGTGGCAAAGAGATATATGAAAAGGTGCTCAACTTCACTAGCTGTTAGGGAAATGCAAATCAAAATTACAATGAGATACCACCTCACTCCTATTAGAATGGCTATTACTAACATGACAAGTAATAACAAGTGTTGGAGAGGTTGCAGAGAAAAAGAGCCCTCATTTACTGCTAGCAAAAACATAAACCAGTACAGCCACTGTGGAAAAAGTATGGAGGCTCCTCAAAAAATTAAGAATAGAGTTACCATATGACCCAGCAACCCCTCTTTTGGGTATCTACTGAAAAAAATTAAAAACATTTGTTTGCAAAGATATATGCACCCCTATGTTCATTGCAGCGTTATTCACAGTGGCCAAGACATGGAAGCAACCACATTGTCTTTTGTGAGATCATTGGAAAGAGATGTAGTACATAAAGTAATGGAATATTACTTTGCCATCAGAAAAGTGAAATACTCCTATTTGTGACAACATGGGTAGATCTTGAGAGTATCATGCTAAGCAAAATAAGGCAGAAAATGATAAAGACTATTGGCCAAAATTTCCTCTGTTTTTCCTGTAGGACAGTTTTAGTAGTGCTCAGCTGTCTTTTAACTTCATTTGGGACAATTTTGTTAAATTTTATTTTGACAGCTGTCATATCAGCGTGTATTTTTTAAAAAAAAACTTATCAAAATCAGTGAATTTTTGTGTAGTCATTTTAATATTGAAATGGAAGAAAATACACAACATTTCCAGCATATTATTCTTCATTACTTCAGGAAAGGTAAAAACACAACTGAAACACACAAAAATTGTGTAGTGCATGGAGAAGGTGCTGTGACTGATCAAAAGTGGTTGGCAAAGTTTTGAGCTGCAAATTTCTCGCTGGACAACTCTCCATGGTCAGGTAAACCAGTTGAAGTTGATAGCAATCAAATCTAGACATTAATTGAGAAAAATCAATGTTATACCATGCAGGAGATAGCTGAAATACTCAGAATATCCAAATCAACATAGTCACTGGTGAAAATGAAAAATGTGTCTTTTATTTTATGGAAAAAGCATACAGACTTTTTGGCCAACTCAATATACTATTTCACTTATGTGTGGGATATAAAAGTGAAAGCAACAAATGAACAAACAAGAAAAACAAACAGCCCTGGCTGGCGTAGCTCAGTGGATTGAGCGAAGGCTGTGAACCAAAGTGTCGCAGGTTCACTTCCCAGTCAGGGTACATGCCTGGGTTGCAGGCCATGACCCCCAGCAACCGCACATTGATGTTTCTCTCTCTTTCTCTCTCCCTCCCTTCCCTCTCCAAATAAATAAATAAATAAATAAATAAATAAATAAATAAATAAAATCTTAAAAAAACACCTTTCACTTAAAAAAAAAGAAAAACAAACAAAAACTCATAGGCACAGACAACAGTACGGTGGTTACTAGAGGGATAGTAAAGGGAAAAAGGGGTCAAATGTATGGTGATGGAAGAAGATTTGCCTTTGGATAGGTGGACACACAAGGCAATATATAGATAATGTATCATAGCATTGTACACTTGAAACCTGTATAATCTTGTAAGCCAATGTCACCCCAATCAATTTAATCAAAACATTAAAAACAATAAAAATGGTTTTCAATTCTAGATGTACAGCAGGATTATCTAGAGCTACCAGTGCTATTTCTGGACTACTTTAATCAGAATCTTTAAAGATGAAGCTGAGGTACTAGAGTTTTTTTGTTTTTTTTTTTTTAACTTCCTCCAGATGACTCCAATGTATATCTATGTGAGCACTCGACTGGAGCACAAAGTAAAATGATCTTTCCAACAAGTGGGGTTTTATCTGCATCAGTGACCTAAATTAAAAGCAATTGAAAGACACACAAGGCTTAAAGGTATAGTTTTCTGATTCAGTGAGGCAAAAGTCACCCACATCTCACTCCTTGGTATTTACCTACAGAGGTCAAAAACTTACTTCTACACAAAAACCTGCTCATGGATGTTTGTAGCAGCTTTATTCGTAATTTACAAAACTTGGAAACAATCAAGATGTTTTTCAGTAGGTAAATGGATGAAGAGTGGTACATCCAGACAACACAGTGTTATTCAGCACTAAAAAGAAATGAGCTGGGAAGCCATGTAACGATACGGAGGAATTTTAAATATCTATGACTAAGGAAAAGAAGCCAATCTGAAATGAATACACACTGTATGCTCCCAAACGTATAACTGATATTGTGCAAAAAAGCAAATCTATGAAAATACTAAAAAGATCAGAGGTTGTCAGGGCTAGAGAGGGAGGAAATAAGGAAGAGGTGGAGCACATGAGGTACTTAGGACCGTGAAAGTGTTGATGATGGACATATGCTACTTGCTACTATAAATTTGTCCACACCCTTAGCATGTACCACAGCAAGAGTGAAGCTCAGTGTAAATTTTAAACTTTGAGTGATAATGATGTGTCACTGTGGTGTCGTCGACTATGACAAAGTGACTGTTAGGTGGGGAATGGTGATAATGGGTGAGCTATGCCAAGGTGGGAGTGACGGATTCATGGGAAATACATGTATCTTTCTGTCAATTTTATATAAACCAAAAACATCTTTAAAAAATAGCCTTTAATTAAAAAATGCCATGAGAATTCTGGAGCACTTTTGATGTTTGGTCCAGCATTATATGTGAACCACATGGGGAATAAGGGAAAAATAGATCATTGGACTTATAATTTACAGAAAATATACCTTTAATGTCACAGCAATTTTGTAATATTTGCCTGTATTTGCTATATTTTTTGGAAAGCATATGCCAAGCAGAAAAATATCTGCAAGAGAGATAGTTTTCAGGAAATGAAAATTATCATTGGCATCAAGCTACATATATTATCATAAAACACAGTACCAGAATTATCACTTTTCAATTTGAATTTTAGCATTGAAAGGTATTTGCTATGGGACCAGCAAGATACAGCAAAAAACAGAAAGAGAAGAGAGAATATAATTGGGATAAGTTTATAAACCAGTTCTCCAGAAAAAAAAATTGACATGCATGCATATAAATAAAATGATTGTGTGTACAATTCGGGAAGTTAAAAAAAACCCAAGTCCTTCAGATGGACTCCCTTTGTCATGTGACCTTTGTCCCACATGAATCTCCAGTGAAGAATCTCTAAGTTAGAAGAAATAATTTGAACAGGATGAACAGGAGCAAAGTGCCAAACCTCAAATTTGGACAGAAGTCTAGATGCACCTAGGCAGACAAAACTGGGAAAAGTCCTTATTTAAAAAAAAAACTATGTGGCGTCTGTACTATCCAAAGCAATCCATAGATTCAATACAATCCCTATCAAAATACCAATGATGTATTTCACAGATGTAGAACAAACATTTCAAAAATTTATATGGAACCATAAACCCTGAATAGCTCCAGCAATTTTGAGAAGGAAGAATGAAGTAAGGGGGATTGCAGTACCTGATATCAAACCATAGTACAAGACCAGTGTAATCAAAACAGTCTGGTACTGGCATAAGAACAGACACATAGACCAATGGAACAGAATAGAAAGATCATAAATAAACCCATGTCAACACAGTCAGTCAATGTTTGAGAAAGGGGACAGAAATATAAAATGGAGTACAAATAACCTCTTCAATAAATGGTATTGGGAGATCTGGACTGGTACATGCAAAAAAATGAAACTAGACCACCGATTTACGCCATACACCAAAATAAACTTAAGATGGACAAAAGACTTAAATAAAAGACATGACACCATAAAAGTGCTAGATAACATAGGCAGGAAAATCTCAGATATCCCATGCAGCAATATTTTCACCTATATATCCCCTGGGGTAAGAGATATAAAGGAAAGAATAGAAAAATGGGACAATATCAAACTAAAAAAATCTTCTGGACAGCTAAAGAAAACATCAGCAAAATGAAAAGGGAACCAACAGTGTGGAAAAACATATTTGTCTATGATACCTTGGACAAGGGTTTGATCTCCAAAATATAAAAAGAACTCACAGAACTCTATACAAGTAAGACAAATGATCCAATTAAAAAATGGGTAAAGGACGTGAACAGACACTACTCAAAGGAAAACATACAGAAGGCCCACAGACACATGAAAAAATGCTCAAAATCACTAACCATTAAAGAAATGTGAATTAAAAGCACAATGAGATACCACTTCACACTGGTCACAATGGCCATCATTAATAAATCAACAAACAACAAGTGCTGGTGAGGTTGTGGAGAAAAGGGAGTGCTATTACACTGTTGGTGGGAATGCAGACTGGTGCAGCCACTGTGGAAAACAGTATAGAATTTCCTCAAAAAACTAAAGATACAACTGCTTTTCGATCCATCGATCCAATTTCTGGGACTATAGCCTATGAATCCTGAATCACCAGTTCAAAAGAACCTATGCAACCCTATGTTTATAGCAGCATTATTTACAACATCTAAGTGTTGGAAACAGCCTAAGTGCCCATCTGCAAACGAGTGGATCAAAAAACTGTGGTACCTTTACACAATGGAATACTACACAACAGAAAGAAAGAAACAACTCCTACCATTTGTGACAGCATGGGTGGAACTGTAGAGCACTATGCTAACCGAAATAAGCCAGGCGGTGAAAGAAAATACCATATGATCTCACCTGTAAGTGAAACCTAATCAACAAAACAAATATAAGCAAAGTAGAACCAGATACTTGGAAATAAAGAACAAACTGATGGCAACCAGAGGAGAGGAGGGAGGTGGATAGCAGGTAAAGAAGGGGAAGAGTCAAGCAAAGGAACAGGAATAGAAGCCTCATGGGCAGGGACACTGGGTGGAGGGAACTGACTGTGGGAGTGAGGAGAGACGAGGTAGGTAGGGATGAGCAATGGGGAAAATGCAGGACAACTGTAACTGAATGACAATAAAAAAATAAGTATGTGAATCTGAATTATGCATAAAATCAGAATCTATGTATTCATTTTCTGTATTCAGTGCCCATTATTTGCAAGATCTTTGATACAAGCTGAATATCTAACATGAAAACAAAAATCCATGTCATCAAAAAACTCACCATTTAGGATGGTCTATTTGTTAGGGTCAAGCCAAGTTCAGATCAATTATAAGGAGAGATAGAAATTAAAATACGTACATTCAGCAAGTCAGAGCAATGGGCCAAACAATACTCAGGCACCAAGACCAGAGGACAAAATGACAGCCTTAACAAAAGGTTATTGCACATTCTTCAGAAGAGTTTTGGGTAAGAAGTGTGTGTTAATTTTCCATCAGCCATTTGCAGATTTTTCAACATTAGTGTTCCTTTGATCACTTGATAAATGTAATCAGTAGGTTTCTAACACTAAGCAACATTTTAGTAGTAGAATCTATCACAATGATAATTTTTATTTTAATGTGTTTCAGATTTCCTTTTGCTAATATTTTAAAGGGCATTTCACACTGATTTACAAGTGAGGCTATTGTCTGCTATTTTTTCACTTTTCATTTGTAAATTTGATACAATGATATGATATTAGATTTGCTTTGTAAATAAGATTTCCCTCTTTTCAACTCTGAATCAATGTAAGTAGAAGTGGGATTTGGCATTTCTGAAAGATTTGAAAGGAATGGCATGGGACACAGATTTGATTTACTTAGTACTTTGATTTTTTTTTCATGTTATTTCGTCAATTTGCTTTTCCATCACTTCTGGGCTTCATTTTAGCAATTTATACTTGATTTTAAAAATCATCTTCTCTAATTTTCACAGAGTTTAGCATTATAGTACTTTATTATTTTTGATATATAACTTGATGTCATTTTTCTTCCATTTTTTAAATAGGCCTAGCTGTTTTTCATTTTCAAAGAACCAATGACATTTAAAATGTACTCGTTGCCCTGGTTGGGGTGACTCAGTGGATTGAGCACAGGCCTGCCTGCAAACCAAAGGGCCGCCAGGTGGATTCCCAGTCAGGGGACTTGCCTGGGTTGCAGGCCAGGTCACCAGTAGGTGGCACATGAGAGGCAACTGCACATCGATGCTTCTCTCCCTCTTCCTCCTCCCTTCCCCTCTCTAAATATAAACAAAATCTTTAAAAAATAAAATAAAATGTACTTGCTGTTTTTTAGTCTATTAACCTCTGCTTTTATCTTCACTATACTCCTTCAGGTTTCCTCTGGTTTGTTTTGTTGGTCATTTTTCAAACTATTTTAGATGATTAAATGATGAAATTAACTCAATTATTTCTTGTTTATAAATATACATATTTTAGATATAAATATCCTTCAATGTAATTTGTTAACTTCCAAAGGTTTAGCCATCAAGCATTTAATTATTATTATTTACAAAGTATATGGCAATTTAGAATTGATTTCATTTTTTGCCACAAAATAATCATTAGGGGTAATTTGTGGCTTTCAATATTTATTTTTCTGAGTTTCTCGTTTTCGAAATTTCTGTTTCTATTCATTTTAAGATTCAACTCTTAAAATTTTTATTCTATTGATGTTTTTATATTCCATGAGCCCTTGAAAAGAAGGTCCACTCCCTGTTTTTAGGATGTGAATTGTTGACCGGGAGAGGATGGGGTCCTTCTGCTACAGCACAAGAAAAATGTGTACAGGTTAACTGCATCCACTGCTGGGTGGGCCCCACTGACCAGAGAAGGACACCCAGTACGGAAGCTGACCCTGCTCTGTCTCTTCTCCACGTGAGTAAAGCAACATTCCATCCAGTGCTTGACTGCACTCTTTTCTTTGGCAACTCCAATATCAAAAGGCAGTGAGCAGACAAGTTCAGACTTTTACTCCTGGTAAAAAAGAAAGACAAAAAAAACACAGATGTCACTTACTTAGCAAATTCATTACTGCCCCATTTACTTTATCTTGCAATGGTTCCACTAACTCACATGCATACACTTCCTTATATATATTAGGCACTTTAAAAATACTCATTGAACAAAAGAACATGTACGTGAATAAAGGACATATGCATTGCAAAATGTATGTAATTGAGGTCTTCTGCAAAGGTCAATATGGAGTAATTTTATGTTTGAAGAAAAAAATACTCATTTCAAATTTGCTTCTATTAAGTCAATAAATGACATTCTGGAAAGTTATGTGTTTATAATTGCAGTCACTTACAGCAATTATGCAACGCTTGCTTTGAAAAGGGACAAGCAGTTTTGAACTGTGTGGCAAATGATACCTGATATAATGTAAGCAATTTATAACTGGCTAACTCTTTAACAATCTAACAGCTATAATAAATACTTCAAGTAATGTTTTGCCGGTATGGAAATAATTGTCTGATTAGTAATGCACCACTACAGAATGACAAGAGCTTTATAAAAAAAAAGAAAAGATATGCTCCACAACTGGAAGAATAAATAATTGTGGAGGTTAGAAGAAAAAGAAAGTCACATTATTAATGCAGAACTTCTACTAAATAATTATTAAAATGTTCTTTCATATTCTTCAAAGTCCCCATTATGGGGTACTAAAACATTGTTTTTAAATGTTGATCAAAACACATCAATTTCTTTTTTAATTTAGTTGTATAAATTATCATAAAATATGTATATAATCTCCTTTACTACTTTGTTGGAACTACATATCTTTAAGCAAAGATAATTATCACCATGTTTTTTGTTAAATTAAAAACATTTATTATTTATTTTAGGTAGTGCCACTGACAGGAGGAACCCAAGGATGAAAAGCGCTAAAACATGTTTTATATCTGTTACTATGATTTATTACCATCAAGTATTTATCATTTTCTGAAATTTTAATATTTGCTATTTTAACTGCTTTTTTCCTCCCCAAACAAAGAAGATTAAGGGTTGTGTTTTTATTACTACTCTACTCTTAGTAAGCCACAGAACCTTTGAGGGCACTTAGTAGCACTCAAAAAAATGTTGTGGGATGCATGCATGAATGCACAGTCATCTCACTTAATTGTTTTATGCTTGGTAACTTAGCTGAGTACATGTTCAGAGACCTCAGAGGATCGTTTTGGCGAGGATGACTGGAGAACTTCTCATGAAAAGATAATCTTTAGCTAAAATATTTTTCTAACTTTTCTAGATCATTGATGTTCATTCTTTCTTCTTTTTAATGTATGCATTTATAGTTCGATATTTCCTGTTAGCAAAATATAGCTGCATCCTCCAATTTTTTGATGTCATATTTATTCATTTCCATTGTGAGATTTGCTTTAAATCTAAAAGTTATGAGAGATGTGTTTTATGAGTTCAAATTATTTGTGGGGTCTCTTGCTTTCTTTGTGTTATGACTTCCCTTTTAATTCTATTGGGTCTGGGACATGCTATCTATGATTCCATTCATTCGAAATTGTTTTATATTTGCTTTATGCATCAGCATATGTTCAGTTTCAGTAAATTATCTTTGAGAGATCTAAAGAGATCTTTATTCTTCATTTGTTGGGTGCAATATCATTTACATGATAATTAAGTCATGTTTGTTGACTTCATTTATACTAATTTTCAGTATTTTTGTTCTATACGTAACAGAGAATTATCTGAAAATCCTCAAATATGATTGTGGATTTATGTTATTTATTCTTGTAGCTCTTGTTGGTTTTATGTATTTGAAATTATGTTAATGGGTTCTTAAAATTTAGAATTGTTATATATTGTTAGTATACCAAAACTTTTATCGTTATATAACTTTCATAAGGTTTTACCTTATTCTGATATTAAAAGTCTTTTATCAATTTTATTTCAGATAGTATTTGCATGGCATATATTTTTCCATGATCCTGATTTTTGTTTTTCTAAGCATGTCTCTTTTAAGTAGCATATGGTTGCTTATTAATGAATTCTAATGGTCTTGGCCATTTAACAATTATATTTACTATAATAACTGATATATTTCAGTATTAAAGTAACACTTACTATTAGCATTTAATTGCTATCAATCTATATTTCTTTCCTTCATGACTGGGCAACTTTCAATGGATTGCTTTTATTCCGTGTTTTTACCCCAGTTAGCTTTTTGATGTGCTATCTTAGAGTATTCACATAGTGATTTTTCTAGAGATTGCAACACAGATCCTTGTCTTATTCAAATCTAATCACACCATTTGTATTCTGTACTATTATCTCTACAGAAACTTAGTCTCTCTTTTTTCTCACTTATTCCTTTCTGTGACTTGAGTTACACTTTCAAAATGGCTTTAGAAACTCTGTCCTCTCAGCAGAGTGACCACATGCCTGGGTTTGCCCAATCAGTCCAAGTTCCCACCTGTGGATAGCAATGAATATCTATTAACTGAATGGCAAACTTTCACTATCAAAACTCTCAATATTTAAAAATAAATTTTATTGTCATCTTACCCATATCTCTGTTTTAATCTTTTGATGATGTTTTATTTTATGTGTCTTCAAACTTTAGTCTTGATGTTCTCTTCTGACCCATCTCCCTGTTCAAAGATTTCCTCTCTTTACCTGTGCCTAACCTGTTGTTTAAACCATTGATTTAGTGTTTTTAAATTCTGTTACAGTATTTTTTCATATATACATATTCATCAAATAATTTAAGGAAATATCTTTGGGTTCTATTACCCATTTCAGTGGTCTTTCCTATCATTTTCTCTGGATATCTTCATTACTTGTGTTCACTATAGGTCTCTTTGTTGTCTACCATTGGCCTTGCTTTTAAGTGATATAGCATTGCCTCTCTGCAGTGTATTGTTATTTTTAATTGCATACTAGGAAATGTATATAAAACATTCCAATGATAACATTCTGATTAATATTGTCTTTCATGAAAGAGGACCTACGTCTCCCTGTGATAAGTGAATGTACCCGGGGAAAATCAGTCTCAGGACACCTTAATTCAATTAATTTAAAGGGATTTTCTTGATTCCTTCAGAAAATGTTCTAAATATTTTAAATATTATTCAAAATATTCATAGCAGAAAAGAGAACCTTGGAAATATTCATATTGTAACATAAAACTGTTAACCTTTGAAAGTTTAAAAAAGTATTTCCAGCTATTATCTGGGAACAATGTATAAAACCAGTCAATACAATTTTTTGAAGGGCTAATGAAGGGAGATTTGTCCTATTAAATCTAATAAAATAGTATAATTCATAAATAAAATAAATAAATATAAAAGCTAAATTAAAAATAAAATAACATTAAAAATAAAATTTTAATTCTTGTCATCATTACTAAATCTTTTAAATTTTGAACTACAATTTACAATCATTTTATATTATACCCACATTAGAATGGAAAATTTGTGGTAGAACAGCAATTTCCATGGTGACATCCAACCTTATCATAAACACTACAAGATATAAATATACTAAAAGGTAATTGGTCCAAAATGTAAAATCCTCTAGTAATTAGAAATAACAACCAAAAAAAAAAAAAGAAAGGAAACTGTTGGAAATTCATTTTTTTAAGAAACAGCTATCATATACCATTTTGTTTTTGTTCAAATCATTTATTGAAAATAAATTCTAAATAGTGCACGGCATTGCAAACTTGAAGCAGCATTTTATTAGTACAGAACACCTTAACTCTAAGCATAATAAGGAACCCAAATAGCACACAGATAGACAAAGCAAATACCAATGTAAGCTGCATAAAAACAAGATTTCTTGAAAGTAGAATGCTTGTCTACATGAAGTAAATACATTATTCTTTAAAGAGATGAGAAAATTGAATTTTTCTAAAGTAATTATCCTCAGAATTCTGCTAAAGGACATTTATTTAATTCTCTTCTGTGAAATATTTTGATACATTTATATTTTTCAATTAAAATAAACTTAATTAAAAATTTATTCATTACTCTTCAAAAATTTTGCCTTAAGACATGTAGATGCCAGTGTTACTGGCTTGTTCTCTTCTAATTATTGCTATTTACATTTTCAGAGATTTTTCTTGGATTCAGATATTTTCTCATCTAATTTTTTTGGTTTTTATGCAATGTGTATATGAGCATATTACTATATGTGTCAGTAAATCTGTTGATTAGGACTCTTAGGGGGAGGGAAGAGAAGAAGACATAAACTTTGGGTACTTCATAAACAACTTAATTATTTTAATGATTTTTAAAATTATTTTAACTCATTGCATTTTCAACTCATTACATTTTCAACTCATTATATTTACATTATGATCATAAAAATAATCAGCAGATTGCCAACTTCATCTTTACTTTCTAATGAACATATCTGGTAGCCTAGTTCTGATGTTGAATATGCCATGTAACTGAAATGATAAATAAAATAAAATCAACATTAGGAAAAACATAACATCTAAAAGGCATATTTTACAAATATGATTTTTAAAGAACCTCATAACCATGGAATATGTTCATCTGAAACATGTAAGAGATGCACTTGATGGCCAATAGTGGATTTCAAAATAGTTAATGAACTTCAATTATTAAACTATTGTTGCTCTAATTGCCCGCATCTTATAAACTTAATACTCATAGTTTAGGTCAAGTACCAGCAGCATAAACACATCACCTGAGAACTTACTATAATTGCAGAACATCAGGCCCCACTCAAAACTTTCTGATTCCAAATCTGCATTTTCTCAAGATCCCAAGGTGATTTTCAGGTATATTAAATTTTGAAACACACGAGATCTTCTCTGGAATCTTCATTTACAAATAAGCAGCATATATTATTTACATAGCCCATTCTGAAGGTCCCATATCCTATCCTTGTGAATTAAATAATACAAATCAATGCTACAAAGTCTCTGAGCTGTCTGACACCCTTACCTGTCTATCCTCTAGGGTTTACATACACAGTTCCAAAACATCTGCCAGGCCTATAATTCTGATGCCTTTCATAACGGCATCAGAAGATAGGATTATACAGTTAAAACAGCTAGGTTTTCTAAAGAGAAAAGAACTCTAAATTTAGTAGTTTTTATTAACATTTTTGTGTTTAAGTAACTATGTTAAATATGAGCTTTATAATAAAAGCAGAATGTAGTCAATAATTATCACAATATATTTCTATAAATTTTAAAATACTGATAATATGAGAAATTTCTCTAGCACTTATCATGCACCAGATATTTGTAAACATCATCATATATATTAGCCATTTGATTATTACACATAATGAAGGAGGTACCAATATTGTTCTGTATAGAAGAGCTTGAAAGCTAAGAAAAATTAAGTAGCTTCCTTAAAGTGACACAGCTAGAAAACAATGGGCAAGAATTCAAACCAGGTGGATTACCTCCAGGTCAACCTAATGTGAAATATAATAAAAAGAACTTTAAAACCTTAGAAACATTATGTAACAGAAAATTTCTATTTTATCTCATTCTATAAATTAACCTTTATGTGAATTCTTCATTTAAGTTCAGGAAGGTTTTTTTTTTTTTTTGTTTGCTTGTTTGTTTCAGAGAGAGGGGCAGGAGGGGAGGAAGAAAGAGAAACATCCATTGGTTGCCTCCTGTATGTGCCTTATCTGGGAACTGAACCAGTGACTCTTCGGTTTGCATGATGTTGCCCAACCAACTGAGCCACATTGGTGGCCAGTGTAAGTCCTGGAAGGTTCTTAAAAAACAGAAGTCCCTGGATCAAATACAAGCATGAATGTATCAATAGTATCAACTTGTATTGAATGACAGAGGGAAATTCGAAGATCAAAGGCAATGACTCAATGGCAAGTGGGTGGAGCTGAGGTCAGAAGATGGGAGAAGAGACCCAAAATGACAGGTGTAGGGTTTGTGAAGTCCTTTGTCTCAAGAGCAAAAATGATCAATTTTGGGCATTCAGTACATGCTGTTTTTCCTTGTATGCAAACCCTAGATTTCATGAGGGAGACAGTGGTTCCATCAAAGGACTGAATCAGGCCAAAAGGTTTTGGATTTATTTTGAAGTTAATTAAACAAACCATTTCAGTATTTTCTGTGGAACAAAAGACTCTCAGTGTTGGCTCAGTTTTCCCTCAGCCTTGAAACTAAAGGAGGGTTCCAATATGAAAACTTCTTACAGACAGTTCAAGTCCCAACTTTAGCTGCACAACGTTACTTACCACGTAGACATTTATAATCACTTCCCTAATATTCCACCTTTTGTCCAAGACCCCTTGCTAGTATAAGCATGCATCTAAACAAACACTCCTTCCTCCTCCATGCCCATTTTCAAGAGGAACTAATAGCTCTCATCGTTCTGTTGTTTAATGCTTCACTTTTGTATTAAGATACTTTAGGAATAAGGAAGTTTACATTTCTTAAATCCTTACTATGTGCCAACCCCTTTTCATCCACCATTTGCAACAATCATAGAACATTATCCTTGTTTTACAGATGACAGAATCAAGGCTCAGAATGGTTAATGTCTTGTCTCACTCAACAAAGAAGAGGGTCAAGTTAAAAAAATAAACTGAGGTCTGACTCCAAAGTTGCTTGCTTTTTCATCAGATTATGCTACTTCCACTACCTAATGTACAAATTCCCCTCTTTTTATATTATTTGAGAATGTCATCTTTATATCACTCTTTTCCTGCCTTTGATTCACCAACTCCATAAAATTAACCTTTAGGCCTAAAATAAACAAATCCATGTGTGGGTCTTCAAGGAATTGAAGATTTGTTGTTTTTTTTTTTTTTTAATTCCTGAAAATTATAAAACATATTTGGATTTCTACTTTCAATCTAGATGGTGTGACAGGAATCATATTTATTCTCCAACCTGGATGCCCAAAACCAAACGAACGAACATAAAAAGAATGCTCTTTAAAGCACTAGACATCAGTGATCTAGAGGCAGTGATTCCTAAGCCATGCAAAATGTATTAGCTTTCTATTGCTGCTCTAATAAATTATTACTTAAAACAATAAAGATGTCTTGCACCATTCTGGGGGTCAGTCAACGTTAATTTCACCAGACTAAAGTGAAGCTGATGGCAGTGCAAATTTCTTCTAGAGTTTCTGAGTGCAGAATACATTTTCTCACCCTTTTCAACTTCCAGGGGTCACCTGTATTCTTTGTCTGTGACCCCTAACTTCATCTTCAAAGGGTATCACCCTCTTTACTCCTTCTAGTGTCACCAAGGCAGCTGGAGTAAACAGGGCAATGCATCAGAAAGGCCAGGATATAAAGGTTTTTTTGGGGGGAGGGGGGTGGTTTGGTAAGTGGGTGGGGAAGAAGGCAGAAATGGAAGTTTACTCTTCTAAGATCTACACACTATTTGAGAAGTAGCATAATATCACTTGAAAGTAGACCATGGTAAGCTAAAGATTTATTTTAAATACCTTAAAGCAATAAGTTAAATAAATATAACAAAATTATGCTAATATTTGAAAAAATTAAATCCATTTACATTATTAGTATGAAGACTATAAAACATATAGGCATAAACCTAACGAAAGATGTCCAAAACCAATAAAGTGAAAATGAGAAAATATTGTAGAGTTAAACTAAAGATTCAAATTTAAAAAGACTTATAGTCCAGAAAACAACACTGCTAGCATGTCAACTTTCCTTAGTGACTTACAGCTCCAATGTAACCCCAGTCAAAACCACTACAATTTATATGTAGAAATTGACAAACTGATTCTAATATTCACTTGGAAATGCAAAGATCTTAAAACAACTAAAAAAAAAACTAAAGAAAATTGAGGGCCTTGATATTATATGATTTTAATATTTATTGTAAAACTATAGTAATTAATAAGCTACGGTTTGACATAAAGTTAAATATAAAAATAAAACAAAATAAAATTTAGAAAGAGTCGCATATACATTGATAATTTATTTTTGACAAAGCTGCAAAAGACAACTCAGTGGAAAATGATAGTTTTGTCCACAAACTGGCACTAGAATAATTGGATAGTCTTATGCAAATCAAATTGGAGCTTTGATTCATATGTTAAAGTGTATAAAAATCAACTCAGAATGAATCATAGACCTAAAATAGAACCTAAAATGATAAAATTTCTGGAACACATAGAAAGAAACCATTGTGAACTGAGATTAAACAAATTTTTTAATTAAGACATAAAAGAAAGATTTTCTAACTATCTTCCAATCTTTCAAATATAAAACAGGAATTTCAAGGTTTAACGAAACACCACATTACAAGTCTTGAATATAATTTTGATAATATTATAAAGACAAATATAGAAAAGTCACCTCTTAACCAAAAACACTACAATATCATCTAATGTGATGTTATGCCCCTTGACTCTAACCCGTATCTCCTATTTATACTGTTTGATTGATAAGGCTAAGCACGTTATTTGATACTAAGGATACATGGTATTTAATAGCAGGTGTGCAATCAATAGCATTCTGACTGTGTTGAAGATGATAATGTTTACAGCTGTGAAATAGAAAACTGGACCAAACCAACACTTCAAGAAAACATATAGGTCAAATAAAAAAAAGAAGAAATGAAAACATATAGGTCATAGAGAATACAAAGAAAGATGTTAAAAGAGAATGTGAACATTGTAGGATTCAAGTATCTGGATAAAATTCTCCATAACTCATTCCTCTTAGCAAGAGAGAAAATAACACTTCAAAATATGAATAAAGGTTAAGTGTAGCAAAGCTTCAATGATCTCAATAGATATGTAGCTTTGGAAAGAAAAAAAAATCTTTTAACACTCTAAGAATTAGCCAGTTTATTACAGCAGCATAACCTAACCCAACCTGACCAATGGTGGTGGGGAGGCCAGAAGAAGGGCAACTCTCAATGAAATCTCAAACTTAGTACAAAGTGGTTAAAAGGAGTAGACAGAAATGTCTGTGTTGATCTAGTAACTGGTTACGTGAGTGCACTCAGTGTATAAAAATGTACTGACCTGTATATTTACGAGTAGTTTCCTATATATGTGTGTAGAAAATATACAGGCATATGCACAATCAGTCCAGAAACTATCCAGCCGGGCAATGTGAAAGATAGAGATATTTATTGAAGAAGATGCAAGATACAAGAAACATTATACATGAGACAATGATGCCTCAGTCCCCTTCAAAGCAAGCACTTTGAGATCTCACACAGTTCTCTCAATCACCATCAGCTGTCCCATCACATTTTCTTGAAACTCATTGATGGTCTGAAATCTCTTCCCTTTCAAAAATGATTTTAGTTGTGGGAAAAGGCAGAAGCTGCAGGACACCAAATCACCAGATTCCCATAGATGCGGCCTTCTGAATTATCTGAAGTTTCTGCAGCGGAATGTTCAAGCTTAACGCAAAATTTGAGGTAGACTCGTTGCTCTAGTTACTCAGTCATTTTGAATGTGACAGACACATAGTACATGTGCTCACTCAACAGTGTCTACCACCCCCACTGACTAGTGCAGTGAAGTCGTCATTGTTCACACCTGAGCATTCCAGTCCACTCTCCTTGGCTGCCAGGTTCCATCAATGTTGCACAAACTATTCTCATTATATTAACAATGGTTGGACTTTTTCTGAACAGACCTCATATACGTACCTAAAATCTTTCATTATAAAGTTTTTTTTTAATAATGTGGTGGTGAAGTTTGAGTCAATTTTCTGTTTTGCAGAAGTTGAATACAAAAATTTCAGTAAAGAAACAGTCACAATGATAGACAGGAAGCATTTCAGATTATCTGAAAGGCATGCACAGAACTATTCGGAGACAGAAAAAAATGAACACTGAGAAGCCAGTGAGAAGGGGATTATGGAAATACAGCTTTGTGTTAATCAGAGTAAAGATCAGATATATTTTTTGGTGGAGAAAGAGTATTTTTTTGAATTCTAGAGGGCATGCTGACAACAGAAATGATTAAATGTAACATGACAGAGAGAAATGAATACATTTTGTTCCAAGATGTTAGACTTCAGGCAGCATTTAGATCATCCTAAAGCAAAGATGAAAAACTCAGGCACAGAGTTGGTTTCTAGAAAAACCTGGTGTTCTCTCTTCACTGTAGACATTTTAGAATAAGCACATATATGAAAAACAAGATAGCCTGGGACAGGAAAATAAACAGGCAACATAAATTTAAGGTTGATTTGATTTCTTTCACATTCCAATAACAATCCCAACACTAAATCCATATATTTTCAGTGTAATTTTCTGAATGAACATTATCATTTGTTTTCTAAACTTTTGTTGATTCTCTTTTGCCAAAACTTCCATTTCACATAATGAATTAATAATATCTCTTGCTTTTAGTGGATTCTGAATAAGATATCTAAAATACCCAAAGTTACCACATTTTTCTAAGTTCAGCAGTTTTGAAAATCAAACTCTTGATTGTCACAAACTAACAGAATATAAATTTAAAAGAAAGACACACATTCTAAACATTCATAATTAATCTGTACATTTTAAAAATGATATCCATAATAACTTATGTATTACAAATTGATCTATATTTGTAGTTCTGTTTTGGGTGAAGCATAGCCCTAAATTAGTGCTTCAGAGTTCACTTGAATTGAATATCAAACCAAAATAATAGAATGAATGAGCAGACAGGAACCACCAGAAAGTCTAGGAGGTAAAGGCTTGGTACCAGCCATCAGGGAGGACAGAAAGAAGAAAAGGAAATGCAGTCTTGAGAAAGATGTGTACGTGAGTCACTATTTGCCTGAAGACAGGAGCAGTGAGCATGAGAGAAGCTAAGTTGTATCAACTGTGGCAACCAGGAGAGCACTTGGGGATGACATGAGACTAAACCATAGAATTCAAGGTTGGAGTTGGTAGACCCTCTTCTTTTTAAATATGGTTGATCCCAGAAATAGAAGGCAATGTAAAGGAATCCTACAGATGGAAATCAAGGGACCTCAAGTGTAGGGAAATAAAAATTGCTATAGTCGGGAACCAGGGTGACACTGACAGCTAATTATTTATTAAATCACTTACATTCCCCTTTGGAAGTATAGACCTATCCAAGCAGAGTGAGAAGTTAATCACTGATAGGTTATACCAACTGTGTCTAGTCTCCGGTTTTCAAGGCTATTTGAAAGCATTCTGATGGCATACTAGGGTACTGAGAGTTAGACTGTGATGCGCTTGGAAACAAACACCTGAGGACTTGCTAAAGGTGGCGCCGATTCAGTTGGTCTGGATGGGCCTAACGGTCTGCATTTGCAAAGTACTCTGTTAAAATACCTTTGATGCTGGTTTCTGGCCCACCCTAGAGTAACCAGAGTAACAAAGTGCTGGGACACATCTTGAGGATTTTAAAACAAAACAGAGCCAAATAAAATAAATATCCTTCAAAAACAAAACATAAGTGTTGGAAAACAATATGATAAACACATTTTTTTCCAAATTTTTCTTTCCTTTTTGTTAATTTCTATTGAATTTATTAAGGTGATATTGGTTAGTCAAATTACATATGTTTCAAGTGTACAATTTTATAAGACATCAGCTGTACATTGTATTGTGTGTTCACCACCCACAGTCAAGTCTCCTTCCATCACCATTTATTCCCCTTTACCCTCTTCTACCTCCCCTACCCCGCTTTCTCCGCGGTAATCGGAACACTGTTGTCTGCAAGTTTTTTTTAAATTTTTCCTTAATTCCTTCATCTTTATCACCCAATCCCCCAATCCTCCTTTCCTCTCACATCTGTCATTCTGTTCTCTGTACCTGTCTGTTTCTTTATTTGTGTTTATTAGATTCCACATATCAATGAAATAATTCATCATTTCTATTTCTCTGATTGGTTTATTTCATATAGCATAATACTTTCCAGGGCCATCCATGCTGTCATAAAAGTTTAAGATTTCCATTTTTTAGTGGCCAAGTAGTATTCCACTGAGTAAATATATCACGGCATTTTTATCCCCTCATCTACTGATGGGCACTCGGGCTGCTCCCAAACCTTGGCTATTGTAAAAAATGTTGGGATAAATATGAGGTGCATAGTTTTTCAATTCACTATTTTAGATTTCTTAGGATATACTCCCAGATGTAGGAATGCTGGTTCATAAGGCAGTTCCATTTTTAATTTTTGAGGATACTATATACTGGTTTTCAAAGTAATACACAGATCTGCATTCCCTTGCCAACACTTGTTTGTTAATTTATTGATGATGGCCATTTTGACAGGCATGAGATGGTATCTCATTGTGGGGTTTTTTGCATTTCACTGATGATTAGTGATGCTCAGCATCTTTTCACATGTCAGTTGGCCATCTGTATGTCCTCTTTGGAGAAGTGTGTATCCAGGTCCTTTATTCATTTTTTAATTGTACTGCTTGTCTTTCTGGTTTTAAGTTGCATAAGTTCTTTACATACTTTGGATATTAACCCGTCTTCAGATGCATTATTGACAAACGTGTCCTTCCAGCAGAGGGTTGTGTTTTTATTTTGTTAATGGTTTCCTTGCTGTGAAAGAACTTTTTAGGTTGATGTCCCATTTGTAGCCAGTTCTTCCAGGTACTTTATCACTAGCAAACTGTGCTATGGTACAGAGATTCTTCCTCAGAGAAACTGCCTGCTTTTATGGCACTTATAAAGAGGAGGGCCTGGGGCTATAAGGAAGTGATAGAAAAAACAAAATTGTAGGAAAAAAATTAAGCACTTCCCAAATAAGACAGGTCACTAAACCATCACAACTATGATCACATTTTCCAAGAGAAATTGGGGTTTAGAAAAACTATTTGCCAATGTTCACTCAAATAATAAGTGGGAGGGAGATATTTGAATATCCATCCATTTAACTAATATTTCTTGAGCACATTCATTATGTCAGACACCATTAACAAAGCCCACACTCTTAACTGCCACGTTACAATGACTCCCAACACCAATCACAAGAACACAAAGAGGAAAAATGATAGAAAACAGATTTCAATATTAATTTTTAAAAAGACAACATCTTTATATTTAAAGGTAAACAGCAGCACAAATTTCAAATTTTGAAAGAATAGCTTTACATTTGTTTTTTCTTGATATTTAAAATAAGTATTTCACTTAGTTTTAATCATTATTTATATTATAGGTCCAGTTTCAGTCTCATGTGAGATATGAACAAAAGATACATGCGCAATAAGAAAAGCTACTAAGATTTCCAGGGCACTGGTATTTCAACAGAACCAGAGACAGTGTCTCCATCATCTTGAGAAAATTCCTTTAGATGATTATTCTAGACTTGAATCACTCTAAGTATGATTTAGCGGCAAAATAAATGCAAATCTATTTGATTAATTAATTTGCTGTCAAATGTATAAAACTAATATACAATATCTTGCTCAAAACAATGCTAAATATTCAAAGGCATTTCAGAAACATCTAGAAAGATGAATAATAGCTTGTTTATTTTATAATTAGTTCTGAAGCTGCTATAAATTTTAAGTCATTAAATAACTGAGATCTACTTAACATAATTGATATACCTGCATATGTAATTATCTTGATTGTAATCAACTCTATAAATAATGCATGTCACAGCGCATTTCATTTTGATTTGTTTCTAATATTTATTTTAAAATATATATATGATCTTTATTTCTGATTTCTGAAGATATATATTAAATATTCACATAATTTGTTTGCTATTTAAACACTACTTGACTCCTATTTAAATATCAGTCCATAAAACATCCACACTAGACTTATAATTGATTATCAAAAACATATTTAACACAAGAAAGTTGGAAGTTAGTTTCACCATTATTTTACACTTAAAAAACAGATGACTGTATCTGGCAGATGTGTAAGCAGTTTGCTCATTCTAAAGGTCCCTGCAGTTTAGAGTCTTATACTGCATTTATATTTTATTTTGCAGCTCTTTATTTTTGTCTTTTTGTTCATCTCATTTCCTTGCCATTAGCTTTAAATCACTCATACTAATATATTTTTGGCAATGCTTTTCAAATGGGCTTGAAAATCCCTCAACAACTAAAGAGCAAAGTAAAACCCTGACCAAGGACAGTTTCAAGTCAATATCCTTAAAATGAACTGTCTAATAATGTGGGATCTATTTCACTCATTTACTTCTTCAGAATTTTCACAATAAGCAAATTGTTTATTAGGGACTGTCTGAATATTCTCACTCCACTATACTCACTCTCTTTCCCTTCTGTGTTGTGTTTTATAAGCCAGAAATTACTTGGAAAATTATCCAAATTAGATTTAAAATAGTAAGTCTAATTATGTATTGTTTCAGCAAATAAGTATTGGCTATCCACTGTAACCTGGCACTTTGCTACAACTGGTTTTATTATCAAAAAAGCATAACATATTCCAGATATTTACCAGCCGGTGTGAACCATCCACTACTCTGGATCCAAAGAGGCGATTCCCACCATCTATTCTCAGTGGGTTAGGAAAGTCTTCCTAAAGAGAATATTTAAAATGGGTCCCAAAGGATGATTGAAATTGAAGTGTGAGGATAAAAAAAGAAATGAGAGTTCTAGGCAAATTGTTACTGAACTAAAGAGACTTATTTGGCTGCAAGCATCAAAGTCAAATGAAATATAAACAGGAGTTTGCGGCAAAAATGTAAAGGTTTATTCAAGAAAGCAGTGTCAAGTCCAGAGACACAGGTGGGCAGCGCTCTAAATCCTGACTCCCCATTGGCTCTAGGGGTAGACCATACACCGGAAAACTAATTAATCATGGTGACAGTGGAGTTGGGGGCATGGTTCCGCTGATTGGACGAGGCCAGGTTAGGGAGTAGCTGATCACAGCGTCAGGTCCTGATGCTGCCCTGGCATTGTTCTTCCTGGTTTCCTGAGGGTGTGGTCAGCAGGGTCATTCTGCTTCCATGGGCCTGGGGCTGCAACACAGCTACGCTCAAGTTGTCATCTTTACTTCACCCAAATTCTGTCCCCTTGTTCAACAGATCTGAGGCTTTTTCTGAAGACAGTTTGATGCCGACCAGAACTTGATATCCTAAGAATTTAGTGTTTAAGGGAGTGAAGTGCAGCATAACATGGTTCTATTAGACTGGACAAAGCCAGTTTGAATGAAGGAAGAAGTCGTATTAAAGATGTGATATTTTTGTACATTACTGAAGGGCAAACCACAGGCTAAGGCTCAGAGATGGGAAAGCACATAGTCATCTCAGGGAAGAATGAGTCGTTCTCAGCAGTCAGATGCCCTTAGAATTTTGGAGCTCTTATTAGCCTTGGGGAGGAAAACATGGTAAAGGTTATCTTTATTAAATGACTCAATGTATGTGAAAATCCTAGGATGACACCTGATATAAGAAAGCATTGAATAGATGTTAAGTATAATTATGCATAGTACTATTGTTTTGTTATCTTATTGTTATTTTCCTGATCACCTGAGTGTCACAAACTGAATGGTTATGTCCAACCACCCTACCTTGCCCAGGCTCCTGTGTTAAAAGCTTAAGCCCCAAGGTATTGGGAGGTGGGGCCTTTGGGAGGTGATTAGGTCCTGAGAGTGGAACCTTTATGGATGGGATTAGGGTCCATGTCCCTATCAAAGAGGCCACAGAGAGCTCCTTAGCCCCTCTCACCATGTGAGGACACTGAGTGAAGGTCACTAGTTATGAAACAGGAAGTGGGCTCTCAGTGCGCAAGAAGAATGGCCCTACTGACCATGCCCTCCCTAAACTTACCAGCCTCCAGAACTATAATAAATGTTTGCTGCTTCTAAGACACCCAGTTTATGGCATCCTGTGAGAGCAGTTCCAATGGACTAAGACACATACCCCTTAAAAAATACTGGATAGAAGGAATTGCATCTATAAATTGGTAACTCATACTTACATATACCATAATTACATGCACTTATCAAAGTGCATGTGTATAACATGAACTTTTTTGCACAGTTTTTTGTATGTGAGTAAACACAGACATTATAAAACAATTATCCAAATTAATTTATACAGATGAATAAATCCAAAGATGGAGTGTGGCCTTCTTAATTAGGAAGAGATGATAATGTGACCTTTTTAAAACCAACTTCTCCTTAGGGCAGCGCACTTTAGCGCCCTTATGGTTGATGAGTTTACTTCATTGTTCTGAAAAAAAAAAAGCAAAAACAAAAAACTACAGTTACTTCATGTGAAATTGAGTTCAAAAGTGGTGATTTAATTTGATATTGCAACCACCAGGTGTTTAATTCAGTCACACCTCATTGTAAAACCTTTCCCCATCACAGGAATCCGGCTTGACTGCAGGTTCAATCATGCTTCCCGACAGGCATTATGTCAGTGCTTTTCCCACAGATCTTATGTCAGAAATAGGTCACATTATGGAACATTTTGTTTAAATGTTCATGTGCTTTGTTTAGCTGCTAAGTATCTTACATGATGAATGGTTCTAGCTTAATATGGGGCACATGTGCCCTTAAAGAAGCCAGATCTATAGTTGTATAAAAATAACAAGGTACACACATGGACCTTTACAAGTAAATGGGGACTTGAAATCTACCTCAGTTTGATGGGAAACAACAAAGCAGTCAGAGCCTACCAACAAAATCAGAGAGAAAGTATCTTTGGATTACCTAAAATAAATGCAAACATCCCTACCACCTTTCAGAACACATGCCCCGTGTTGCAACAAAGTGTACCTGTGCATTGACAGCTAGTAGCAATTATTTCCTGTACATAACTGGGCATGCAAGGCCACCTTTATTCAGAAGAAAATATAAACTCTTCAGGGGGAAAAATAAGTTTCCAAGTATTATGTTCAGTTCTTTGTACCTGTAGTGGTGGCTGATTTGATAAACCATCACTTCTTAAATTCTTCATCAATAGCAAAATAACATTTAAACAAATAATTTATTGGGTGGGCAATTACTATCCACCCCATATCACTCTTAGTATCTAAAGCGCAGCTCTTTAATTTACAACAATCCTACATGCTGTAGACTATTATTATCGTCATTTTACATATGAGATCACTGAGATCTGCTCAAGTTAGACTAGGGTGTCAGACTCATTTTCACCAGGGGCCACGTCAGCCTCACGGTTGCCTTCAAAGGGCCGAACATAATTTTAGGGCTGTATAAATGTAACTACTCCTTAACAGTTAAGCGAGAGCTCAGCACTGCCACGGGGTAGAAACAAGGTGCCTGGTCAGATAAAGCAAGGTGGAGGGCCGGATTCAGCCCACGGACCTTGTGTTTGCCACCTGTGGGTTAGAGAGTTGGTAAAAGAATGTTGGGGAGTGATTTTCTATATATTAGGTCTTCATTTCTTATCAACCCCCATTCTTTACTATACACAAGTGATTCTCTTCAATCTGTTGTAAATCACTTATGCCAACATGGCTTCAAAACAAATTGCCTGCATATTCTCTTCCCACCAGAATTCTAGCTCCTTCCTGTACAGAACTGTTTGGGGCCAACTGTCTTTTTCCCTGAAGTGGATGCTTTTTCTAGGTTGTCTCTTTTACTTACCTCCTATGTTGGATCTTTAAAGGACCTCCTTATATCCCTCCTGGAGCCCTCCTGGAGCTCTGACTCCCTAAGTTTTCAGTGTCCTGTGCAAGAGTCGTTGTACTCTCTACCAACCCTGAGCACAAGACTATCAGCCCCATACAACTATTGCTATGTGGCACCAAACTTGTCATAGAATGTATGACCTTGAGATTTAATTGTGAAAAATAAGACACAATGAGGTCTGTCCAGAAAGTATCCAGCCACATACTCTGAAAAATAAAGACATTTACTGAAGAAGACACAAGATACAAGAAACACTGTACATAGGACAATGATGCCTCAGTCCACTTCCAAGTAGGCACCTTGGGGCCTCACACAGTTCTCCCAATCACCACTAGCTGCCTAGTTGTATTTTCCTGAATCTTATGGTTGGCCTGAAATCTCTTCCCTTTTCAAACATGATTTTAGTTTTGGGAAAATCCAAGAGTGGCAGGGTGCAAAACCTATGCCATAGGGTGGCTGAGTCACCTGGATGACTTGATGTTTCACCAAAAAACTCTGCACAAGAGGCGTGGTCGTGATGAAGGCCCATAGATATGACCTGAATCATCTGAATAGTTTCCACAGAGGAACGTTCAAACTTAACACAAAGTTTGAGGCAGAACTGTTGTTCTCCTCACTCAGTCATTTCGAATGCAATGGCCACACAGTACACATGCTCACTCAATAGCATCTACCACCCCTAAAGTAGTCATTGTTCATACAGGTGCATTCCAGTCAATTCTCTTTGGCTCCCAGGTTCCACTGAAGTTGCGCAAACTGTTCTCATTATACTAACGATGGTTGGACTTTTTCCCAACCATTCTTTATACATATACATATAAACAAACTAGCAGCTGAGATACCATGGAGCTATACAATATCTACGATAATGTAATTTGTAATGTCACTAAAACAAAGATCAATGCCAGTCTAATGTATCACTTGTCAATTAATTTAATTCAGTTATGGTCTAACTTATTCAAATGTTCTAGCTTACCTGTTCCCAACTCCCAGGCCACACATTGTATTGGGAGAGAAGAATGGGGAAAGAGATAGAAACAGTGTAACTCAACCCTAATGACTGCTTGACCAACTGTGTACTCTTACAAATGAAAAGGAGGAGTCCTTCCTGCCTGCTTTTCCTGAAACTTTGCTGCAAGAAATAATTCTTTACTGAACCACTGAGAAGACCAGCATGCCCACCTTTATGTAACTTACAGAGATCCACATGATTCATCTTCCAGTTTGAGTCCATACATATCTTTCACCTCAAATATGATATAGGTGCTAGAAGATTCATCACCACCTCACACCACCCAAAGAATTATATATGAAGCTCCCTGCTAGCACCCACAGACTATACAGCTCTGTCAGAGAATGAAAGGAGGTAAAGAAGTAGAACAGAAGTAGCATTAATTAATTGCTATTATATATCATGCTTTGTACTAGGTTCTTTCACATACAGTATTAACATGTCTTATAGCAGAGGGGGCAAATTATAAGAAATTTGTCCATGGCCCTTCCTACTGTAGCATAAGTAATAGCAACAGAGTTTAAAGTAATAGCATACTGTCACATAAGTAATCAAGTCTTCTGCCCTTGTTTGTGTGGCTCCGTGGATTGAACACCAGCCTGCAAAGCAAAGGTTCACCAGTTCGATTCCCAGTCAGAGCACACGCCTGGGTTGCAGGCCAGGTCCTCAGTCGTGGGGAGCGTGAGAGGCAACCACACATTGATGTTTCTCTCCCTGTCTTTCTCCTTCCTTTCTTCTCTTTCTAAAACTAATAAATAAAATCTTTTAAGAAGTCAAGACTTCTAATTCTAAACTCAGAATCCTTATTTCACCTTGTTTTTTAAGTGCAACTCCTTCCTTGTCTTTAAAACAGAATGCTGATTTGGGGGCGGGGGAAACAGCCCTGGACTTTTGCTCAAATCCCTTATGCAATAAAACTTGGATGGAATTTTTTGGTCTAACAACAATAGAGTTTTAAGGGGGCAATATCCCCTGTATCAGTTAACTAGCTGCAAAAACATATTACGAACTCAAAAGCGATAAACTTAAAAAATGGCCTGAAGAATATCACAGTTTCTGTATTCAGGAATCTGGGCATGTCCTAGTTGGGTCTTCCCGAAGGCTATAGTCAGGGTGTCAGCCAGGGTTGCATTAGCATCCGGGTCTTCCCCCAAGGAAAGACCTGCTTCCAAATTCCTGTAGTTGTTGGCAGCATCCAGTTCCTCGCAGGTTGCCAGACTGAGAGACCTCAGTTTCTTGCTGGCTGTCAGCCCGAGGCTGCCCTCAGCAATTTGTCACATAGCCCACTCTACGTGGTATTTCATTACATGATAGTTTGATAAGTTCTTCAAAGCTAGCAAAAGAGAGAGTCCTCTAGTAAGAACAGACTTTACAATCTTATATAACATAATCCAGTGCAGATAATCGATCATGTAAGTCTTAGTACCTCTGTCATATTCTATTGGTTAGAAAAAACTCACAGGTCCCACCTACATTCAAGGGGTAGAGGTCACAAGAGAACAAACACGGTGAGATGAGGGTCTTAGGAACTACCCTAGAGTCAGCCATACTGTAACAGGGTGCAGCCAAGAGGGGGACCCCAAGTAGGGATTTGGAATGGGGTCCAGAACTCAAGGTGTTCAGGAAATATTAAGATATCCTTTCCCCTTCCCCTTCAGGTGTGGGTTGGGGGAAGGGACAAATGGAGCAGGGCCATAGAAAGCTGTTTTGCATAGCAACAGCTTTGCAGCTAACCTCTGGCATGGTCATTTAACATATGTGTAACCTTTAATTAGTTGCATAGATATATTAAATAGCTGCGGCCAAGCTCTGAGCCAGGAAAATGGAAATAACTTCCCCACCAAGACGTAACTGGGGGACAGGTGCCTTGAGTTACAGTGCCTGCATAGGAGCTTGGGGAAGATTGGCTCCATGACATGGGACCACACCTGCCCGGACCCATGATGGCAACCCAGTAAAGCTGGAAGGATATGAGAGTGCTGGCAAGTGTAGCCAATTGTGGGAGGAGTCGGAAATGAGGCTGCAGAGGAAGATTGGTGCAGGGATTTAAACCCAGAGGAGGCAACCCTGGGAGAGAGAACCACATGGCTTTGGCAGAGTGGGGACCCCCACAGCTTTAGAAGGGGGAACCACCACCCGGCTTTAGCAGAGATCCCGGCGACACAGCTGATGGTGCTGGGAACCAAGGAAGGCCTACCAGCCCAGCACGGATTATTGGGAAGAACTGGGGGCTGCCTGAGCCATGGACTTCTATTTCCTTTCCTGAGATACGGTACCCCAGACTGGGCAAAGAGGGGAAGGAAGGACTGTGTGTGTTTGTGGGTGTTTTAAGGGACTTTGGGATTTTGATGAAGACATTAGGTCACTACTTTCAGTCTGTATAGCATTAAATACACATTTCCTTTCCTTTTCATGAATCTCTGGCATTGAGAAATGTCTTTCCTCCGGCGGTAGACATAATGAACTTGGGCGGTTCCTTTCGGTAATAGTATATTGGTAATAATAGCTTCGGCTCCCCTTGCCCCCCACCCCTTGTGTTCTGTAACAATACCACTTACTAATGAGTTCTTAAGCTCACTTTCCTCATTTATTAAATAAGACTATTAATTATATTCATTCCCATGGCTGTATTAACAAAGTTCCACAAACTGAGTGTCTCAATAACAAAAATTAATTGTCTCACAGCTTTGGACACTAGAAGTTCAAGTTCAATGTTGTTGGTAGGGCTGGCTTTGTCTGAGGCCTGTGAGGGATAATCTGATCCGTGGGTCTCCTCTAGCACCTGGAGAGTTGCTGGTAATCTTTGGCATCCCTTGGCTTGTAGGAATATCACCCCAATTACTGTGTCCATCTTCACACAGTGTTTCCCCCATGTTTCTATCTGTCAAAAAGTTAAAAACCTTTTTATAAGGGCCCCCGTTATACATTAGGTTAGGGCCTACACTGATGATCTCATTTTAACTTTATGTTATCTGTAAGGATGTTGTCTCCAAATAAGTCACATTTTGAGTTACTGAGGGATGGGACTTCAAACAAGTGAGTTTTGGGAAGACACAATGCACCCCCTAATACTAATGGTACCTATCATTAGGCTGGTTGGGGGGATCAGAGACTTATGACATGGGTCAGTTTATGGCCTCTCCCATGGCAACCTCAGTGAAGTTGGGATTATAATATGATCGTGATTAATTTTGGCTCTCTTATTTTGAAACAAGACTCCTCATTTTCCAAAGGTCCCAAAAGCAATGTCATGTTTATTTGTCATTACTGCCTCCCAAAATTTAGCTTATATTCCATTAATTTAAGGAGAACTTCCTTGGGTTTTTCCAGCCTTTTTGACCATGCTTCCCTCTTAATACTAAGCACATTTTTAAATAAAGCATGATTAATCATTTATTTCAAACTCATTAAAGGATATCATTGAGTGTCCATGATGTGCCAAGCAATCATTCGCTTACTGAAGCAAAGAAACAGAACAATTACTTGACTAGCCCAGGGTCACACACTAAGGTTGGGTAATGAGTGTGTAACAGGATATTCTTCAGAATTCCATGCTGCACCTGGGGACAAAGCTCTCAGCTGAGAGTAAAAGGTAATCATACCCAGTATTATGTTAAAGTACCAGCCACTGCCCCATAAGGCTGGCGGAAAGTACCCTTCCCACAACCACGTACTCACTCCCCTCAGATATAACAAGGGGATCTGGAGAAGATACAGTTTTCCTTTGAAAGAATGCAATGTTCCTGAAGATTGGAGGAAGAGAGAAATTTCTTCTCTCCCCACAGCCAAGAGTATCCTTATGAATAAATAACAAAGGTTAGTTAATGTCTTAATCTGCTTGGGCTGCTAGAATTAACTACTTTATACAAAGTAGCTTCCCAACAGAAATGTATGTTCTTGCAGTTCTGGAGGCTGAAAATCTGAGACCAGGGCGCCAGCAGAGCTGGTTTCAGGCAAGGACTCTCTTCCTGGCTTGTCTTTTCATTGTGCGTCCACATGTCCATCCTCATGGTGTGCACATGGAAAGGAGAAAGAGTCTCTGGTATCTCCTCTTATAAGGGTACCCATTCCATCACAAGTGCTACACCCTCACGGCCTCACTTCATCCTAATTGCTTCTCAAAGGCCTCATCTCCAGACATATGAATCTGGGCAGGGGGAGCACAATCATTCCGTTCATAGCAATTAGTTTGGGGGATTGGGGGCTTCTGCCGGGCAGGAGTTGAACCTCTCCAGTGGTTTTGTTTGGTTCTTTCCTCTCCTGCTCATCTTCCACTGTCAGTTGTCCACACTGTTAATGAATGGCTCTCTTGTAAAATAATTTCTAGAAAAAAATGCTACTGGGGTGTGAGAAAAAGGGGCAAGAGGGCTCAAGTCTGAGCATTTCCTGGCATACTCATGTCACCTGTCCTAAAATCTGGCTTCTGAGCCTGACAGCACAGCATCCTCTGCCATTGTCTCTTTAGACACCCTGCTAACTGCACTATCAGTGTACAGGTCAACACTGATTGCTGTATTAGTAAAGGAGTAAGAGTTTTGGCAATGGCAACTTCATTAGTCAATTGCAGGTCCCACCTTGCACTTTGGACTGTAAAACACCCCTCACCTCCTCAACACCCATGAGTTGAAGAAGAGACAGAACACTCTTTCCTTGGGAACACTGCACTTCTGCCACAGCCACCTTTCTCTCACACAGTCCGCTTTTGATATCAATGGAGAAACACTCTGGTAGCAAACGTTACTGTTCCGCTGTCTGGTGCCACTCAGCAAGCCTAATGGTGACACCAGCAGCTGCTGACTTCTCTGACAGGGCGGGATACTCAGCAGCTTTTGTCCCCAGATGTGGGCCTTCTCATCAAACCATGCACCTGGCAATTAACGCTACTCTGTAATACAAATTAGTGACAAGTATACACAAAGGACCTTAAATTTTAGCAAGCATCAAAATTACCTGAAGGGGCTTCTTAATCCACAGATCTCTGCACCCCAGCCCCACAGTTCTGATTTAGTAGATTTGAGGTAGTGTCTTACAATTTGGCTTTTTAACAGTTTCCTCGGTAACACTGCTGCAGGTCTTGGGACCATCCCAAGAAGGACTGGCATAATCTAAACCCAAGTGCAAGGTACAGTCTCCTATAAAATGATGCCTCTTCAGTCATGTTGGATAATTACTACCCACAACACTTCAGATTTCATCAATTATACTAAAAAAATTAGCATATCTGTCTTATTCATTTTTCTACTCTCCTATGCAGTAGATGATTAAAATGTGTGTAGGTTTATTGACACAGCCCAGGGTTTGAGAGTAATAACCTCAGAGTTCTGGTGTGCCTGCCATGCACACTTGCTGCTTAAACCATGTATCTTTTATATTATGACATTTCCAGTCTTCAAAAGGAAAATGTAACAATCAGGATCTTAATAAATACACTGATATGTTCTATAAGAGATCAATTTTGTTTAATCATTTCTAGATTCATAGGCAGCAACTCTTTGTTTAAAACAATACTATGCCAATGAAATGTATTATTAGAAATCTGCTTTTATTTATGAGATTAAAATGCATTCTATATTATCTGAGGTTTCCTGGTACCCATATCCAATCTTCTTTTTTGAACATCTTCCTTTAGGTTCATTGAATTGGTAGCTATTAAGCACTTTTCTTTTTAATTGTCGCAGGTAAATCTTGAACTTAAAGAAAAGGCTACTGGAACTTGAGCTACAGCAGTTGTGGCTACAGGGCTCTGTTGTCAAGTGTGTTCATTATTTATTCACACCTGGTTCACCACTGATTAACAAAACCTATTAAGGCCTTCCCTTGAAGACCTTGCTGTTGACATGTATTTGCAGCTGTTGTTGATTTTTTTCCAAATTAGCACATTATGTGTTTGGAAAACAGACAGAAAACAGCTGCAGTGTCTGAATGCATTTATTATGTACTCTTCTCAAAACGCTATTTAGGTTTACTAGCAAATGATGAAGTCAGAGTGAAATGCACTGTTAACTCTGCACTTCTGGTACTTACGGGTCTATCGGAGACAGAATGCTAAAGGAGTCGCATTTAAACTTCAGCCTTCGGGTTGGAAGTGAAGTCCACAAATATCAGAAGCCGACTGTTCATTAATATGCATGAAATCGAGTGTCACTCTGTAGCAGTTTCCCTTTCAGGTCAGGAAGGTCTGGGAAAGAGGTTAACATAATTAAAAATGCAGATGGCTTTAGATGGATTTAAATGTTTATTAAAGTAGCATTACCTTGACTTTCATATTATGCTATGCTCCTTGCTTTATTGGTTTTCTAGTCTCTCCTAAAGCCATCTCACTCCAGGTTGTAGTAATAAAATATCATCTTTAAAGGCTGGGTTAATAACCAAAAATATGTTTTATAGTTCAGATCTTCAATAAAGCAGCAGCGAGTCATATATCTTCCTATAGTAAACTGTCTGGTGTTTAGCTGTGTTTAGAAATTATTCCATACGCAAAGCACAGGCACCTACACGGACACTGGACAACAGTGAGAGAAGTGGTCTGACTCTTGAATCACAGTTGCATCTGCTTTCCTTCCTTTACTCAGTACCCCACCGTCCTGGATAACTGAGTCCTCTTCCTGCTCTTTTCTCTATCACAAGTCCCATGTTCCAGTAGAGAGGCTATTGCGTGGAGGACTGACCGTAGAGCAGATGGAAATTCTTCTGTTACCACTGCAAGCCTTGACAATACTACTTTCTTCCCGTCCCTAATTCCATGAAGTTGCATAAAGCCTCCTGAAATTCTAAGACTAAAAACAGGCACATTCATCTTTATCAGAGACAGGTGTTGTCTAATTTGCATTCTCTGTTTACTTCATCATTCTCATCACAGATGTGCTTACTGGATCAGACATGCACATCTGTCTGTGTAATTAATTATACTGAAAAATACCAAATTGTATAAAAATACCACTGATATAATGTAAGGCCACAACCCTTGGTGCACACTGTCTCCCTAACCTGCAACAAAGCATGATTCTGCACTTACATGACATTTGGCGGTGGTGTTGAATACAAGCAAGATGAACAGATGTTGGCTGTCTTAAGCAAAAGAGGGATTTTTTTTTTCCCATAGCCTGGAGGGCCACTGGGAGACTGGAAAACTACACTTAGAAAACCCAGAAAAATCAAAGCAGTCTGGAGGGCCAAGCAGCAAAAAACACTCCACTCCACTCCACCACAAAGGGACTGACTTCATTTTTATCTAATTGGCACCCTATGAAAAACTCTAGGTAGGGACATTTGACAGACAGCGTCATTTGCCAGTGCACTTGATGACAGTTGGCATGGAGATAATCTGCACTTGGGGAAGCAGGACATTTCTTCTTGCCAGAAAATACACAACTGGGTACTCCCCAAACATTAAGAAAGGTTGCGTATTTGTAGACAAAAGAAGAACAACGGCACTCACCATTTTTCAAGATCCAGCTTAAGGCTCAACTTCTAAATAAAACCTTTCCTAAACACTTCAACTTGATCATTTTTATTTTTTCCTCTGACAACTGAACTCGGGGTAATTTAGAGTCAGTATCATTCCGCTTATCATTTATAGGCAGTAAGTCTATTTTAGAATTTTTCACATTTTATAGGTTTTATTTTCAGCAAGATTGCTAGTGCCCTGAGAAGAGAGCACATGCTTTAAATTTTTATATTGCATCACAGCATATATCACACCCCTAACACAGATAGTAGGGAGAATGGTGACTAGATCAAAGTGGAGCCCAAGTGAATATTTACCAAGCATGACATCAAGGAGACAATATACAAAGAAAATTGTGTTGTTTTTTTTTTTTTAATGATACTGTTGTAGCCCTGGCTGGTGTGGCTCAGTGAATTGAGTGCCGGCTTGTGAACCAAAGGGTCACTGATTCATTCTCATTCAGGGCACATGCCTGGATTGCAGGCCTGGTCCCCAGTAGGGGGTGCATGAGAGACAACCACACACTGATGTTTCTCTCCCTCTCTTTCTCCCTCCCTTCCCCTCTCTCTAAAAAAAATAAATAAATTACATCTCACAAATAATTAAATGATACTTCTGTAGCTGCATGCTTATTTTTTTAATCTCCTAAAATATTCCTTCACAATTATAATTTTGCAGATGGCTTGTGATGTGAGACACTATGTATATAGTGAATTAATATATATTCTAACCCCATATTCTTTAATAAATTGTCTGAAATTACTTGTTAAGAAGCTTTTAAAGGGTCCCAATGATTCCCCACCCCCTGGTATGTATGTTCTTGTGTAACCCCTTCCTCTAGGCTTGCTGTGAATGAATAGAACACAAAGAAAAAAAGTGTGATGTCATTTCTGAAATTGGGTTAAGAGACACTGACCTCTGTTTTGTTTCCCTCTCTCTGTCTTGCCCTCTCATCCTTCTCGCTTGCCCTGACGAACCAAGCTGCCATATTCTGAGTTACCCTATGGAGATACCCAAGTGGCAAGGATCTAAGTTACTGTAGCCTATTACCAAAAGCCAGTAAGAAATCGAAACCCCCAAGCACAACATTTCACAAGGTACTGAATCCTACCACCTACCACGTGAATGAGTTTGGACGTGGATCTTTCCCCAGCTGAGCCTTGAGATGCCAGCAGCCCAGTCAACCCCTTGATTACAGCCTATAATCATCAAAGAGGCCTTGAGGTAAAGAACCCAGGGTCCCCTGATCCAAATAGCCAAAGAAACTGTGAAATAATAAAAGTCATCATTTCAAGCCACTAAATTCCCAGTCATTTATTGCACAGCAATAGATAATTAATAGCAATCATAATTACAAATAACAGTATTTGATCTATTTGTAATGTATTATAGCTTTGTTGGGGTGTAATTGGATGTGGTAAAATGCATGCATAAAGTGTTCAATTGACATTTTGTCTTATGTATATTTGTCTTATGTATATACCTGTGAAATCGAAACCACAATCAAGAAATTGAACATAACAATCACCTCCAAAATTTTTCTTGTGTCTTTTTATACTGCTCTGTGGTTCCTGCCCACAAGCAACCACTGACTGCTTTTTGTCTGTATAGATTAGTTTGCATTTTTCAAAATTTTATATAAATAGAATCACATAGTCTGCTTTTTTATCTTGCTTCTTTCACTAGGCTTAATTATTTGGAGATTCAAATTGCTGTGTGTATTATGAGATCGTTACTTTTTATTGCTGAGTAGTATTATATTGTATGGATATAGCACGATCTATTCATCCAATCAATAGCTGATGAGCACTGCGTTGCTGCCAGTATCTACATATGATCAATAAATATGCCAAAACATATTTGTGCATTTCTCATATGGTTACACATTTTCATTTCTTTTCAGTAAAAACCTAAGAGTGAAGTAGCAGATTTACACAGTATATATATGAGTAACTTTTTAAAGAAACTGACCAATTTATTTCCAAAGTGGTCTTACCATTTCAAACTACATCACTGTATGAGAGTTTCTGTTGTTGCATACCTTATCCACATTCATTATGGTTGATGTAATATTTTTAAAACTATAAATTCTTGACTTAATCCTGAAAATTAGTCTAGATGCAACATGACAAGTTAGATCCACTGGATCATTAAAAAGCATGGTTCAGATCTCTAGGATAAATTTCTCTTGAGTGTACTTTCTACTCAGAAAAAGGAGAAATAAGAGAAGTGTGTTCATACCAGAGACATAATGATCAAACTTGAAAACACTTGTTCATCTTTGTCCACCTCTTGTCCCATTTCTGGTGAAATTGATAGGTGATATTACTCCTCCTTCTTCTACATGCTATGACTTGTTACAATTCATAATAGCAGGTAAACGAATTTGACAACCTCTACTCCCCAAAAGATAATTCACTGAGTGATGGTTTCTTTAAATCATTAGCAGGGACTTGTGGGCAAGTGGAATGAGAAAACCAGCTCAAGATTTTTTTTTATTCCCATGAAGGTCTAAAAAAATTAGTAAGTACTGATCAAAGTATGACTAAACTATTAGCTATTTTTCAGTTTACTATGATATAATTGACAGATACCATCATCTTAGTTTAAGGTTTACAACATAATTATTTGATATATGCATATATTGCAAAGTGATGACATAACAAGTTTACTTAACATAGTTTTTTTTTATGATCTTCTAAGATCTACTCCCTTAGCAACCTTCAAATATAAATACAGTATTGTTAAGTATGGTCACCATGATATAGATTACATTCCCAAGACTTATTTATCTTACAACTAAAAGTTTGTATTTTTATTCATTTCCCTACCCTCCACTATTCCGAGCTCTGACAACCACCAATCTCTTCTCTGTTTATATGAGTTCATTGTTTGTTTGTTTTTTTTAGGTTTATCATGTAAGTAAGATCATTTGTGTTTCTCTGTCTGACTTATTTCACTTAGAGGTCCATTTATGTTATCAAAATGGCAGGATTTTTTCTTTTCATGGATAAATAATATTCCATTATATATGTATCATATTTTCTTTATCCATTTATCTGCCAATAAGCAGGTTGTTTCTGTGTCTTGGCTAGTGTAAATAATGCTGCTACAAACAAGGGTATGCAGATATCTCTTTGAGGCAGTGATTTTGTTTCCTTCAGATATATACCCAGAAGTGAAATTCATAGATCATATGGCAGCTGTATTTCTAATTTAGAGGAAAACCTCCATATTGGTTTTCATAATGGCTGTCTATGAATTTACAAGCCCAACAACAGTATAGAGTGTTCCCTTTCTCCACAGTCTCACCAAAACTTGTTTTCCTTTGTTTTTTTGGACAACAGCTGTTCTAATAGGTGTAACGTGGTATCTCACTGTGGTTTTGATTAGCATTTCCCTGATGATTAGTGACACTGAGCATCTTTCTTGTTGGTCATTTGACTATCTTCTTTGGAGAAATGTCTAATTAGGTCCTTTGCCCATTTTTTATTGTGTTTTTTTTTTTTTCTGTTTGCTTTCACTATTCAGTTGTATGAGTTTGTATATTTTGGATAATAATACCTTATCACATAGGTGGTTTTCAAATATTTTATCCCATTCTGTAGGTTGTCTTTTCATTTTGTTGATCATTTATTTTGCTGCGCAGAAGCTTAAATTTGACACAGTCCCACTCATTTACATTTGCTCTTGTTGCTTGTGCTACTGGCATCATACCCCTGAAAAGTCATTTCTAAGACCAATGTCAAGGAGATTTTTGCTATGTTTTTTTTCTAGCAGTTTTATGATTCCAGCTCCTATATGTGAGTCTTTAACCCATTTTGAATGAATGTTTGTGAGAAGTGTAACATAGTGGCCTAATTTTATTTTCTGTTTATGAAAATCATGAAAATCCAGTTCCACTGCAACATTTATTGAAGAGCTCCATAGAGTATCCTGGGCTTCCTTATCAAATATTAATTGATTTTATATGTATAGGTTTATTTCTGAGCCTTGAATTCTGTTCCATGATTCTATGTGTCCATTTTATGCCAGTACCAGACTGTTTTGATTATACTATAGCTTTGTAATATAGCTTAAAATCAGGAAGTGTAATGCTTTCAGGTTTGTTCTTTTTGCTCAAAATTGATTATTAAAATCAGGAATTTTTGTGGTTCCAAACAAATTTTAAAATTATTTTTTTCTATTTATGTAAGAAACCTTTAGATTATTGACAGGAATTGCATTGAATCTATAGATAGCTTTGGGTAGTAAAAATATTTTAGTAATATTAATTATTTCAATTCATGAACATGATAAATCTTTCCAGTTCTTTGCAACTTCTTCGATTTCTTTCTTTGAATTCTTATGGTTTTCAGTGTATATATCTTTCACTAGGAAGTGAAAGCATAAATATTTAGGCATAAATTTATTCCTAAATATTTTAAGGTTTTGATGCTATTGTATATAGGGTTGTTTATTTCTTTTTCTAAACATTTTATTTTCAAATTTTCTTTGTATTTTTTTAAGATTTTATTTATTTTTAGAGATGGGAAGGGAGGGAGAATGAGAGAGAAACATCAATGTGTGTTTGACTATCATGTGGCCCCCACTGTGGACCTGGCCTGCAACCCTGGCATGTGCCCTGACTGTGAATTGAACCTGCAACCCTTTGGTTCACAGTTAACTCTCAATCCACTGAGCTTTGCCAGCCAGGGCTACTTCTTTCTTATACAATTCATTTTTAATATACAGAAATGCCCATGATTTTTATTTGTCGATTTTGTATACTGTTGTATTACTGAATTTGTTGAGATCTAACAGGTTTTTGGTGGAGTCTTTAGAATTTTCTGTCTATAAAATCATGTCATCTGCAGATACAATTCAACTTATTTCTTTTTAAGTCAAATACTTTTTTTCTTTCTTCCCTGATCTTTTCTTTTCTGAGTCCTGCAGTTCCTACTGGGACTTCTGGTACTACAGTATATTGATTAGAAATGGTGAAAGTAGAGACCTTCATCTTATTCCTCATCTTAGAGCAAAAAGCTTCCAACCTTTACCATGTAGTATGAGAGTATGTGTGGACTTGTCATGTGTTATTATATTGAGGTACACTCATTCTATATCAAACTTGAGAGTTTTTATCATTGATGGATTTGGAATTCTGTAAACTTTTTTGCATCTACTGAGATAATCATATAAGTTTTATCTTCTATTCTATTAATGTGATCTATCACATTTATTGATTTGCAGATGTTGAACCATCCTTGCATATCAGGGATGAATTCCACTTGACCATGATATGTGAGGACCCAAGTAAATAAAATGATAAATGGAGTGGAATACATTGCACCTGTTACTACAGAAACACAAAGGATCATTAGAGAATATCATAAACAACTGTGTGCAAATATACTGGAAAACCCAAAAGAAATGAATAGATCTCTAAAAACATACAACCTACACGGCAGATAATGAAGAAACAGAAATGAAGAAAATGAAGTAAATCTGAGCAGAACAAGCCAGGGTGTTGAATTAGCAATCAAAAACCTACCAGAAAACAAAAAATTACCTCAGACCAGATGGCTTCACTGATTAACTTTGCCAACTATTTGAAGAAGAAATAATGCCAATCTTTCTCAAACTCTTATAAAACAATTGAAGAAAAGAGGACATTCCAAAACTTATTTTATGAGGCCAGCATTGCCCTGATATGAATACCAGATAAGAACACCACAACCAAGAAAACTACAGGTCAATATCCTTGATTAATATGGATTCAAATATTCTCAACAACATGCTAGCAAACCAAATTCAAAAGCACATTAAGCAGATCATACACCATTATCAGTTTTTTATCCACACAACTCTTGGTTTCTACATTACTAGCTCTTATAAGGCTATATTTGTTTCTTTTTTCTGTATTCATTTTATTGTGGTAGAATTGTGGTAAAGATACCTTCTAAATACAGGTATATTTAAATATATATATTTGAGATATATCTATATCTATATCAATATATATCATGTGCACATACACTGTCCTAGTATCACTTCCTTAAAACATGCAGTAAGACTGTCCTACTGAGTATTAGGACAAATACTCATTTTACTACTCACTTATTAGTAGATGAAATAAGTGAGTATCAAAATTAGTGAAACAGGGAAAGATGAGAAGCATTGCACTGGCTTCTTTTTTTTGTTTGTTTGTTTTTTTATTGTTGTTCAAGGACAGTTGTCTCTATTTTTCTGCCACTGCTGTCCCCCACCCCACCCACCCCACCTCCCACCCTCAATCCTACCCCCACTTTGGCCTTGTCCATGGGTCCTTTATATATGTTCCTTGATGACTGTTCCCCTTCTTTCCCCCATTTCTCCCTCCATTTGGTTGCTGTCATTTTATTTTTTATCTCAATGTCTCTGGTTATATTTTGCTTGTTTCATGTTTTGTTGATTAGGTTCTGCTTGTGTGAGTGGATCAGAAAACTATGGAACATGTACACAATAGAATACTATGCACTGGCTTCATGATGAACCTTTGAGCAACACAGAAAATCAATTGCAGAATGGCCATTCAGCCAAGTGGTACATATACAGATATGCTAAATGGAGAGGTTATATATGTCGCAGAGCAACCTTTCTGAGGGATAAAGGAGATGGGTACATCTACATAGCACCCTCTTGTTGCCTGTTTCCATTAGTCAAATTTCTGCTGATAGTAGGCTAACTCCACTCTATTTCTATCTAAGGAGACCTCTCAAGACCCAGTTATGCACTTCTGGGTGTAGCACTTCATTCAAGTCTTGGAGGAGGACACAACATCTCTGAGGGTGGGGCTGGCTACCTAGGTGGTGGAACCCCACAGACTGGAGCAGAGTTATTTATTCAGTAAGCTAGTGTCTAAAGGTTCTTGAGGCAATGCCAGAGGAATGCAAAAACGTACATATATGTATTACAGAATTTGTGTAAATCAGGATTATTTGAAGTTTAATAAAGCAATGAATATTTGGTGTGTAGATGTCTCAGTATCACCTATGACTTTTGGTTAAATCCCACATAATTGAACTAGGTGATTCTGGTACTTATCAGGGAAAATTGTAATTAAAAAAATACTCAGTGTGGTTTTGAGATATAATTATTATGTATTTACTTGATTTTTCAGAACAGATTTTTATCTGTATTGTCTCAAGAAAGAACAACTTTATGTAAGATGTCTTTTTTCCCAAATATTTTTTGTGATTTTTTTAGCTCTTCAAAATAAAGATAATTCTAATGAACACTAAAATTAAGTGAGCTGTATATATTCATCTATTTTTACCCAATATACACATATGCAGACATATATAAAGCTATACTATATTAAAAAGATGTATACAGTTAGTATTCTTCAGTTACAAGAAACATTTGTTAAAACAAGGGCCATTTTAAATTGTAACCTCATATAGGCTACAATTAAATTAAATTTAATTGAATTTCATGAATACATGAAATTAAATTTAATTTCAAAAAATTTTAATTAAGTCTGCCAATTTTTCAAGCATATCCATTGCATGTAAAAAATATACCTGTGTATCATATTTTTTGAAATTTATTGCAGATTGACCTATTTTTTATTGACTGAAAGAATAAAATAAATCAGAACGATTCTTTTGTTTTAATCCAACCTATTATTCTAAATAGCAATTAAAATTAGAAGAGCTATATTTTGATTTTTTGTTAGTTTTTAATTTTAATCTGTAAAATGTGAATTGAATACTTGTTTTTAGAAAAAAAGCACTTTCATTCTATTTTAAAGTAAACAAATATGTCATTAAATTTGATTGTATACTTATGTATATAACAGCTGACATTTTGACTTCAAGTCTTCATTTCACATCTCAGATCTTTTGTGGAAAATCATAAACCTACCCACAGAAAAACAATAAAGAAAAAAAGGCATTTTGATTTTTTAAGCAAGAATGTCAACTCTATATATAGGAAAATTTAATTGGTTGCAAATATTGAGTCAGATTCTCCAACATTCAGCAGAGTATGATTGCAGATAATTTACCACCAGGTTAACTCCTTCATGTAGGATTTCTTTTCTGTGTAAACTATGAGAAATAATAACTAGTATACTTTTGGTTGTTGGAAAGTGTTAAGCTTTGAATAATAAATGAGGCAATTCTTTAATGTCTTTAGTAACACACAGTGGGTTTTTTTTTTTAGTTTTTGAGCTCTTTTCCAATTTTTAAAAACATTTTTATAGATTTGCAGCATATAATTCAGTATCATGAATCCTGTATATTTGAAAAACAGCAACTGATGAAAATGATGATGATAATGATAATAATGATCATGTGTTCATGATTTTACTAGCCTTTAAGTGCACATTTTTGGAGAAATTTGTAGTGAATAATGTGTTGCTGTTTCATTTAATAAGAGCCTTCTGCTATTCCCACGATTTAAATAGGCTTTGAATCATCTGCATATCCAATGTTGCATTTGTATTCCAGAACTTCAGTTTCTAAATCTACAAAAGAGAATTTTGCATTAGTATATTCCTATAATACATGTTTATCTTCAACATTTCATTGTAAAACAAGAAGTAGCTGATGATTTTGGACCTACAAATGCATGGGATTTTCTAAGTGATTGTGAATTTTTCATGTAATCTCCATTTGGTAAAAGCCAATTTTCTCTTTTTTGAAAGAAAAAACAATTACCCTGTACAACTGTAAAATACTATCATATAGAATTCAATGACATCTCTGAGATTTTTGCACCTCTACAATGTCCTAGTAGGACTGTCTCGCTTCTGAAGTCAGAAGTTCAGAGATGGACTGCCTCAGACAAATACTGCCTCTGCCCCATAAATATGTCATGCCCAAATGAGACCTTCAGCAAGCTACTTGGCTATCCGGTGTTTCAGTTTCTTTATATATGAAGAAAAAAATAGTAGGGCTATTTTGAGCATTAATGAATGAATAAGTGGAAAGCACTTAGAGAAGTATCTGGCAAATGCATAGTGCTATGTAAATGTTGGCTTATGTCTTGTTTTATATTATTTTTCACTGCCGTTTTGTCTGACCATTTCTCACATTGACTTATAATGCAATATTTGCTAGGAACATATGCCATATTTTAAGTAACATGGAAACTTAAGAAGAATATCTTACTATGTATTTTTCATTGTTATTCAAGTACAGTTGTCTCCATTCCTCCCCCCCCCGCCCCCCCGCCACTTCCCCCGACCCCTGCCATCCCCACTTCCCACCCTCGGTCCTACCCTACTCTGGCTTTTTCCTTGTGTCCTTTACACTTGTCCCTTGACAACCCTTCTCCCCCCCCCCCCTCCATAATCTCCTCCCACCTCCCCTCTGGTTACTGCCAGTTTGTTCTTCATTTCAATGTCTCTGGCTCTGTTTTGCTGATTAGGTTCCACTTATAGGTGAGAACATATGGTACTTGTCTTTGCCTGGCTTACTTCACTTAGCATAATGCTCTCCAGATCCATCCACACTGTCACAAAGGGTAGGAGCTCCTTCTTTCTTCCTGCTGCATAGTATGCCATTGTGTAAATGTACTGTAGTTTTTTTATCCATTGATTTGCTGATGGGCAGGCACTTAGGTAGCTTCAGCTGTGTATTGTATGCAACGTATACTCCAGGTCTGCCTTTAAAAGTTAGTAAGTCTAAGTTGAAACAGAAAAATGTGGCTGACATATATTTTTAAAATTATTTTTAAGTATTTTTTATTGATTATGCTATTACAGTTTTCCCATTTTTCCTCCTTTTGTCCCCCCTGCACCCTCGCCCCCAACTGTGGCAGACTCTGGCCAGCAGAGTCTGGCTACTCTCGGCATGGCTACTCTCTCAAGGGGAGAGAGAGCCTGTGAGTGCCTCGGCCACTCCCTCAAGAGGAGAGCTCCTCAGCTCTTGCCTGGACTGGCTTTTATTGTTTTTCTCAGGTCTTACATCAGAGAAAGATTTATTACCTATTACATAGAATATTATTGTCTACATTTTAGGTACAATCGAGGAAATGAAAATAACATGCAGAGGGGAATGGCGGCGAGCTGATTAACTCTATCCTTGGGAAAATTCCCACAAGCTTTGGAAATTACGTTGAAGATAGACAATACACATTTGTTGTTTTAGACCAGGGTGATGGAGTTTTAGCAAGAGCAAGCCATAACAATCAGTATGCATTTTCTAGGCCTGATTCCCATGGGAAAACTCCGTTTGAAGGTCTGGATCCTGCCCACCACCTCACTTCTGTGGGTTTTCCATACAGAGCTGAGTCACCTTTGCCAGACTGAAACAAACTGGTCCCCTACACCCAACCCTCCAGCATTCCTCGCCCCCCTTAGTTCATGTCCATGGCTTGTACATGTAAGCTCTTTGAGTCCTCTGTTTCCTGTACATTTTTTATCTCTCCTCATCTATTTTATGCCTACTAATTATGCTGCTTCTTCCCTGTATCTTCCCTCCCCCGCCCATTCCTCCCTTCCCCCTCCCCACTGAACTCCCTCCATGTGATGTCCATTTGTCTGATTCTGTTCCTGTTCTGGTTGTTTGCGTAGTTTTTGTTTTCATTGTTTTTCTTTTCTTTTAGGTTCATTTGTTGATAGTTGTGAGTTTGTTATCATTTTATTGTTCATATTTTTTTATCTTCTTTTTCTTAGATAAGTCCCTTTAACATTTCATATAATAAGGGCTTGGTGATAATGAACTCCTTTAACTTGACCTTATCTGGGAAGCACTTTATCTGCCCTTCCATTCTAAATGAGAGCTTTGCTGGGCAGAGAATCTGGGATGTAGGTCCTTGCCTTTCATGACCTCAAATACTTCTTTCCAGCCTCTTCTTGCCTGTAAGGTTTCTTTTGAGAAATCAACTGATAGCCTTATGGGAACTTCTTTGTAGGTAACTGTCTCCTTATTTCTTGCTGCTTTTAGGATTTTCTGTTTGTCTTTAATATTGGGTAACTTAATGATGATGTGCCTTGTTGTGTTCCTCCTTGGGTCCAACTTTTTTGGGACTCTCTGGGCTTCCTGGACTTCCTGGAAGTCTATTTCCTTCACCAGGTTGGGGAAGTTTTCCTTCATTATTTGTTCAAGTAAGTTTTCAATTTCTTGCTGCTGTTCTTCTCCTTCTGGAATCCCGATCATTCGGATATTAGAACATTACAGATTGTCCCAGAGAATCCTCAGCCTCTCTTCATTATTTTGGATTCTTGTTTCTTTGTTCTGATTCAGTTGGATGTTTATTTCTTCCTTTTGTTCCAAATCATTGCTTTGAATCCCAGTTTCCTTCCTGTCACTGTTGGTTCCCTGAATATTTTGCTTTATTTCATTTTAGGTATCTTTCATTTGTTCTTTCATTTTTCAACCAAGCTAAATCATTTTTGTGAGCATTTTGGTTAACAGGCCTTTAAATTCTCCATCAGATAGGCCAGCAATCTACTCACTGTTTAGTTCTCTTTCTGAGGTTTTGCTGTGTTCTTTCATTTGGGCCATATTTCTTTGTCTCGGCACAGCTGATAGGTTGTAAGGGGTTGGGGCCTTAGGTATTCACTCCAGAAGGGTGACCCTCTTTGCTGCTCTGTGGTGCTGCCAGTCTGGTTGTTCTGGATGATTTTTTTCTTTAATTCCTTGGTTGTCAGAGTTCTGTGCAGTTTGATTTTCTGGCAATTTTGGTTGTTTATTGATTTTAGTTTGGTTGTTATCCTCCTACTGGTTGTATGAGGAAGTGAAGGGTTTCTACCTATGTCTCCATCTTGGCCGGATCTACATTTTTAAAATTATTTAATGTCACTCATCCACATATTGCTGAACCTTAGATGAATGAATAAATCATTGTTCCTGAATTGAAACATTAATTATACAATACTATGATGCACTCAACAAATATTTATTAAGCACTAATTATGTGGTGAGTATTGTGTTGGACTATGGTACATGGAACTTGCCCTAATGACTTTTTAAATCTACCACCCATATAAATATACATGTGAGAAAAAACTATGACAGAAGTAGGGAATGGTGGGCAGATAGTGCTAGGGGGAATACTTTCTTTTCTTTTTTTAGGGTATACAAAAGTATTTTTAATTTTTATTGAATTTATTAAGGTGACATTTGTTAATGACAGATGACAAATGACAGATAACAAATGACAAATGACAAAAAGGTATATAGGTTTCAAGTGTGCAGCTCTATAATACATCATCTGTATGTTGTACTGCGTGTTCACCATGCAAAGTTGAGCCTCCTTCAATCACCCTTTATCTCCTTTTTACCTTCCTACCTTCCCCCACCACCCTCTTCCTCTGGTAATCACACGCTGTTGTCAGAGTCTATGGGAGGTTATTTTTGCTTAATCCTTTCACCTTTTTCACTCAACCCCCACTCCCTCTCCCCTCTGATAGCTGCCAATCTGCTGTATCTATTAGTCTCTTTCCATTTTGTTTGTTTATTTTGTTTATTAGATTCCACATATAAGTGAAATTATATGTCATTCATCTTTCTCTCATTGGCTTATTTAACTTAACATAATGTTCTCTAGGTCCACTCATGCTGTCACAAAGGTAAGAGTTCCTTCTTTTTATGATGAGTAGTATTCCATTGTGTAAGTATACCAAAGCTTTTTTATCCACTCATTACTGATGGGCACTTGGACTGCTGCCAAATCCTGGCTATTGTAAATGATGCTGCAGTGAGCACAGGGATGTATGTATTCTTTAGAATGAGTGTTTAAGTTTTCTTCGGATATACTCCAAGAAGTGGAATCCCTGGATCATAAGGCAGTTCCATTGTTAATTTTTTTTAGGAAACGATATACTGTTTTTCAAAGTGGTGCACCAATCTGCAATCCCACCAACAGAGTATAAGGGCTTCCTTTTCATGAAATCCTCACCAACACTTGTTTGTTGATCTGTTGATAGCCATTCTGATAGGTGTGAGGTGATATGTCATTGTGGGTTTAACTTGCATTTCTCTGATGATTAATGATATTGAGCAATTTTTCACATGTCTATTGCTGATGTGTATGTCCTCTTTGGAAAAGTGTCTGTTCAGGTCTTTGGCCCACTTCTTAATTAGATTTTTTTGGGGTGGAGGGCAGGGTGGTGTGGTTGAGTTCTTTATAAATTTTGGCTATTAACCTCTTGTCAGATGTATCTTTGGCAAATATGCTCTCCCATTCAGTGAGCTGTCTTATTGTTTTGTTGGTGGTTTCCTTTGCTGTGCAAAAATGTTCTAGTTTATGTAGTCACATTTATTTATTTTTTATTTTGTTTCCCTTGCCCAGTGAGATATATTGGCAAAAATATTGCTACGAGTGATAACTGAGGCATCACTGCCTATTTTTTTCTAGGATTGTTGTGGTTTTGAGTCTCCTGAGTGGAGAAATGGTTAGAAAGGAGAGTACAGAAAAATTACAGAAGAATATATAATGCAGAATATTTAATACCAGACCAATATATCACCCCAAAGTTCAGTCAGTCAAGAAAACCAATTTATTTTTTCTTCCACCTCCCTTGTATATCTTCAATACATCTTTTCTATCATTGCTCCCTTGCCCCCTAATTACAAATTTGAACTGCTAATGTATTTAATTAGTTCAAAAATCCTTAGTTGGCTTTGCTGATTTTAGTCTCAACCACATTGAATTGATCATTCTATGAACAATTAATACCGTACCTAATCTTTTCAAATGCTACATACATTGTGTCCCACCTCAAAATCAAAACACTAGTTAGTGTCTAGTAAATAAAATCTGAACTGTTGGGCTTTATTTTTAAAATCTATTACCATCTAATTGTACTTGGCTTGTCAAATATATTTCTTCCTCCATAATCCCATGTAGATCTTCTATTAAAGTTAGAATCAACTTTACCAAGGAGGTTGGAATCAACCTTATTACCAAGGAGGTACCTTGTGACAAATCTGGCAGGTTATTTTCTTTTTTTTTTTTTTTTTTAAGATTTTATTTATTCATTTTTAGGGAGGGAAGGGAGGGAGATAGAGAGAGAGAGATAAACATCAATGTGCGGTTGCTAGGGGTTATGGCCTGCAACCCAGGAATGTACCCTGGCTGGGAATCGAACCTGGGACACTTTGGTTCCCAGCCCGCGCTCAATCCTCTGAGCTACGCCGGCCAGGAGGTTATTTTCCAGTGTTGTTTATCTCTCCATGAATACTCCTCCTATACCTATCCACCAATCCATACGCTGTCACTCATTAAAGAGCCAACTCAAGTGCCACTTCCTGCTTAAAATCGTCTAATGACATCATTCCTCACTGGTTTTCCCTATCTATGGGTATTTTTAAATCATTACACAGAATACAGTGTGTTGGTATATGTATTATATTTTGCTTCTTTGTTGTGAATGTGACTTACAATTAACAGGTAATTCAAATACAAAAATAGTAGAGCCAGTGTCATCCTGGGCCAACGAACATCAATTTGCAGCATAGTTTCCTATCCCATTGTGTTAGACATATGGTATGAATGAGAAATAAATGTGTATTATAGTAATTTTCAAACATGTTGGTATCAGAACTCCTTTCTTCTTTTAAAATTTATTGAGCCCCCCAAAGGGCCTCTGTTTATATAGGTTTTAGCTATTAATTACTGGATTTCAAGTTATGACATAAATTAAATTTTAAATACTTTATTTGTAATTTCATTTAAAATAACATATTTTAACATAAATATATTCCAAAAAGCAAAATCAATGAGAAGGGTTTTATTTGCATTTTTAAAACTTCTTTATACCTGCCTTACTAGGATAAAGCAGAAATTTTTTATCAAATTCTGCATTCAATCAGTTGAGTATAAAAGTATATAAAGGAAATATGGCCTTGCATAAATATGTAGTTGCAAAAAAGAGGAATGTTTTAAGGCTCTTCCGATAATTATGGATCTTATTCTGTGCTATGAGACCAAAATACTCAACAAGTAAAGGTAAGGATTGATAATGAATCCAAAGTGATATCAATAAACCTTTCATACTTGTTACATTAAAACCCATTGTCTGTCTTGCATTTTGAATGGATCTTTTACTGATGCAAATTTTCAAGCAATGGTCATCTGGAAAAAAATCAGTATACTGAGGTATTCATATCTTTCAGTTTTTAATGTTGTACTTAGTATTAAAGATCATTAATACCATTTCTAATTTCCTCTACAAATTCTCTAGGTATTGGGAGCTGTCAAGTTCACTATGGCAGGTCTAAAATTTTCAAAATTTTTTCATTAAAATCTTGAAAGATAGCCCTGGCTGGCGTAGCTCAGTGGATGAAGCGCGGGCTGGGAACCAAAGTGTCCCAGGTTCGATTCCCAGCCAGGGTACATGCCTGGGTTGCAGGCCATAACCCCCAGCAACCGCACATTGATGTTTCTCTCTCTCTCTCTATCTCCCTTCCCTCTCTAAAAATAAGTAAATAAAATCTTTAAAAAAAAAAAAAAAAAAGACCCTCACTTTAAAAAAAAAAAAATCTTGAAAGATAATATCGCTCATAAAAACTGTCCGTTGTTTTCCATGAATAGAGTTCCCTTTATTAATTAATTTTAGAAAATTTCTACCAAATACCCAATTTTAAATAAGCATGAGTTTTCTAGTAACTCATTCCAGTAAAAATTATGTCGCATGAAGAAAGTACTAATTCATCTCACAACTCAAACAAATTTCACAATGGCTCTTCCTAGAAGCCACCATCATTCCTTTGTGCGCCACGGAAAGGCTTCATGCATATTTTCCATTGTGTCACACAAGATATTAAAAAGACATGCACTCAAGGGTCAAATTTTAATTAAATTGATCATTTTTCTGCTTCATCAAGGACATTTTTTTAAGTGAAACTATCCTCCTTCCCTTTTGTCCTCTCAATGTATTGAAAAATGCAGTGTCTAATATTAGGCTAGTTTGATACTACCACAATGTTGTATCATTAGTACAAATGTCAAAAAGGTTAAAAGGCAATACCATTTTACACTTATTCTGAAACTAGTTTTGCTCTTATGAACACTGTGAAAGGCTCTCAGGGACTCCTGTATCCATGGACCATACTTTGAATACCGTTGTATTGTATTAAATCATATACTTAGGAGTTGCATGCTACTGCAGCATAATCTATGTATCCCTGATAAACATAGATTTAAAATCAAGAGAACTAAGAATTTTTCTTTGACATTTCCAATTATCCCAGTCCCAGGGAAGACTCCTTCACTGAGTTACTGTTTACTCCTTTTTCTATCTGCCAAGGTGTTGATAATCCCTGGCCATTTCTGCCTTTCTTTCTCCTCTGGCTGTCCACCCATGCTTTTGCTAGCCCCCTTCTTTACCAAGAATTTTCTTGCTTCAACAACTATTGGATGAAGTGCCTGGTGAGACTGACTAGGCATCATTCACATTAGCATAAGTGACTTCTGCTGTTGACCTTAGCACTTGAAACTGAAAAATCTACAGCTATATTATATCAGGCCCTGTGTCCTCACACACTCCTGGGAACATGATAACTTTATTCCAATTATTAAATGCATTCAGAGTCTTGGGTTTAGTGCTTTAGTTATGTACATTCTCTATTGACTGTTAAAGTTAATTCAGTGACAAAACCCTAGTTTTTTAAAACAACATTTATTGAAAACATTCACTTTCATGAGGTATTTGTGTCCCCAAAATTAATATCTAAAACAATGAATATCTATTGAAGATTTATTATTTGCCAGGGCTAGATCTTATGGATTAAGGCAATGAAATATCACAATATCAGATCACGTGCCAACCCCAGACACTGTTCCAAGTCACAGAGGGTGGCCAATAAATGTTGTGATTGACAGCCTGCTCTTCGAATCAAGTGGCATGTGATGGATACAGAATGAGTCTCTGCCACAATAATACTAGGAGTTGAACTCATTAACTGATATAGTCAGTCTTACAGGTAGAATCTTATGTTTCTCAGAGCTGGAGAGATAGGTGACACAGTGTAGATAATACCAGCTATAGCAGCTAGGATGAGAAGGGCAAACCCCATTTAACAGTTGCTTACCCACATGCAGTTATTGTTCTTCAGTTCTAGAAGGAACAAAATCCTTCCCTTATGGTATAACTTGTTCTTTTCAAGGGTTTACTCAAACCCAATCTCTATTTCTTTGGATGATTCTTTAGCCTCATTTTTTATCTCATGTCATGGATGATGATTTAAAAATTAAATCTATAAAACAGTCTTAGATTAGGATGGGCTATCCTAGTGCAGACTTAAAGCACAGCTAAAGAATTTGAGGAAGGCGTGGGCAGGGGATTGTTAGAAAGTGTTCCTAACTGAGTCAACGCCCAGATTATGTTTCATAGCAAAAGTGAGACACGTTATCATGTACTATAAACAAAAGTGGGAAAAAAACAACGTCAGCAAGAGGTTGCATCCAGTAAAAGTTACCAATTGGGAATTCCAATAATTGGAAAATAAAATGCACAAAGGAATTCCATTACTGAAGAGACCTGGCAGGGAGTGAAGTCACAGGAAGCACAAAGAAAACAAGATAGATTGCCAGCTGCTGGGAAAAAATGAACACGTGGAGGTTACCAAAGAGCCACTCAACTGAGTGACCTCACAGAAGGCCCTAGTCACGAGGAATCAGGATCCACACCACCACGGTAGTGGGAGAATGGGGCTCAGAGTCCAGGCCAGGACACAACAATATTTATTCAATTCCTCTCCAAGAATCACTAACCAAGGGCTATTGATATTTGGTCTGGGCATAACATCAATCTCAAAACTTACAATGATATGAAAGTCACAGATAATGAAAAACAGTAGAGAGAGTTCTAAACTTCAGTCAGCATTCATCCATCTGCACGTTCTTATTAAACATCTTCCTGTGTCATGCTTACAGGACAGCTGGCTCTCACAACAGGAAGGCCTTTCCTCCAGACAACCCAGAGAGCTGCATTCTGACTTCACTTCCTCTGCTGCACGGCCTTTAGGGAGCAGGAGCGTCTCCTAAGTGAGGGCAGCCAGGCCTGCTGCTCCCTGAGGCCCCATGGACTGTGAATTTTCTGAAACTGTGGAATTAAGTAGGGATGTGTACCCTGGCTATGATTATCGAAATGTTTGAGATCAATGTAGATGCTGGAAGATTCGATGTGAACAGCTATCTTTATTCCTCTGCTATTAAGGTTCTTCTTCTTTGTCTCTCCTCTGATGGAAGCTGCATATTGTTTTTTCCTAAAAAAGTTTGTTAGCATATTTCAAAGTAAATGGCTATAAACGACAGCTAGTCAGAAATATAGAAAGGAGTGATTGTCCTAGCACTAAATCTTAAGATGAAATCAGCCGAGCCAACAACAGAAAGTTTTGAACTCTAGATTTAATTAAATGAGGACAGAATGCCATTGCCAGAAGACAAAGCTACAATTATATGCTTTAAACAATGGCAGAATTGTAATATTCAGGTATTAAATACAAAATCTTAATTAAAAGATTCCTATGATATTGCTACAGGTCCTTGAGTTTATAAAGTGCTCAATAAATGCAATTTGAATTAAAAAATGCTTAATAATGAGACAATAGCTAACAGTCAGTGTCCACTTTCTATGTTCCTGGCATTGTACTATGGTCCAGGCTTTAAACACAGGAATCCACTTAATCCTCAGAGCAAACCTCTGAATTACGTAAGTCTTACAAATGAGAAACAAAACAAAACAAGCAAGCAAATAAATTATGATACAGAAGAGCCAAGTAAGCTGCTCCGGTTTACACAGCTCACAAGGTCAGGTACGGCCCAGGACTGCCACAGCACATCCTTGCTCGACGGGCATCCTCTGAGCTGGCTGTGTCCCCTAGAGTAGACTCCAAAGTGCAATGGCCATGCTTTAGGGATAACGACTGGGAGCCTTAGCAAAGCTGAATCCAAACATGAATTGGGGTTGCCATGTGGCTGTTATTAACACTAATTAACATTTGTAAAGCATCTTATACATGTAAAGCTTTATACCTCAGGGTAATGTCAAAGAATGCATTATTTGTTCACCTGTTTAAAGAAACCAAACAAACAAAAAGGTCCCAGAGCCAGGGCCATTTACCCATTCTGATATTAGGATTGATCTTGTCTAAGCATTTAATGCTCTTAACACAAGCTCTACATTCATGAGAGTCCTTTTTGACATTTAGAATAGGAAATCTGTTAGTAAATTTGCATAAGAAACAAGTAATGAATGAAGATAATATTTGACAAACATAAAGTATACAAGAGGATTGGAAAAAGAAAAATAGATACAAATAAAATGATGCTGAAAACTGTAGCAAATTTTTTCTCTGGCCAGTACATCAAAAAAACCACACTACTTTTCATTAATGCATCATAATTTCCAAGTCACTCATCTAGCTCTTCCATAAATAATTATATAACACAAAAAAGTAATTTTGAGGGATGAACAACTTTGCCAACATTTTTCAAATACCTTGAATAAAAAAAGTATTTCTAATATTTCCCCTACCTCTCACTAATTTTCTCTCTGGTCCACAGTTATTTCTAGTTATATCCAGTTGCAACTCCAGAGGAATTAAGGTAATGTGAACCCTGAGCAGGATCCAAAAGCTTTTAGCAGAGGTTCTGGCTGTAGGAGTGATGACAGAAGAGGTTTGCATTATTTTTTCAACTAGATCAGGGTCCTCGGGAAACCCATTAAGCAGTACTGTTCTGTTCTAAGATGTAAGGAAAAGGGCAAACATCTTTCCCACCTATAATAGTTTTTATACTGGGAAGACCTGGTTAAATACAGGAAGACTTGGTTTTATATGATTATCAAGTTTATTCTTGAAGAGGAATTGAAGTGACTGACTATTCCTATGCACATTTCATCATTATCCAGAAGAATGCCTCCCTCTTGGCAAATCCCCTCAGAACTGCACACATTTCACAGCCACCATCCAGTGGACAAGAGGACAAGGCAGTCCCAAAGTGAATGGACCAAGATAATCAACCAGATACATGGATTCCTTAGGGATATCTTTGTCCGTTGTATGAAATGATTGCATGGTAACAAACAGTGGACTGGACAAAATTTCCCAGTACCTATTGATCCTAGACGCATATACACAGATTTTCTTAAAAGTGAGATCCAGCTGTACTTTGAAAGGGATCATGTGCAAGTGAAAGGCTACTCCAGGTCTCCTCGGGGTCCCTTAAATTACCTCAACCCTTTTGCATATGCTCGGGTACATTTATGTCCATCTGTAAAACATCCCATTTCTTTTTTTTAAGATTTTATTTATTTATTTTTAGAGAGGGGGAAGGGAGGGAGAAAGAGAGGGACAGAAAGATCAATGTGTGGCTGTCTCTCATATGCTGCCTCTCATGTGCTGCCTGCTGGGGATCTGGCCCTCTACCCAGGTATGTGCCCTGACTAGGAATTTAACTGGCAGCCCCTTGGTTCCCAGGCCGGCACTCAATCCACTGAGCCACACCAGCCAGGGCAAAACATCCCATTTCTTACATTCCAAAATGAAATACTAAGCAGCTCTTACCTGAAAATATGATTTTTTTCTTATTAATCATTCCATTTTCTTGGTCTCTGTAATATATGCATCACATTCTCCAATTGTAAAATAATACAACTTTAATACAAAATGTCAGAAATGTACATTCAAAAACAAACATAATCTTTCCAAACTGCAACAAACATAACAATCCAGATTCTCTTTTACCAGCTGCTGCCTAAATAATTGTCAACGTAAATAAATGTCGGAAACACCTGAAATATAGAGCCACCTGCTTAAGTGTATTTTACACTGCATATTTAATAAGCTTTTGTATCATTTTCAGAAAGATTATAAAGTAGAAAGATTCTCATTTAATGCTTTTGAAATGTATACATTGTAAGCATAATAAAAATGTGCACAATGCATCCATACACAACATTTGTGCAAAGTCAGGTCTATTTGTTTATCAAAAAATGAAAAGGCAACTTTATGCATGATTCATTGTATTGGGCTCCTTAAAGCCCAATTCTCATCCCTGCCAAGATCTGATTGATCTATTAATACATTTGAGGATAAAAATAAAGAATAGATCAAGCAATCCAAGACCAACTTAGTCATGCTACAGAGACACGGCCTAAAGGCCAAAAAGGAAAGTTTCTTGCTAAGCTTGGCTGATTACCTATTGCCTGCCTGCTAAATCACTGCTGTCTCTGTGATTCGGGCTGGTTGGGAGAGGAAAACTGAGGGGAGGAGAGGGTGTTGCTGGGGAGAGGGGCTAAAAAGGGTAGGAGCCATGGTTGGTGTGTATTAATGGTGTTTGAGCTCATATTCACAGGTATTACTACACTACATGTTGTTACCTGCATTTCCTGTGGTGAGATGCTTTGTCTTTCAAGTTAAGGTACTGCCCCTCCAGAAACTTTATTTGTAAAGTGAAAGTATATTGTAGAAAAATGACACATTAACAAATTTATTTGTCAATGACCAGTAAATGAGGAAAACTGAAAAGATCTTGTGTACAAGAGTTTAAAGTTCTCCTTTCAACAGAGCATAATAATATTCTGAGACTCTTCCCTGCCCATTCATTCCTCAGCCTCCTAGAACTGGCTTTTTCCCACTCCATTCCTGCAAACTACCTTTTTATGCCAAGTTAAAGAATATCTTTTATTGCTTACCTTACTAAAAGTGTCTGCTGCTTTTAAACATGTTAATCATTTTATTGTTCTTGAAAGCTGCTTTCCTCTTAACTTGTCCCCATAATCCCTTGAGGGATCTTATACCTTCCCTTTTCCCTTCCCTTTTCTTTTCCCTTTTCCTTTCCCTTCCCCTTTCCTTTATAGCCTCCTCACCCTCCATCCATTCCAGTGTTTTGTCTTTAGAACTCTTCTCTTCTAACTTTACAAGCTCATCCTCGAAAGGCCTCATCCATTGTTAATGTTTCCGATATAAAACATAAGTTAATCATTGCTAGATTATACCTTCAGCACAAAATGTTTTATGGGTTTAAAAGTTGCATATCCAATTGTCTAATAAACTGAGTCCCTATTTCTCACCCTCCAATCCCATCCATCACCAAGTCCACTTGTTTTTACTACCTAAAATAGTGGACTGAGCATGCCTAAACCCAGCCTCCTGCCCCCCACCCTTCTTTTCTCTGTGATTGGAGAATCTCAGTCTTGTGTGCACTTGACTCTTGCTTCTCTCTCATAAAGCTGCTAGGGTCTGTGAATTGTCTCTAGGCTTGAGCTACTCAAACCCATTCTCTTCAAAATAACTGCTTAGAAGAAGAAGCATAGGATAAAAAATATATAATGCATAAATATATTTTTGTTTTTAGGGATGCTAAATATATGTTTTTAATGTTTATAAATAATGTCTTCAACTGTAACAATAATTTTAATAAAGGTGAGCTTTTATTTTAAAGAATGGTGTAAGTTAGATATACTGGTAGTCTAGCAAACATTGTGCAAATACTGCAAGTTATTCATGTAAATTAATAAGCACTTTAGTTTGTTGCTTGTCATTATAATTAGTAATGGAAAACAAATAGCCAGAAGGTAAATGTGAACTAATTTACAGTATCTCATTGAAAATGTTTTGTCAAGAAAAATAGTATCTTAAAATGAAAAGTAATTGGAGCAATGAATTAGTCTAGGTTTTAATTAAAAATTGAAAATCCAGTGTAACTTCACCAGCTTAAAAAAACAGAACAAGATAAAATTTAGTTAAGCTGATTTAATATTTGTATTTACTAATGAAGGGATATCTGGGATGTTATGCTTGATATACATGTTATAAAGTAATTACAAATGAGGCAATTTTGAAAGTGGATATTTAAAAAGCTATACATATCTTGTAATTTTTTTTACCTTAATATGTTCTTACATAACTGACAGAGCAAACTAAAATGACTCTAAAAATAAGTTGAAGGATAAATGACTCACATTACCCTAATATAGAATATACAATAAGCATTAATTCCAAACATGAACATTAAAATGTTTAGCCATAGAATAGTATTAATGCATAAGTAGATATATTCAAATAACTAAAATACTTCCTACCTTCTAATATTTACCTCATGAAGAACAGCAAGATTCGCCCTGGCTGGTGTAGCTCAGTGGATTGAGCGTGGACTGCGAACCAAAGTGTCACAGGTTGGATTCCCAGTCAGGGCACATGCCTGGGTTGCAGGCCATGACCCCCACCAACTGCACATTGATGTTTCTCTCCCTCCCTCTCTCTCTCTCTCTCTCTCTCTCTCTCTCTCTCTCTCTCTCTCTCCCCCCCCTTCCCTCTCTAAAAATAAGTAAATAAAAAAATCTTTAAAAAAAAGAAAGCAAGATTTGTTTTTGTAATATTCTATTTTTACACTGGCTTGTGGACATTTTCATATCATTTGATGTCCTTCTATGTCTTCAAACTTATCATTATCTCCACAACCTTAGATCTCCTTTTCATTCTTCACATTACTTTTACTAATGGAACTCGGTGCTCTGGAGCCTACACATTTTCCCTAACCAATGCTTTGGTAAATGCTACTCTCATATGTGACATCCTTCCTGACTCACCACTGCTTACACCACCCCCCCCCCAAAAAATCTAATTTCCTTAGAATGCATTTGCATCATTTATGACTCTGTCTCAAACTTGTCTCAAGCTATCTTTCTGGATTTAGCTCTCACTAAAACAAAACCCTGTGGTATAATTAAACTGACTACATGTTATCGCAAAGATGTATATTGTGCAATTATTTCACATTGTGAGTCCAGCCTGCCCTGTTCCTTTATGTCTGGTTTGAATGAGCATTTAACCTAACCTCTAATTCCCTTTTTGTCAGATCTCTATCTATCAAAAACTTACCCATACTTCAAGCCTTGTTTAATATCTCAACTCACCCACAAATCTTTGCCTTATCACCTGAGAAATAATATTCTTCCATTCAAATTCTATTGTGAGGCTATATATGAATTACAGTTTCACAGACGTTTTTTTTATCTGAACACACTTATACTCAGTACCAACTATGGCCAAGACACTCTTAGACAGAACAAGTAATACTATGGTTAAAAAAAAGGTCCTTACTCTCTAGAATCTAATGAAGATATAACACAAGTTCACAAATGGCTGTAATATTGACTATAATATGACGGTAATAATGACTGTAATATTAAAGATAAAATGGAAATTTCCCCAAGAAAAGTCCCTAAAAATTGCTGGGGGGATAGTAAAAGCTACTGTTGAGAAAAGCTTTATTTATGATGACAATTGAAATAGAGATACAGAAGAGAGTATTTCCAGTTAAATGATATGAACCAAGGTATGCAGATGAAAATGCTCAGAGTATGTTTAGAGATATTGTTATAGGCAGGACTCAGTTTACTCAAAACTCATATGTTAAAGTTCTAACATCCAGTACTTCAAAATGTGACTGTACTTGGAGATAGATTCCTTAAGGAGGTAATTAAGTTAAAGCAAATCTGTTAGGATGGTCCTAATCCAATCTGACTGGTGTCTTACAGGAAAAGGAAATTTTGGACATACAGAGATTGACCAGGGGTGCACACACCGAGAAAAGATCAGTGAGGACACGGAGATAAAGTGACAATCTGCAAGCCAAGGAGAGAGGATTCCAAGGAAATCAATTCAGTTGACCCTTTGATCTTGAACTTGTAGCCTCCACAATTGTGAGAAAATACATTTCTGCTGTTTAAGACACCCAGTACTTTGTTATGACAGCCCTATCAAATTAATACAGATACCTTACTCAACTACATATAAATATGCATAAATATTTATATAAAGAGAAGATAAAGTTGTACATATATGTTGAAGCTAAAAATATAAATAAGCAAGGCCCTGGCTGGCATAGCTCAGTGGATTGAGTACAGGCTGCGATCCAGGCATCGCAGGTTCGATTCCCAGTCAGGGCACATGCCTAGGTTGCAGGCCACAGCCCCCAGCAACTGCACATTGTCGCCTCTCTCTCTCTCTCTCTCTCTCTCTCTCTCTCTCTCCCCTCCTTCCCTTCCCTCTCTAAAATTAAATAAAATCTTTAAAAAATGGCTTAAAATATATAAATAAGCATATTGAAATAATATATATAAACCACATAGGACAGTGCCTTAACTGCTCAATGTACATTCTACTTCAAATGATTAATCTTAACACATCATGGTAATTCAATGTGCCTTGCTTGGTAATGATCCATCCAGGATGGAGAGTTCTGAGGCATTCACGGCCAGTGCGAACTAATGAAATAGGGATGCTTTTGCAAAAAATACCCCCCCAATAAGATAGAACAGTCAGAGATAGTTGCTTTCTTGCTTCTTGTGCTGTCTTGTCTGTTTATAAGTCTGGGACCATGAAAGACACCTTATTAGCAGCCTGAAGATGAAGGTACTCATGATATCAAAAAAAGCAGAATAATGGTGTCACCGACACACTGAATCAACCAGATGTTTTGCTTGCCATATTGATTCCAATGATGTTTTAATTTGTTATTTTATTTGTATTAATTTCATTATTTACAATTTACAGAGCTTTTGTTATATATTCAAATATTTCAACATTATCACTTCATTTTCTAATAATACTTCAAAGCTTTGAAATTACCACTGAATTAAATATGCAGTTCCATTTTTCTTCTAGCTCCTCTATAGTCTTTGTTTTAATTTATTAATGCATTTCCACATCTTGATTTCCCAGTTCTTCTTGACTGACCTTGGGACTTTTATCTTAATTTCTCTCAGACGGCTTTGGTCACAGTCACTGCTCTTGAGTCAAGTGGCTGTTGACCTACATCATGCCTAATTGAGCGGTTAGTTGTTATTCCTCATCCCAACCCCTCAAATATTTTCTTCGCTTGTATCTCACAATACCACAGTCTCCTGGGTTTTCCCTCATCCTCTGTCAACTTTTTCTTTTTTGGCTGCTCCTCATAAACGTTGCAGTATCTCAGCATTACTCTCTTCTCTGCCTGTGAACACGTGTTCATTCCCAAGGCTTTAAGTGTCGCCTATATGCTGTTACTCTGAAATTTACCTGTGCGGTCATCAAGAGCTTGGGTACATTTGTACATCATGCTTTTATACCCAATATGTCCACATAAATACGTAATATGGACCATATCCCTGACATATCCAATCAAGGCTCTTGATTCTTTTCCCACGCTGACTCATCTCCTCCATAATCTTTTCTATTTCAGCAATTGCTACAACTATTGAGCTGTTCAATTGTCATCTTTGCTTCCTCTCTCTTACACTTCTCATCTAGTCCATCTCAATCCTCTCAGCTTTTCTGTCCTCATATGTGCTAAATCTGATCACTTGTTATTCTTTGAACGCTAACCACTGGTTGAGAATCCCTTCATCTTTAGCATGGACTTATATATGCCTAGCCTCCTAATGTCTTCGTGTTTCCTGCGGTCTTTCATGACTTCATATGGTCTATTTCTCACAGGTAACACGAGTGATCTTTGTTAAATAGGAATCAATACTTTACATTAGGTAACTTCATTCTCACAACAACCTGATAGAAAGGTTTCATTAACTTTCCCATTTCACAGATAAGGAAAATGAGTAACTTGCTCAAAATGATAGCTGATCATAAAGAGTGGGGTTGAAACCGAGGCAGACTGCTTTCTGAAGCCACGCTGTTCCATACTCATGCTCACATACGAACAACTCAGTGGCTTTTCCTTATTCTTACTGTTAGGAAAAAATACGAAATGTAAAATAGACTTGAAAATTCCCCGAGAAGACAAAACCATTTAAGCAAACTTTTCTCCCAGGTTTTTCCTATCACCACCTCTTTACTTTCTAACCCTAAGCTGCATAGCCCTCATCACTGTCTGGAATTATTGGTGTTTAGCAGCATAGTATTCTGTTACTACAGTATTGTTTTCTTTACAATTTTGTTACCTATATTTATTCTTACGTGTCTAAACTTCAGTCACCTTCAAAGTATTCTCCATTTGATGGAATATACCTTTCAAGATGTTTTTTCAACTGCTCAAAACAGTTTTTGAACTCATCCATTTTTAGGCCTTTTAGTGCTTCTGCCATTTTTTTTGTTTCACCTCTTCCACATTGGCAAAACATTCTCTTTGAGGATTTTTTTCGCCCAGGAAACAAATAAAAGTCACTCAAGGTAAGATGGCGTGAATCAGGAGGGTGGGGCACAGGGGTCAACCATTTTTGGTCAAAAACTGCTGAACACTCAGCATGGTGTGGGCAGGTGTGCTCATAAATCACCCAATATGAAATGTGAATTGAAACAGTCTTCAAAAAGAACTCAATGAAGCTGAATGCAGCCTCTCACAATAATGCCAGCTGGTAAACGGATACAGATGGGTTCCTAGAACACCTACCAAGCATGGGAACCTGGTACTGCCAGGGTCCCACCCTCTAGAAGATAATTCCAGATATTTTTTGTGTTGACCCCATATAATCTTGGAAGAGGTCAACCTACAAGAAAAACTATATTAACTATCTTTATATGTCCATGCAAAGTATTCACACAGGGAATGCCATTTCTATTGCAGATATTTGAAAATGATATATTTAATAAATGAACACATGAAAGAATGTGTTTTAAAATACATTAAAAGAAATATCACTAAGTAGCCCTGGTCTGGTGGCTCAGTTGGTTGGAACATTGCCCCATACACCAAAAGGTGTGTAGGTTCAATTCTTGATCAAGGAGCATAGCTGGGTTGAGTGTTTGATCCCCATTATGGTACACAGGGTAGGCAACCAATCCATGTATCTTTCTCACATCAATGTATCTCTCTCTCTTTCTCTTTCTTCTCTCTCTTCCTCCTCTCTCCCTTCCTCTTTTCCTAAAATCAATAATAAAATATCCTTGGGTGAGAATTAAAAAAGAAATAAATAAAATATCACTAATTATTTCCATATGGGATATACTTTCTCCAGTCTGATGAATTTAAGTTACCTGCTTACTTGATAACAATAAATTGTTTTAGGAAAAATGAATTAATGTAAATTAGAAACAATTGCCTTCTCTAGTTTTCAGTGTCCTTAATTACTCATTCTCTAGTTTAAGTACAACCACAAGCCTATTAACCAAAGTGCCATTATACTAGTACATCTATTCTTGTTAGTTGGCACCATTGTTTTTAAAAAAACAATGTGAATATTTTACTTGAATGTGAGTGGGGTCATTTTTGCAAAATGTTTATAATAGACTTTGATATTTAGTCCAGTAACACACATTAAATTATACCATCACTTCAAAGTTCTTTGGATTCCCTCATTTCTTAAAGTACAAAACGAGAGCATAGTGCTTGTAAAGATGAAAAGTAACATGCAGGAGTTTGGGAAAGCCGCATGTATGTGAGGTATGCAAAAATAACGAGGGAGTATATTTGCAGATCTAAACTTCAATAGCGGATGACTCTCTTGGGAAGGTGGTTTTATAGATGCTTCAATCATTCATGCTACTAGCCTTTGCTTTACTGGTGGGTGTTAAGGGTTTCTTTTTCCCTTTTTTCCTAAGTGGGTCAAGAGCACATATGTTTTAAACACAGAAAAATATGTTAAGGTACCAACTAATAAGGCCTTGATTTAAAAATTAATAGCATTCGTGAGCATGTAGTTTAGTTATTCCCAGCGTGACCTCCTAGGCTTCCTGCACTCTCAGCAGAAAACCATCTGCATTCTCTACAATGTATGCAAATGCTACCAACTGTTATTGGAGAAACACGACATTATACACACAATGTGTCAGGTAAAGAAAAAAGAACTGTGTTTTTCTTCTTGAATGTTAAACATATACCTCTCTCATTCCTTGTTCTTTCCCAGTAGTGTCACTAGGGGCTGCGGCAGGAAGAAGCATTAACCCTTTCAGGCTGCTGGAATCCCATCAATGCCCTCATGTCCTTGGGCTTTCAATGGCTCTCTCAACATCTGTTTGCACTCTAGATTTCTGTACAAACTTATCATCTTCTTCTCATTGTGCTTACAAAATGGCCAGTTCTTAGCATTCTAGAGAGATGCAAAATGAAAAATAAAAATCTCCACCCATGCCTGAGATTCCTGTGAGTATATGGATATGAAGAAAGTGCAAAAGAAAAAAATTATTATATGTCTTGACCAATGAGAAAAGAAATACGGCAGAATGAGGGAAAGAGCAAACCTGTGTTATAAATTTGCTGACATACTGACTTTTTTCTCTGGTTATATGGGCCTTGAACCTTCCAAATATACGAGCTTTAGAATTTCCCTTCTGGAAAAATGTAGTTGGATCTTTTCTTTATGGAACCCAAAGGCAAATGAATTGTCTGCTTAGGTATTTGACATCTAGATGATTGATCAGCAAATTATCAACTTCAGAAAATTATATATGTGAATGCTTCTTTAACCTTAAAAAGCTACAATATGCTTCTATTCTTTCAATGAACACTTAAGCTGAAACTTCACTAACTGCTGAAATAAATGTAAACCTTTAAGTAACCCCCACATACTGGTTTGTTCACCTTTTTTAGTTTATTAAATTACATAGATACACTTTAAAACTAAAAACCTTCTTGTCAATCATGCTTGGCAGCTGTGGTAAGGTGGGAAAATACCCATAAGTGTTTTAAATATATATTTGCTCTATGATAAATTTATTTGTTCATAAATGTCAGGTAGGCTTTTAAGCTATAGGAAGAAATGCTTGTAAAACTTTAAATTTTTATAAACTTTTAACATTAAATGTAGTCTGGAGGGATATAAATGTAGTCTGAAGGCTACACCATGTAAAAATGTACATTTTTTCCTCCCTCAGAGGTACTTCACTTTAAACATGCTATACAGTAATTCAAGTCACATGACCAGGTGGTGTTTTACGACTTGGTTGTGTGATAAGGGATTTAATCAGCCTGAAAAATGTTGACACCTCGAAATTTGTGTTAGAAAAGAACATAATGCCTGATCTTTGGAACTTGAGACCAAAAGCTCACACTTTTCATTAAATAGGAAAGTAGATAACTGTACACCAGTAGGAATAGATGGAGCAGAAAAATTCAAATTAAATATGAAAGATGTGAATTGCCAAGCATTAGACACTGCTATTACCTTTGATTTAATGAAGCCCAATGTCTAGAGAAAGACCTCTAACTTGTCAGACTGTTCTCTATAAAATGAACACTTTCCCTGCACCAGGTTCCTCTTTTCAAAGGTTTAATTTTAATAGAGACCATACTTCACAATGAAGCTATTGGAAACAAAACTCACAGACTCCTAAAACACTGAGTAGTCACACGTGAACTAGCAATCAATTGAAAGGCATATGTAATACACATTTTGAATTACATTAGTTCCTAAGACATGTATGAAAAGTGCAGTTTTCTAATCAAATTTATTCTTAAATGATTAAATCATGATGTTCTCGTGCTAATGCAACAGGTCTATAATATCATTTGTTTATTTCTTTACTTGCTAAATTCTATCTGAATGGCTACCATGTGCCAGGCTCATCTGGATTTTCAAAGGCATTTGCTTCACTATCACACAAAAGGCATTATAAATAGTACTTACCTTGAGGTCAAGTGGACTTCTAAGACAACATTTCGATATCCTATATTTCCAGAAGGAAAGACATGAATGAATCAGACATATGTATGGCTTCAAATATGAATATAATTAGTAGTTGCATGAAGTTGGTTACCTGAATGCTCAGTGACTCAGTTTTTTCATCTGTACAATGGAGAATGTAAAGATAGCTACCATATAGTGTTGTTATGAGGATTAAGTGTGATGTGCTTAGCACAGTAACAGATATGTAGACATATGTCCAATTAGTTCTAGCTCATACTAATAGTACTTGCAAAAGTACATGACAGTGACAGTATAAAAATTTTTATTTAAGTGAATGCACTTTAATATAATTTGTAATAATTTGCAGGTGTATACTTTGATATAGCTGATATAAAACACTATATGAATTATTCTTTTATGTTTTGTTAAATTATCACCTTCCAAGTAATTTTACACCTACACATGCACATACATAATGTACACATATGTGCATACTGATCTGTGTGCATGCTTTGTGTATATGCATATGTATGCATGCCATAGAGGGAGACAGAGAGATGCATATAGAGAAATTCAAAAGAGAAGTACCAAACATCTTGCCTTACTCTAAGATTCTTATCCTATTGTAAGAAATTCCATCACTGTTACCTTATCTCAATCATTTTGACTTATGCTCATTAAACTAAATTAACAAAATGTGGATTATAACATATCTTTGAAAAATGTAAAAATTTTATTCCTCATTAAAAATTACAAGCAATGTTACATATACATTATTCAGAATTATTAGTAAATGTTTTGATGTTTCCAAATATTAAATCTTCAATGTAAATACAATTATTAATAATTAAATATTTGTTGTTCAGCTCATGGACGAATGAATTGTTATTGTCATCATCATTATTAAGGGATCTTCAACAACTTCTTTTTGTTTTAAATATTCTCTATAAAATAGTAGAGTGTTAATATATACAAATCTATGGGAAAATGAAAAGATCTATAAAAACAATAGCAAAAGCAAAGGGGGGTGTTGTTGAGGGGGGACGGTGGGGATGAGGGGTGGGAGATGGTGAGGGGAAATGCTGATAACTGTATTTGAACAACAATTAAAAAGAGTAAAAAAATAAAAGAACAACCCAACTAGCGTAAAACCTAAATTGCAGCTGCTAAATTATCACAGACTCCATGGTGAAAGAACCTATATTAAGGAGGCTTGGTTATGACAAGAATAGTATGATAAGTTCCACTTCCCTAAATGAAATTAGTGCAAAAAATAATTCATACCACATGAATGTTTTAGTTAAAAAAAGCAATTTTAGTTAACTTCCTGTAAATTGTAGAAATAAAGCCAATAAATGTATTATATATTAGACAAAGAAGTATGTTTTAAAGGTAAAGTAAGAACGGTTTACATTTACTTGATAACTTCTTTCTTTCAATCTATATTCTTAGAGCATCTACAAGTGCTCTCTGTAAGAGCCCCAGAGGTTGTTAAGACTTCTTACTGATAAGAAATAATAGAGGGCATTCATATTTCTACTGTTCATTTAAATATATTTAACCTATTTAATTCAGCAGATGTATATTGAACTCTGTTACTTTGTGTTTAGCACTCTGTCAGACACTTGAAGCATATAAAGATAAGTAAAATGGTACCTGCTTTCCTAAGCCTCGCATATTAGCAAATAATAATAATAATAATGACACTGTATACCAAATATAGATATAGATGATGATGATAGATGATAGATAGATAAATAGATATCAGGAGATTAGATGGTAGAGAAAAAGCATGATTAAATTTTGAGTGTAAGCAGGTGTGAGGAGGATGCCCAATCATATCTGTGTGTGGGGAATCAAAGCAATTTCATTCAGATGAGTAAAAGGAGAAACGGCACGAAATTTAGGGAAAGGCAAAGCCTGAGCTATTTTCCCACAGGACCTATGAAACACGTCGGGGGAAACTTCCCTTTGAACTTCTGCTGCTTTCCCAGCAACCTCTGGCATTTCTTGGTTTGCAGCTGCAAACTCCAGTCCTTGCCGTTGTCATCCGGAGCTGCTCTGTGTTCACGGGTGCATGTGGGCGTGTCTGTCTCTCTGTCCTCACATGGTTATCTTCTTTTAAGGACGTCAGTCACATGGGATGGAAGTTCGCTCTATTCCTCTATGACCTCATTTTAACAGATTGTATTTGCTACAACCCCTTTTCAAAAAATGGTCCCATTCTGAGGCCCTGGGAATTAGCACCTCAATATATCATTTCTAGGGACAACACAATTTAACCTATAACAAGGCTGAATATAAAAACTATTCAGACCAAAATAATTTAAAGCAACGTGAGCAATTTCAGTTGTATGAACTATATTGTTGGTTGGAGAGTGAATTTGTATAACATCTTTGGAAAGCAATCACACTGTCGATACTCAGATCATCTATAAAATAGTCATACATTTTAGCCCAAGGAAGTTATGCTACATACAAAGTATTCTATATGAAGGCTTTTAGAGCAGTCTTATTAAAATTGTAAAAAAAAAAAGCTAAATATAGTTTAAAAGAAAAATAAATGGGCAAATGTTAGTTCATCTCATTCATAAAAATCTTAAGTAACAAAAATTAGTGTAAAAATGTTTATGAGAAATATTTCTATTAGTTGAAATAGGCTGGATATTTATATATATATATATATATATATATATATATATAATGTCATCAACTAAGTAATACAAAATAATCCAAAAAAACTATATTAAAATATAATAAAAAGTCACCAAAATGTTTATTGTGGTTCAATTACCATCATATAAAATATAATAAGAATTATATTTAATACCAAACAACTCACTCATTGATTTATTCAACAAATACATTTTCAAGAGGCCACTATGTTCTAGGAACATCAGTGACCAAAGAAACAACAAGTCCTAACATCGTATAATCTTTACTTGGGTCAGGTAGAATAAAGAAGTATTTATTTATATATATATTAATTATATATGTTTTATTAGTGTTTTAGATAAGCTGTATGGAAAAAAATTGAGCAAGCTATGGGAGATTCAAAGTGATGGAATAGTGTTCAAAATGGCCCTAAATACGGTCGCAATAAAGGTGGCACTTGAGCAAAGACTGCCGTGTTCAAGATTGTCACTCCGTTTTCACTGCCATGCAGTGTTAACACCCCGAGACTCCGTGGTCCAGAGAAGCAGGTGCTCACTGCTGAAGCACATGGTCCAGCCTGTATGGTTCTGCTGTGGCACATTCGACAGGCTGAAGAAGTAGCTTCTGTCCAAAGCATGTCAGTCCCGTGTCGGAGAGAGAGAAAATAAAGAGTAGAACCACAAAATGCCCTTAACAATCATTCTTCTTAGAATGCCATGTGTCACTTCTGTTCACTTTCCAATCACCAAAATACATCACTGGGTCAAACCCAACAGCAGTGGGACAGACGTGTTCATCTCACAAGGAGTGTCAGGGAGTGTTTGGGAGAAACGAGCACACCTCGCTTACCTCCCTTTCTCATGTAAGTGCACTTGCCCTGCCCGCTCGAGGGAAAACCACCACACCGTGTTCCCACGTTCAGAGTCCGTGATCGCATGGCAATCTTTAGATGAAGGCTTTTCATGATCCAGAAATCTAAGAACTGAGAAGTGGAGTCACCTGCCCAACACACCCTGCAAGCAGTGGTGGAACGTAGAGACAGGCTAACCACCCGACCATTCCCACGGGAACAGGGTGAGCAGGGACACAGACACTGACTACTGACCCACAGCAACACCGCGTCTCCCCAGGGAGACATTACAAAGGGCCCTGACGCTGGAGGAAAATCAGATGCTGCTTCTCTCCCCCCTGAAGTCAATCCTTAGTCCATTGTTCTCTTGGCACTTGTCTCTCCCTCTGGGAGATCTTTCCTTTTCGGTTTTCCTCCTAAGTTTCACCTGAGGAGGACATTGGAGATTGTGTTCTCCTTCTCATCCTCCTTTCTGTCTGGGAGAGATTAGGAGCCCAAAGGTTCAGTTTCAAGGAGTCAGTACATTTTAAACGCAGGCTGGCTCCTTTGGCAGTAGTACAACACTTTCAAAAGCTTAGTTAGCTCGCCTTCCATTACTCAGCTTTACATTTTAGCAGCTCATCCATAATTATTCTTTTTTCCAGACTTAATTGTAGGTAACTTGAACTTACCAAGCTTTGTTGGAAAAACCACATCTTTATTCATTTTTTTTCTTGAGCCATTTTGTCTAACTTAAAATTTTTACCAGGCATTACCTTAATGAATTTGGAGATCTTAACAAAGGGTTTTATGGCCATGATTCTAATTTAGTTCTTGCAGAAGAGACTGAGTTTAAATTAGTCTTTGTTTTCAAAGACTATCTCAGATTTATTTTTGTATCTGTTGGAAATGAGAAGCAGTGCTAACTTCTACACCTAGAAGCTTTGGGGAATTTTTGAGTTTTCTATACCCATTTTTGAATATAGAAAGCTCATTTTTCCTTACAGGGCAGCCAGGTACTTTCTGATTTCATGTCTTTCTTGTAGTGTCTGGTCAAAGCAGCCTATATTAACCAGTAAACTCATATTTTGTTTTTAAACAAATGTTTTACCACTTCCTAACATTATAATCATTTGTTGAGACTTTCCTGGGTACCCACAATTAGTAAGGAAAGTCAATATGAAGGGTTATTGTGTTTGTTTAATCAATACCCCAATCCTTCTATCAATTTCTATTTCATGAATATGTTACAGTAATAAACCCCAATGTTTCAGGGGCTTCCACCAACAAATATCTTGTGTTAGAAGTATCTCTGGGTCAATGGTTGCTGCATTCTGTTGTTTCATACCAGGTCCTAGATGGAAAGAGTAACCTCTATTTGGATGATGCAGAACTCAGAGCAAAAGGAAAAGATCTCAGATAAATCATACAATAGTTCTTAAAGTGTCTGATTGCAAGAGGTATATATCAAACAACTAGCAAACAGATTTCTTCTTATTAAAGTATAAAATTTTTGGCAACCATACAATCTTCCAGGGAAAAAGCAACATGAACATATGAGGTGAGAGAATTTCAGGCAGAATGAATAGCCAATGCAAAAAGTGGGACTATGTCTGACATGTGCCAGGAGTAGCAAGGAGGTCAGTGTGAATGACGTAGCCACCGTGGCTGGAAAGCAGTTCACCTCGGAGAGGGAAGAAGGAACAACATTTTGGAGGGCTTTGAGGCTATTGTAATTTGGCTTTAAAGTGAAGGAAAATTTTAAGCAAAGATGTGATGTGATTTAAGTTTTATATCAAAGGAACCACTGTAGCTGCTGTGACTACATGGAAATGGACACAAGGCATTCACAGGGAGACCAGTTAGAGGGATACTGCTGTCAAAGGGAGAGGGCAGGGCCTTTGACCAGAGAGATAAAGAAAGGGGTCGGATGTGTTTTGAGCATGAACCACAAGGACTCTAAGTGGGTTTGATATAGGATGTGAGAATGTATATGCATAACCCATGGATACAAACTAAGGGGGGATCACTTAGAGGGAAGGGGGTTATTGTGTGGAGGGGGGGAAAGGGGCAAAATTGGGATAACTGTAATAAGATAATTAATACAATATACCAAAAAAGAGATGAGAGGTAGAAAGAAACCAATCAAGACAGAGAACGTGCACATACTTTATAAGTCTGAGATTCAGACCTGTGGCAAAATAAGTCAAATTATCTGTGAGTATCAAGGAGATGAGATATAATGTTAGAAACTAAAAGGAAAGTCAACACAGATAAACAGGTAATTCCAGACTATGTGAGAGGGGGGTAGGGGAGTAGGAGGTAGAGAAAATGTAGGAGATGTTAAATATTGGACAGATGAACTGTCCTAGATAACTTACATGACCCTGAAGAAATTAATTCTCCATCTCTAATTCATAAATAAAACCAAGTTGCCTCTGGAAAATATTATGGCCCTAAATATTTCCTGAAGTTGGTAAGACTGCTTCTGGACACTTTCAAATAGGTTCATTTAATCTATAAAGAACAAATTGCAAATATGGGTTTGCAATAAGCTCCTTTACAGCAGTTAATTTTGCCCTTATATGGATGCACCCACACCTTAATCTATGACAACAATGTAGAAGGGATTCAGTGTACACTATTAAGCAAATACTGATGTTCTTCTAGTCACTGGATAAACCTTGTAAACAAATGCTTCAAGTATGTATGTAGCATGTTGGTGAATTTAATCATATTTAAATGCAATAGGTACAATGGCTTTTCCAAAAATGCTGGTGAATCCATTCTTTAAGAGAACACCCATTAAGCTAAATAATGTGAATGTAGGTATTATTTAGTTTACAGATTTAATGTAGTTCAAAATTTAATGTATTAAATATTTATCTAAAAAAGAGTGAAAAATAGAATAAAAGTGACTTTGAAGCTCTTCGAAAAGCTAAATGTAACAAAACTAAATGCCATATTGATACTTCTTTCAGTCACATAATAAAACTGCTTAATACAATTGATTTTTCTTTACAATGTATCAGCTTAGAATTAAGTCCACTATATTAAGAGTTTATTGGAAAATGTTGTTGAAGTTAAATATCACAGATTTACTAAGATCAAAGAAGCTTTCTTTTAATAAGTCCAAAGGTCACATTATATTTAACATTTGTATCTTTTTTTGGAGTATTACTATGCAAAGATCAGCCTTTCCAGAGTTTTAACTGTCACCAAGTAGGATCTTATTTTATCTAATATTTCTGAAGAACTCTTAAAAGTAAATAAGATGACAAACCTTTAATTTGACATTTCTTGAATTTAAATATTCATAAGGTGATTGATATTTAAACATCATCTACTGAAGAGCTCAATTTCAATGAACCAATCAATGTATCAAATTCAGATGTACTAGTTTGGGGTGGAAAGGTTACAGTAAAAGAGGAAAACTTGTTTGTGTATATTGGAAAACAGATTTTAGGTATATATCTATTTTAATCTATAAAGCCTGATTTTAAAAGATGAACCATTTTTCTGTAACTAAAAATACTATTGTCACCTGTGTTGGAAAATCATTTCATTATTTTTAATATATTACTTTACTGTATTATAATTTAAACATATTTTGCTGCACAAATTAAGTAGGCACTTTGGCCTTGAAAGAGAACTTTTCTGTACTTAAATCCTTTGTTTTGAGAACAAAAATGTCAATTCTATGATAGAAAACAAAATGTCATTTGCCCTTAATAAACAATATACCTTGAAAATGAGAATAATGCACATGTAAGAACAGGAGTTAGAATTTGAAATATAATTCAAAAAAGCAAGCTTTTTTATAGAAAAGTAATTTTTCTTGCTTTGTGTTTATCTTTTTTTTAAAGATTTTATTTATTTATTTTTTAGAGAGGGAAGGGAGGGAGAAAGAGAGAGAAAGAGAAACATCAATGTGCAGTTGCTGGGTGTCATGGCCTGCAATCCAGGCATGTACCTGACTGGGAATCAAATCTGTGACACTTTGGTTCACAGCCTGCCCTCAATCCACTGAGCTACGCCAGCCAGGGCTAAAAGCAAGCTTTTTAATAACCAATTGCAAAATAATCCAACACTCAAGATATTATTCAATTTTAAAAAATGATGGAGCTGTTTTAACTCAGAAGTCTGATATTTTGCACATTTTGTAGAGATTAAGAAACCCGTCTCTGCCCTTGAACAAAAATTAAATATTTTATGAATATTTTCATTAAATTAGAGAAAATATTTCAAAATACAGTGTTTTCCTGCCCACCCCAGTCCCGAAATGGTCCTTTTAATGCAGAAAATCAAGATAATTTACAAATGGATCAAAGGGATAGATGGAGAATTTTGAAATCAGTGAGGATCTGATGAATTTATAAACACAAAAGGTGCTGTGATAACGTAATTTTTAATGAGTAAAACTGTCATGTTTTGTATAAAATGTGAAATGCTAAATTCTAAAATCATTTTATCACCTAAAGAATAGATTCTATATTTGCTTGGAAGAAAAGACAGGCATGCCTACACATAAAAACAGAGAAAGAAGCTGTAAGTCAAAGGTGAATGGACTTTTAATATCTAGGACAAGTAAGAACACTCTAGGTCAAACACTCAGAAACAAAGTAAAAAGACGGTAATTCATGAAAAATATATGCAACTTTCAAGAAAGTGACAATGTTATCACAATAACGTAAGTTCTGAAAAGTCAATAAGAAAAGGCAAATTACTTGGGAAAAAAATTCCAAAAAGACAAATGAGATGAATGACTAATGAGCGGTGTAAATGGCTCATCCAAAGTTGTGTAAACACCCAAACTTACCAGTAGTACATGAAAGATGAAATCACAACTGAGCGTGCTCCCAAACACTTCTGGTTTGGCGCTGCCCTCCTGGAGTCAATTTTTGCTCAAATAAACTCTTTACATTTTAATATGCCTCGGTTTATCTTTTAAAAGTTCTGGTGCCAGAAGAGGGACCCTGAGGAAACACCCAGCAGCCCCCAGGAGCAATAAGCGACCAGATGCAGGTCTGAGCTCCCTGTTGCTGCCTTTGGAGCGGGGCGAGTGGGTGGATGCAGAAGCCCCTCTGGATCTTAAATCCTTGCTGAGAACACCTGTTGGTTTGGGGACCCTGAAAATAGGGCCAGACAGAAATATGAGTTGCATTGCCTTTGCAGGTAGGGTCCTGTTGCTGTCTCTCAGGGGAATTGTATGTCTTTCCGTCTCTTGGTTATCACTGGGGGTGTTTCTGGAAATTAGGAAGGTCACATCTTTTGCACCCTCTTTGGGCATCTCTTTTGGGCATCCCAGTCATCAAGTTGGCCAGTATTGCCAGTATTATTTATTGTCTTCCCAGGCTGAAACCTGACAAAATATTTGAAATATTTTTGTTTAAGGAGCTCTATGATCAGAAGTTACCAAATTATAAGATGACTAATATTCATAACAGGAATAAAAATTTTTCTGGCTTTCTACCTGAAGTTAAAATGAAACTATGTACCCAGAAGGAAAGAAAAACATTCTGAAGCGACTGTGGAAAGATGTACTAGAACATTCCAAAGACACACAGCTCTAAATTTCAAACACAGGAATCTCTCGATTTCCATCTTAGTTGAAGATCTTCTCTCCCTGAAGGAGAATTCTGAACTGTGTAACAAATACCTCCTGCCAAAACTGGATCGGTACCACTGGTATTACAGCAAATACAAGAAATTCACAGACAAGCCACATCAGGTGTATTTTTTGATTTATTTGGTATCAACTGCTTTGATTTATAAGGAAATAAATGAAATAAGTAAAAATAAATAAACACAACCACACTTCATATTCAAATTGATACCCTTCTGGACATAATTTTATATCCAATGTCAGTGAGTTTGTAATACTTCTGAGACTTAAAAAAAGAATATTTATATTTTGACACAGAAATGTTATTATAAAAACTGAGTCCAAGATAAAATTAAGATAAAACAAAATACATACATAAAATTTATACATAAGAATGACTACTAGGAAATTATATCATAAACTCAAAAATGGAAACAAGTTCAAAGTATAAAAAAAAACAAAGAATTAAATAAATCTTCACACATCTGTGAACTAGAAAACTCTGCAAACTTTAAGAACCATGTTTTACCAAAAATACATGATAACACAGGAAATGTCATTTACTGATAAGTTTTTAAATTGAAAATGCTCTGATATAAAATAGGATTATTGTAAGACCAAATGGATAAATATATAAAACATGTGTTTATAAGTAAATAATGTGTTTGTATGTACATTTGTGGGACGGACTATTCATATTAATATCAACAAAATTTTCCTGGCTGTTGTGTTCTTTTCTTGATCCTTGATCTAGTTTAGACAATTTTGGGAGATTACATTTTGGAACGTTTGTTTAAAGTGAGATTTTTCAAACTTAACTCTATTTATAAAACTCAAGGAAGACTTTCCTACTTCCTCCTCCACCAGAAGTTACGTCTGTCCCGAGCATACCCAGTGGGATGAGATCCACAGCACGAGAACGAATTTGGAGCTTGTTAGGAAACGGGGTCCCGGGATCCACCCCAGCAGCGCCGCATCCGGTTCTGTCGTACATTTTAACAAGGTCTGGGGGAATTTTTAAAGACAGAGAAGCACTTCTCTAAAATGTTAAGAGGAAGTTAATATATGCAGTACTTCTCAGAAAGGCCTTTTCCAGTAACAGTATCATTTCAGAGAAAAATTTAAAATTTAAGGTAACTTATGAAGTAGGAGTACAAATTGGTACAGTACTTTTGACAATTTGGTGATAGTCTCAGGAATCTTAAGTGGTTATACCCTCAGACCTAGTAACTACACTTCTGGACATGGATCCTAAAGAAAGTATCCAATCTGATAAATGTTTTAGATACAAAACATTCATTGTAGCCTTATCTAAAATAGCAAAACGAAATTACAAACAAACTAAATGTCCAACATAGAAAAACAGTAAGTAAATTATGGCCATCTACCATACAGAATTTTGTTCAACAAAATTCTGCTTTAAAAACTTATATTTCAAATCCTTCTTTATCCATTTTAGTAGTGTTATCATTGATTATCTTATTTCTAGTGCCATTGCTCCAATTGCTTTGTTTTTTATACATGTCTGGTGATTTTTTTCTCATCCTTCATTTCTAGTGATCCTATGCCATTTTGTCTCAGATATTTTTTAAACAGTTAAATTTTAGTTTTGCTTACCCAATCTGAAACTCTGCTTTCAATAGATGAACTTAACCCATGAGTCTAAAAACATTTTCTTTGGAAACCATTCCAAGCTCTCAGCCCATACAGAACAGTCCGTAGGTTTGCCAACACCTGGATTAAAGTTTAACCCATTCAAATGAAATAAGTGTAATTAACATTTACAGAAATTTCCAAAAGCTAGATACTGTTCTGAGAACTTTGCATATAATCATTTATTTAATAATACTAAGAATTATTTTTATCCCCATTCTACAGAGACAGAGACTTGTCGCAAATTCACGCAGCTGCTGATGTAGCTGGAATTTGACCCCAGGCCATCTGCTTCAGAACCAGCGACCACTACAGCATATTATTTCTCATCGATTAAAGACTGAAGTGTGTGTTTCACCGCCTCCTTACCATTGCATTTCACATATTCTTTTAGAAATGGTTAGTTTTGTATTGCTGCTGTGATAAATTGCCACAGATAGCGCCTGAAACTATGCTAAGTTATTACCTCATAGTTCTTGAGTTCAGAAATCCAGTGGGTTCAATGGGGCCGTCTTCCCTGGGTTCTTACAAGGCTGACATCAAGAAGTTGTCAGGGTTGCTTTCTTTTCCAGAGTCTCTAGGGATACATCTGCTTCCAAGCTCATTCTGTTGTCAGAATTGAGTTCTGTGCAGTTGTAGGACTAAGGTGTCCTTTTTCCTTTGTGGGCTGTTGGCAGTTGACAGTGGTACTCGGCTTCTAGACGCTACCCATATTACTTATTCATGTCTCCCTCCATCTGCAAAGCCAGCAGTGAAGAGCTGAGCCTTTCTCTTGATTCAGATCTCCACTCTGCTTCCCTTTCCCTTCCATCTCTCTCTCTCCTGCCTTCCTCTTCTGCTTTTAAGGATTGAAGTGATTGCCTCAGATCAACCTGGATAATCTAGAATAATCTGTTAATGTCTGTTGATTAGTGACCTTAACTGCATCTGAAACTCCCTTCACAACAATACCTAGATCAGTGTTTAATTACGAGGCCAGAGAACAGCTTGATGACCCATCAGCAGAATACTGTCTAGCAGGCTATCCTTTTAATTTTTCTTTACTTTCCCTCTCTGAGTTTTTAGTCTGGAAATACAGCCTTTTAAAATATTTATTCTGCCTTTTGTATAAGTTAATTTTCCTAGCAACAGAGCTAGAAAAACTAATTTTGTCTCCATTTGTGCTGCTTATCTTAATAAGTACTTTCCCATCAGATCTTTAACTGCATTTTGTAAACATATATTTTCTTTCCCCGTAAGATTTTAAGATTGGGGGGAAATATTTTTAGTTTATTTAGCTTATTTAGTCAGACCATTATATTAAATCTCCTTTTAATTGAGCACACTGTATAGTAACATTCTATATAGGCAACATGATTTACCTAAGTTCATCCTGTCCTCACATAACTGTTTTTGCACATCACTTTGCAGTTCCCCTCATTCATATTTTACATAACTGCAGTCACAGTGTGTATAATACTTTCACTTTGTCAGTTTCAAAACTATACATGATGACTGATTATCTTACTCTTTTGTGAACTTCCCATTGCCTGGGGAAGGTATCTGAGACAGCAATGAACAACCTTCAAAGCACGATACAGTGTCCCAGATCAGGGTCCTATCAACTTACTCTCCCCAACCATCACTTCTACTCATTTGACCCTCATATATTATATTCCAGCATAATGAGAAATTTGCAATTCTCACCTTTGTGCTCATGTCATCTCTCTGACTTCATTTTCTTTTGCTAATTCCTATTTGCCTTTCAAGACTAACCTAATGTGTCACTTGCCTTCAGGAAATGTTCCTAGCCTGGGTTAAATGCCTCTCTTATGTGCACCAATAACATTTATTGCATACTTTTATCAGGGTATTTTTCATATTTAATTATAATCAGCTAATTATTTCTGTAGCTTTCACCCAGGCTTTAAAGGCCTTGTGAGCAAACCCTGTGCCCTCCTAGTGGTTTTACTTAGGATGAAAGGTGGCATCCATTTACTTTGGTTGCAGTTACAAACAACTCCCAAACCTTAGTAGTTTAAGATAACACAGGTTATTTCATCTTCACATTCCACGTGCATCATGGACTAGGCAGAGCCTCTGTTTCATGCTCCTTTCACCAACAAAGCTGCCGTCATCATCCGTGAGGTGGCCAGCTGCCATGGCAGAGGAAGGAGAAACCAAGCAGTGACTTGTGACGTATCTCCCTGAAGTTCAAATGTCATGTCTGCTCACCTTTCATCACCAAAGAGAATATGTGACCATCCCCATCCTCAAAAGAAAAGCAAGTCAAATCTTACCATGTGCCAGAAGGAGAGAGCTATAAATATTTGGTAAATAGGACTCCATACGGTCAACAGCCACAAGCACGCTCTTTAAACATGTGTAGTAGCTTGCTCAGACCGTCATAACAAACGCCACAGAGTGGGTGGCTTACTATGAGGTGTATTGTCTCCCAGCTCTGGCGGACGGAAGTCCACATCAAGGTATCATCAGGGACGGGTCTCTCCTGAAGGCGGGTAGGGAAGCGTGCGTCCCGGGCCTCTGCTTGGCTTGAGATGCCCATCTTCTCCCCGTGTCTCTTCACATTGTCCTCTCTTTCTGCACGTCAAATTTTCCCTTTTTACAAGGGCACTAGTCACACTGGATTAGGGTTTGCACTCAATATTTAAACTTCATTCTAATGTGAGTATCTCTGTAAAGACCCTATCTCCAAATAAGGTCACAAAATGAGGCACTGGGGGTTGGGACACACAATTTAATTTATAATAGCATGTAAAATAATGTCACTGGCACATAATGGTATCTTTTTTTATTTAATGACTAAATCATGTCTGTTCTCATATCTCTATATAATCTGTATAACTATGATTGTAATGAATATGTATTACACTCCTAGGCAGAGTAAAACAATACTTATAATTGTTCACTGTTTTAGGAAACTACAATTAACACTTTATTCTTAGCCCTTTTTTTTCCAGCCAATATTTTCTTAGTCTAAGTTCCTTGCCATGAAATAACTGGGTATAAATTAACTTAAAAGTTAAGATTTTTTTTAAGATGTCTATTCTCACCACTTCCACTCAATATTTTTTTAAAGATTTATTTATTTATTTATTTATTTATTTATTTATTTATTTATTTTTAGGGAGGGAAGGCAGGGGGAGGGAGAGAGAGAGAGAGAGAGAGATAGAGAGAGATAGAGAGAAACATCAATGTGCGGTTGCTGGGGGCTATGGCCTGCAACCCAGGAATGTACCCTGGCTGGGAATCGAACCTGGGACACTTTGGTTCACAGCCCGTGCTCAATCCACTGAGCTACGCCAGCCAGGGCTAAAAGTTAAGATTTTAATATGCATTGCCACAAGCATTTTGAAGGGGAAAAGTCTGGTAATTAATAATGTAACTGTAAGGGATTAACACAAGCCAAAACTGTATTGTCATCATTAATTAGATTTCCATATTTACAAAATAGTATCCTAAAATCACTTTAAGTTAAAACTTATTTCGACCTGGATATTTCCCATATATTTGTTTACTCTTCAATTGCTCTCTGACTCCACCATAGTATGTCTGTTTCTACTCAACACTGTGTTCTGGCCACTAATAAGCTGCACATCCATACACTTATACAGTGGTTAGGGGGATAGCCAGGATACCTGGGGATGAATGCTGACCAAACTGCTTAATATCAGTGTAATCTTGGGTTAATTTATATGATTACATCCTGTGCTTCATTTAATATAGTGTGTCATGTTTATTTATTTTTACTTAGTCCTCCACCCTATTTCAGAAACTATAGTAATAAAATTTTATTGCAACAATATGATAGGTCATGTAGTGGGGATTTATTGGGCAGGAAAACAGTGAATAGGAATACATAAAACATATGAACAAGGGTATCCAAAGAAACTATATCCTGTCCAACCTCTTGTGATGTTTGAATAAAAACATAGAGTTTATAGAATGGGAATCATAATATTCTCTACTTTATTGGTTTCCTTTGAAGAGCAAATGAATTAATGCATATCAAGTATTTGAAGCAAAGCTTGCATGATGGTAAGCAGTCAGTGAGCACGGACTTTTATTAAAATTATTATTCTATACAATTTGAATATTAATGACTTTTTATAAATTTAAATTAAATCTTTTCAGAGTCTAAATTGAGTGCTCTTTTTTCCCCAATTGTTTCTTACCAAGTTCATGAGCGTTTTTATAAAATCAGTGACCTAGGTATAACTGATGTATAGTCTGTGAACTCCATACATTTGAATTGTATATGTTGATGGGTTTTGAAAATGTGTACACCCTGTAAACACCACCAAGATTGGAATGATATTGTTGTTCCTGGAGAAACTCAGTTCTTCTGGCGAACACAGTAAAGAATTACAGACCAGCAAGTCTATTAGCGTGCAAGCAAAATTTATTAGTGATAAGTTCTCATGGAAGAGAATAAGCTTTGGTGAAGTGGAGGAGAAAGGCACAAGCTTGGGGGGCAAAAAGCATGAAGTCCTTTGTCCTGAGGACTTATGCAGTTGTTGGGATGTGGTCAGGGAGTTACGTATTGATTGGTGGGTAAATGTGGTGCCAGATCCCCAGGGGGGGATGTGACCACTCAGACTTAGGTATGTGTGTGGGTCTGTTAGCCCAGATTCTTATCTTGCTCCAGACCACATTTGCTCAGCTTGTTGTAAAACAGACGTGCAATAGGAGGCAGTTAATTAAAGTTGAGGCAGTTACCCAAAGTTACTTATGGGCTCTTTCTCTAAGCACTAGGGACCTCCTCATTAAACAGATAGTGACCAGAGATAGGGAACTAACCTAGGCTGTTTTATGGGCTTCTTCTTTGGGCACTGTGGAGCCTCTCTCCTTCCCCCTTCCAGGCCTTGAGATGAATACACAGTTTTCAAGACTTCCTTTCCCAGATAGTTGGAATGATACACACAGAATTTCAAGAACTCTCCTCCTGTGCTATCACGGAGCATCTTGTGATGTTTGGTGATACCCAGAACACCTGGCAATGTTACAGGACCAGGCTTAGGACTGCTGAGTTAGTGGGTGAGGCACATCTCCCTCCTCCTCCCTGCCTTGGTTTTCTATCTATTCTGCCTAACACCATTATTGTTAAAACGTTCTCTTGCGCTCTTCACCAAACAATAAACACCATTAGGCATGGCCCCAAGAATCCATCAGTGTGCTGTGTAGAGCCCTCCTCTCTAAAACTCTGGCTTGCAACTTACACTGGCCACAGCCTCCCTCCACTCTGTACTTCATCTTTTCAGATACATGAATCACTGAACTTTGTTTAGGATTTGTCTCCCTCATCCTGTATCTTAAAAAGAACAATCAGTCAGAATCGATGTATAATAGTAACACACTTCATTGCTTCCCTGCTTTCAAGAACTGCCCTGTAAATAATAGTTACATGTATTTTGTCCCATTTTCTAGTTTTTAACAAAAAGTTAGGTCTAGTCTTTATGAAACAATCATGGCCAAAAGTAGAAATGTATGGTACTTGTCTAAAGCAAATGCATGTTGTAGTTGATGATGTGTTTATAACACTAAAAACTGGAGTACATCCACCTGCATAAGAGAGTTCAAAGGCACATACCTTAACAACCAAACCATGCTAACACCCTTGATCTGAAAAGTTTTCTTACAGAAATGTAAAAAAAATATATATTTCATAAAAAATTAATGAAACAAAAATACCCTGTTCTACAATCATGTCACGAACCTCTGCCATCTATAAAAATTCTACTAAAAATGTTTGATTAATGTTATATTAATGATTTCTTAAGAATTTATATAGCCCTGACTGGTGTGGCTAAATGGGTTGGGCATCCCACTTGTTCTGGGATGCCCAAAGTTTCAATTCCCCATCAGGACACATGCTTGCAGGACAAGTGGTTGCGGGGGGGATGCAAGAAGCAACTGATGGATGTTTCTTTGCACATCCATGTTTCTCTCCCTCTCTTCCTCCCTTCCTTATATTATCTCTAAAAATAAATAAAATATTTTATAAAGAATTTATATAAATATTAATTATTACTTTATTAATACTTAAAATTTCAATATGTTATTTTTAATCATTACAACAAGTGTAATTTTATCTGCAATTATATTTTGATTTACACGTTTAAAAATATAGATATTGTGTTACTTTATTTATTTTCTGTTTATGTATTTATTTATTTATGCCCCATCCTATTTTTGAGAACTATCTATAGTAGTAAAATTGTATCACAATAAAACTGTGGTTACATGGTGGGGATTCATCAGACAAGAAAAAGTGAATAGAAATGTGGGAAACATGTGAACAATGGACTCCAAAAACCATATCCCATCCAACCACTTGTGATTTTCAATAAAATAAGCTCAATGTTTTTTTTAATCAAATCAGCACCACCCAATGCCTAGAATAGTACTAGTAAAACATGTGTACTCAATAAATATTTCCTATTAAATTATTACTATAGAAAAGACGATATAGAAAGTAAAAATAGAAATACCCAAACTTAATGTATATTCGGTAGCATGCCCACATTATAAATTGAATAAAAATGTTTTGCTTTGATCATAATTTAGGTAATTTCTTAACAATGGCAGTGATTCAAAAGCAAAAATTGGTTAAAGGGCTGTCTTTTTAAATTTCAGTATTCATTATGAAATAAACATTTATAAATGCAGGTAATTCTACACTTGTTTCTTTGGTCCTTGAACAAATTTAATGGCACCAACATATTTTCTTGATTTTAATTATGCACAGTATGTATTTTTGATGTTGCCAATTTTTCTAAAGAATAGCAAATGTTGCCTTTTCTTCAATGGCTTTGACTTTTGTATTACATGCCAAACATTTTCTTTTTCCTGTAGCAACTCTTAAGCATGTTGACACCCACAGTGTTCCCACATGGCCAGGCATCCTTCAAGCATCCTTCAAGGTGTCTTTACTAAGAAACCTATAATTTTTAGGTCTTCACTCTTTGAAAAGCAACATAAGACTTTCCTTAACTATGAAAACTAAAACATTAACCCTAGTGGAAATATGTGAGGAGAGATGGTAGAAATCTACCTAGTGCTGAGTTTAAAAGTATCTGTGCCTCTTTTGATCCTGTATTCTTCCTTCTTTATTACTGTTTATTCAAGTATATGCACGTGTTGGCGTATGTGTATATGTTTTTATGTGTCTGTATGTGCAAGCTGTTTTATTATGACTCCAGGCATTCAAGGTATCATTTGTGTAAGATTCCTTTTCCTGCAAAGAGCTGGATGTTGCTGATGTTTTTTAATTAGATGAGTTGAGGTACTTACTGTTTACTCAATATATTGGTTTGTACTCACCCACAAAAAAGGTAAAAAAATACTCTCTTTATCTCTATTTTTCTTCTCCCTAATACTCAGTCACCGACAAGCTGATGAATGTGCACATAAAGCTAAACCATTACAGACTTTTAAATACTTGTTATGGTGTCTTCTGCCATCATTTGTCCCCTTTGGTTTCTGAATAATGGAAGCACTCTATGAGCCACATAAAACCCACATGAAGTAGGTATCTTTCAAATTAACTGTGGTGACCCTTTTTTCTCAATTAACAAGAAACTCTAGACAAAGTTTGGTTTTAATTTCTCTTTCTAAATAGAACTCTCCAACAGTCTCTGTAGAACTCCAACCATAAATGTCCTGGTCAGTTAGGTGAAAACATTTACAGATGGTTTTGCCCCACGGGAAGCAGGTATCAGGAGGAAGAAAAGGGGAAAGGTGTACCCAAGGTCTCAACATGCATGCCAGGTTTAGAGAGGTCGTGAGGAGAAGAACGATAACTAAGTGGAATGCAAACTGGGAGTGTGAGTCAAACATAAAGAAGGGGAGGTTGTGTGTGAATGGGTTAGGATAGACAATTTATAGTAAAAAGTGAGAGCCCATAGATTAGATACGCATATACATAAACACACACACACATAATACATAGGCAAACAGACAGACTCAGAATTTAAACTCAAAGACAGAGACATAAAGGCGAGTGAAAGGTCTGAGCTCGAGTAAGGGAGTGTGTTATTGTCTTTCCTGTGCCTGATGCTAAGGCTGTCTGAGGTGTGATATTTGCGTAAGTGGATATTAATAGTTCATATATGACTAATAATAATTTATTGAACATGCATGTCCACAATTTCTATGCTATATACTTTGTCTTTAGTTCTCACAATAGTGAGGGATGTACAGCTTTTATCTCAGGTGCACAAATTAGTAAACAGAAACTTGGAAAAGTTAAATATTTTACTCAAGTTCATATAGACACTAAGTAAATGACAGTCAAGAGTTGAACTCAGGTGTCCCTATTCCAGCCTGTGAAATCTCAACCATTCAACCTTCATTGTCAGATATGGTACTCACTAGTCAGTTATGGCTATTTAAATTGATTAAAAGTCAATAAAATTACCCTTTGCAACAGCATGGATGGACCCAGAGAGCATGATGCTAAGTGAAATAAGCCAGTGAGTGAGAGACAAGTACCATGATTTCACTCAGATGAAGAAACTAATGAACAATATAAACTAACAACAACAACAAAAAGAAACAGACTCATAAATAGAGAACAGACTGACATCTGTCAGAGGGGGAGCGGGAGGAGAGCTAGATGAAAAATGTGCAAGGATTAAGCAAAGGAAAAAAAGCCTCATAGACACAGACAAGAGCACGGCAATTATCAGAAGGGTGGGGGGGGGCGGATAAAAGAGGATAAAGGCGGATGAATGGTGATGGAAGGAGACTTTACTTGCGGGAGTGAGCACACAATACCATATACAGATGATGTATTATAGAAGTGTCTACCTGCAATCTATATATGTAATTTTATTAACCAATGTGACCTCAGTAAGTTCAATAAAAAAAAAACAACTTTAGCTCCTCAGTCTCACTAGTCACATTCAAACATTCACTATCCCCATGGGTTTAGTGACGCCCACATTGGACACTAGTTACAGATGGCTGTCATTGCAGAAAGCCCCGTGGGGTGGTGCTGGAATAGAATGAACTGCTTTACCAGGAATTATTCTCTTCTCTGATGAGATATTATCCTCTTGTCTGATGAGAGTTTATTTCAAAAACAAATAACCACCACCGATCCTCCAGAGGTCACAGTTCAGGTCGACATTTTCTCTTTCCCCACTCAGGGCTTCTCTGCCTCAGCACTACTGACATTTTAGACTGAATAATTCCTTGTCATAAGAGGCTGTCTTGTGGATTGTGAGATATTTAGTAGCAGCATCCCTGCTCTCTTCTTAATAGATGCCCGTAGCATAGACTCTTCCCAGTCATGACAGCCAAAAATACCTGCAGACATTGTCACAAGGTCAAGTTCTCTAGAGAGAACATCATCCCTGGTTAAGAACCACTTCATGATGTCACTGATGATAAGACATGAAGAAGGAAGCACGTTCAGTAAATAGTAAATTCTGAGAAGAAAGACCTTTATTTATTTTTTTTTAATTTATAAAAATCCTTTTCTTTTACTGTGTCTGCGGCAGTGGGTAGCCAGAGTGAGGGAGGTCACCAGAAAACTTCCTTTCTTGCCAGCAATTGTCACTCTCAGGGCTCTGCTCTTCTCAGCAGACCTGGTTGGGTGTTATTGGAGACTTTGGACCTCTAAAGAAATACATTGACCCACTCACTTCAAGGAAAATAACTAACGAAAGGACAGAGGAATATACAAAGATGCGCCATGGGCCAGGACTTGACACCTCCTCACAATGTCATATTCTTATAGCATCACTCTCAATTTGCTCCCCCCAGAAGCAGACCCTGAAACAAAGGATTTGGGCACAAGGACTTTGTTTGGAAGGCAGTCCCAGGAATCACTAGTAGTGGAACGGGTTAGTGCCATAGGCAAAAGGACACAAGGGATAAAGTGTGTTATCCATTCAGAATAACTGTTATTTGGTTGTTCAGTTATTCGGTTATTCTGAATGGATAACATTCTGAAATGCTGAAAGACAGGAATAATAGCATGTTTCAGAGTTATCCCCCACCACCCTCATAAGGGGCAAGAGAGTGAGGGTATTTATACACCAGCATCAGCCAGTCCAGTCCTGGAATAAAAATTCCTAGGAGTTGGCATGTCATTTATTAATTCTTCAGTGCTTTTAGCTTGAACACACAGAGCAAGCTCAACTCAAAAAAAAAAAAAAAAAAAAAAAAAACTGTCTGGCAGTTGGCTGGCCTCATAGATTTAGAAAGTTTTAGACGATGGAGGCAGGGCACAAATAGTCTTCCAGAGCAGCTAACAGTAGGTACAGTAAATATACATTGGTAAATGTATTTCTAAATCTCTCTATATTCTCTCTGCTTAGGTAATTAACCTAGAGGTTAAGATCTGTGTTGCTAGACCAAACTAGGTTCTCCCTTGATTAGAGGTGATTTATGGATTACCCCCATTATTTGTCATAATGTCTAGGGTTGGTGTTATTAAAATAGTGCTTTCATGGATGAAGGAATTAAGGTAAAAAATGACTTGTCAAAAATCACACCACTGAAACAAGTGAGTAGATCTAGAAAATCTCATCCCAAGAGCCAACATGTTACTTTGTCTTCAGATAGATGAAGGAAGAATACATACAGTGAACGGTGTTGTTTCCAATGAGGGAATGACGCCTGGAAAATTTGTAGCAGAAAACATCATGGGCAAGAGCTGCAAGAGCCATACAGACCTTTCAGTGTCAACATGGAAAAGAAGAAGGACCTGTGTTCTGTCTTTAGAGAGAACTATATATAAAGTCAAGATGATATAATGGCTCTCAACATCAAGAAAATACAAATGATAAAACTTAAGACAGAGGCTTAAATTTAGAAATAGACATTTCTAAGCAAATCTGCTTCATAAATACTTTAAGGTATGTGACAAATGGCAATCTTAAGGGCTTTCCCTCCAGGAAGCTCTAGAACCCTCAAGATAGGGGGAAAATAGCATCCTGTGTTTATGGAGTTAAGGCAGAGAGATTCAGCATGTCGGAGCAGGCAGCACACTGTCAACTGAGGATTAGGCAGCCATGAAATCATGGGGAAAGGAGGAGGTCTAACCAGGGGAAATTATCACACTGGGACTACAAGATTTTTATCATAAAAACTAAAGATGTCTAGAATTCAACGCCCCTTCCCTGGGGACAGCACAGCAACCACAGGTGGAGCTTATTCACGTCCCCTGTCCTCTAACATAGTGCAGGTGCTCATCAAGTTCAGGAGCAGCTCCAGAATCCGTGGCTGCCCACAGCATGTGTGCAAATTAATGCTTAGTAATGCCCCTCTACTGAATATTTAAATTATATTTAAATGACTCAAAAATATACACTGTTGGCTAAGGAGGCAAGTTTTTAAAGATTTCTCAAATGTCTTTTGAGCCACGATATTTTGACAAAATCTCAAAAGGAGTTATATTATACATAAGCATGCCTTGCCCCCTGACCCTAGCCCCGCGGGTGTCCATTTAGCTAGCTCTGCTTTTCCTGCTGGCATTTTGCTAGATTTTTTCATCCTAGTTTCATGACACTCAGGAGTTTCCAAGTACCTTCAGGACGATCAGATTCCCATAATTAGATTAATTTTAGTTCACTTCAATTTAAAAAGCAAATATATGTCAGACCATACTTTCAGGAAGAGAAAATGACACCATGAAATTAAAGGTCCTTGCCTCCTGGGTAGGCTGACAGAGCTGACCTTGAGTGGAAGTGGACAGTGTTTTCTCTGGGGCACCTTTTCCACCTCATTTTAATCAGCATCCGTTTCTCAGGAGCCTACTACTTTCCATTGACTTGCTCTCAACTGTGATGAATAAGACAGCCAGCGTTTGTGGAATGCCAACCACAGGCTAGGTGTGACCCTAGGAAAGCAATGCCTTTCTAATCCGCACAGCAACCCTGCAAGTCAGCAACTGGACTTCCATTTGGCAGGTCAGAAATCTGTCAAAAAAGTTTCCCATCTCACCTAAATATCTGGAGTAATAAATGAACTTGCTAAGAATCAAAGATTTCTCTGGCTCCGAATCTCTTTTTTGTTATTCTTCTTCTTCTCCCTTTAACCTTTGACTAATAAGATGCTTAATTATACACTAGAATCTACCTTCAAAGGGTTGCAAAGCAGACTAGCCCTTCTGGTAACACCAGACAACAGCGATAAGGAATTAAAAGTTTGAAATCAGGAAGCCAAGAACAAAGGAGGCTGATTGGGTGGGGTGTGGAGTTCCTTTCCAGCAGTCCCCCAAAAGACATAGAACAGACAGAGACCTTGGGACTGAGTAATCAATAAGCTAAAGGACTGTTAACCTAATGTTCTTAATAAAAGAACCTCATAACAGAGGAGAAGCAGCAAAGTGAAAGCTCTAAGAGAGGCAGGCATGATCAGAAAAAGAACATCAGGAAGATTTACAAGAGAAAAGTCAGGGGGAAAGAAAGTAGGCATGGCATTGCCAGTCCTCATGAAAAGAGGACCTACCCCACTTCCTGTGAACCACGCCTCCCATTCATCATCACGTAAGGACCATCAGAAATGTTATTAGAACACCCAAGGTTCCCCTGGTAAGATATGAATCTAGATATATTTGATTACAAGATATTTCATAGCCCCGTGATGAATAGAAACAGAAGAGTTTCTACTAAATGAAATCAGATTTATAAATGATCTCTTCCTATATGACTGGTAACTTCAAGGATTCAGATAATGAGTAATCAGTTCCTTCATACTATGTAATCATGTTCATAAATTGGAATTTATATTAAAAATCTTGTGTCAACAAGAAATGTTTACATTTTGTTTAACCATCTTCTCTTTCAAAAGGCAAGGTTTCACCTACCGTGTTCATGAAATTTTCCCATTTTTATCTTTGCTTAGTATCAGCACTTTTGAAAATAAACTTCAGTCTAGAGGATGAGCTCAAGGGCTGCACTGTATTTGCAGGCTGAATATCATCTGTTACATCTCCTTACTCTTGGACCATTTTATCATTGACAAAGCCTTACCTTTCCAAAGTACACAGCAGAAACCTCACATTTTCAGGCTTCTCTGCTGCCAGTTGCAGGCAGGTGATCTAGCTCCTGAAAATTAGAAGCACCTTGGGGATGTGGATTTGGAAATGAGCAACAGAAAGGCACCACACAAGGGCAATGGCAAGGGTAGAAGTGTCAGTGACTTGGTGACCAGACCCCATATCCTAGGTGCATAGCAGCAGTGGTGGCAGATTTTTGCCTAAAGAAAACCCCAGCCCACCTTTCTCTCCTACCTGTCTTCCATCCCCTCTCCTTCTGGGGTGTGGCATCAGTCATGGCAGAGTATGTTCCTAGTCTGGCTCTAGGCCTCCAAGAAATACTAACCTGGTAGACTTGTCAGTAAACCAAACACAGCCATCTCTGCTTAAACCTAATGTACTTGTATCCTTGATCAGGACAGCATTGAGTCTACTGTTTATAGCAAAAGACCCTGACACCCACATGCATCCTCGTAAAAGGTGCTGTCAACTAACTTTTGAAACACTTGCGTATTGGTTTCATTACATATGACTTCCAGACATACATCGAGAGGATGCTTTATCTTAAGATTTTAAGCTCATAGAAAGTTGAAGTTGTAAAAGATTGAAGTGATTGACCTAGTTTTTACACCCTTGTTTTATGGACAAAAATAAATGAAACTCCAAAAGGTTGAATGGCTTGGCCAGAAGCACTTACCCTGATTAAATGCAGAGCAGGGACTAAAAGCCAGTCCTCCTGGCTTGAGTTCAGCTTGCTTTTCTTTTTGTTCCCATAGGTTCTCTGCCTTGCCCAGGCACAAGGCAAAACGAGAATCATGTCTCTGCCAGCTCAAATGTGAAATGTCCCATTCCCGGGGTCTCCTTGCCCAGAGGCGCAGAAATCACATTCAGAGGCTCGTGCACAATGTTTCCCGTTCTCTTGAGTAGGTTCTGATAAGTAAGTACTTCACAGAGTTGCCACATTCACAAGCCCATCCTTTGTTCTCTGGTTGTCTGAATATTCATTATGAAAAAGAGGAGATGAGAAGATCATTTAGATGAGATGCAGGCCATATTTATAGAGAGCCACACAATGTTGTCATATATCAGTAGGGCCACTACATCCCCAGGGAGATGATGGCACCACCTTCACCTTGATTGATAGGGAGAGTCCTATTCTACATCAGAGAGACCACATTGCATTGTGCTTAACAAATGGCTCAGGACTTCTCTCAATAATTAATTATGTCCCCTTGAGCATGTTATTCCTTAGTCTTTTTGCACCCCGGGTTTATTTCCTTGTATATTGGGGCTAAAATATCACTTATCTCATAAAGATATTTATGAGAAACAATTCATATAAAGTGGCACATATATTTAAGCGCTTTATAAATGCTAGATGTGCTGTACAAATATATATTTATAACAGTCATTTACCTTCTTAAGCAGTTCTAATCTCATGTTGTTTTTAGAACACCCCTGATTCTATGATCTGCTGCCACAGCATCCACTCAAGTGCAGGCTAGCTAAAATACGGTAGGCAGTTCCTAGCTTAGGCTATCTCTGGACTATTATAAGTTCTCTGCAGCTGTTCAATTCCCAAAGCCAACTGTATACAGAAAAACTGTGTGCATGGGCAGGAAGGTGCTTAGGTGGGGGGAAACACAAATGCAATTTCAAACATTATAAAAAATAAAGCCAAAGCTTTTAGATCCACTATACAGAAGATGCCACAGCTAGACGTAAAGCTTTAATGTGACAGCAGTATCACTGTGCACAGCCATTTGGCACTCTATGAGGTTAGTACAAGACCCACCTCATGTCTGACATGGCTGGAGTATAATACTAAAAACGATCTAGTCTTTTCTTTCAGTCTGCAGACTTCAATGCGGAACCCCGATGACTCTGCCTTCTTACTCCAAGGCTTTCTTTTTACTTTGCTCACTAAAGAGCACTTTCTTCTTGGTTATAGAAAAGAATAGGTCAGGAAGTTTACCAAAGGCAGGTAAACATCTTTCTCTTTGCCGGGTTGTAACCTCTTCCAACATTCCAGAGGAATTCCATGGAAACTTGCACATGGTGGTGCTGCTCTGTGTGTTTTAATCAGATGGGTGCTCATTTTTTTTGTATTAGTTTTTTTAGAAAATGAGATGGTGTAGCTTCTCTTAGTGAGACACTGTGTAAAACAATGGCTACTTTAAATTCCACAGGCAACTTATTACCAGTACCAGATGTCAAAAAATTTGTTTGAATATATTTTAGAATTGGCAAGTTTCAATGTGTATATGTTTGTTATCCTCATTGCACACAACCCTAATCTTTGTATAAATTACAGTTCTACTTGCTTCTGATTAATTCTGAAGGGTTTTTTTTTTGGCATCACCACTTACACTAATGAAACAATAATTTGGTTTGGAAAGGTCTTCCTTATTGGCTGAACTTAAGCTTGAATTTACTATTAACTCTTCTGACCTTATCATTTTTCTTTTGCCTTGTTACATAGTCTAGGTCTGAGCTGTCCCATATAGTAGCCACTAACCACATGTAGTTATTTATGGTGGATTAATGTCCCTATAAATGAAAGCTCTCCCAACAAATCTCTCTCACCTCTTCCTCCATGTGAGGCTACAGCTAAAAGCCTCCAGTGATGAACCAGGATGTGGATCTTCACTAGACACTGAATCTGCTAGTGTCGCCATTGCGACTTCCCCAGCCTCCTCCTCTAGCACTGTGAGAAATAAATGTTTGTTGTTTGTAAGCCACCAAGTGTACGGTATTTTTACAGTAGCCCAAAGCAGCTAAGACACCTTAGCTTTCCAGTGATTTCCCCAGTGCTGAAAACATCTCTGCATTTCCTTGGTCAAGCAAGGTCCAGTGCATGCCTATTTTGTGGGATGAAGGGGTGGAGTGTAACTATTTTTGTTTTAAGTCCTAGGAATCTGACTAAGGTTCCATTTCCTTACCGAGCTCTCTCTGTCCCTCTGGGTAAGGCTGTTCAATAGTCCAGGGCCAGTGAGTCCTCTGTATTGCACCTTCTTCTTACTCATGATTACCCCCGTGGGAACCATTCACACGCCCTTGGCCCTGAGCAAATTCTGGGGATTTAGATGAACAAACACAGGTGCAGGCTCTCCTGTTCTCTCCATCAGAGTGGCTAGCCATCCAGTCCTTCATCCTTTAGATTAATCAGACTTGTTGCAGACGCCAGCTCATCCTCTGAAGTCCAGGAGATACATGAATTGTAAGTTAGTGGAAGAAAAATACCCCATGACCTCACTTACATGTGGAACCCAATGAACACAATAAACTAATGAACAAAATAGTAAGAGAAGTTTAGATACATAAAACAGACTGACAGAGGCTGGAAAGGAGGGGAGGAAGGGATGAAAGATGGTGAAGAGATTAACCAAAGAACATTTGTGCACACCCCGTGGACACAGACAACAATGTGGGGATTAGTTGTGGGAGGGGAGAGGGGTGGGGCTAGGTGGAGGTGGGGAAGAGAGAAAAAGTGGAAACAGCTGTATAACAGCATAAACAATAAAACTTTTTTTAAAAGTTTCTGAAAAAAAAATATATATACAAAGGCTAGGAGATACGTGTTAATAAGCCTTCAGAATGGTCACTTTAGACCTACTGAGCCGCCACCTTGTAGTTTAGGGGGCTGGAACTCACAGTTTAACTCTCAAAAAAAAAAAAGTCCCTAATCTCTAACTGTGGAACCTTTTTATACCCTCAATGTGGATGAGTAGTTTTTGAACCATGTAACATTTTTTAGTTTCTCATTTAGTAATACAAATAATTTAATAGTTTTTCATAGAGTTACCAAATTGTGCAACTCTCACCATACTAAATTCTAAAACATTTCATCATCCCCAGAAGAAATACTGTGTACATGGCAGTCACTCCCCATTCTTCCCAATGGCTTCAGCTCAAGGCAACAACGAATGTATTTTCTGCTTCTATCAATTTACTGATTGTGGACATTTCATTTAAATAAAGTCATACTATATATAGTCACTTTAGATTGCCTTCTTTTTCTTAATCAAATGTGTTCAATGTTTATCCATGTTGTATGATGTTTCTGTAATATTATAAATCTACATACCATCTTTAGCAAATTAACATACAGTAGTATTTTTAACATTTCCAAGAAAAATTCCTAGGATTTTTTTCTCTTAATAAAAATACAAGTTGTTCTTATAAATCTTTAAAATGTCCATATTGTGTTGGAATCAAGAGTTCCGTTGTAGGTTAGAAAATCCTGAAAAACAACTCTCATAAATACAACTTATTTATTATAATTCTTCATAGTTTTACTTTGTATATTTGAACAAAAGTCTTTATTATAATCACTTTAAAAATGCTCTTAATAATGAGCAGTGTTTAACAGTCCACTATTTTTTTTACAATTGTGGTTTGGTGTCTACATCCAATCACTCTTTATATACGTTTTAAGTCCCATCTAGTGTCTCACTATTTCGCTCCTGGCACTTCTTGTGCTCTAAGGGTTACTTCTATTCTTGGTGATATCCCTCAGATGATGTTAACTGTTTTCACCTTATTTCTTGTTTGGGATAGCATTAATAGCTTCTGGAAATATGTTTTAAAACATATGCTATTTGCTACTCTTGGTATTTTCCCATTATGCTTACATATATTCATGAATACATATGTGTATGTTTATTTGGGTATATCTAAGTTTAATCAGTTTAACAAATGTCTTTATAAATAATATTAATGCTCATATAGTTAGATGACACATTACCTATACACTGTCATACAAAGCAATTTCTAAATTAAAATTTCTGGCAAATAATACAACTCAATACAAAAGTACTGCCTTCTCAAAGAGAAATCAATACACACTGAACTATGTCAGACCCTGAACCTCCCTGTCTGTTAACTTCTAGTTCATGATTAGTCCTTTTACTTTCCACATTATCCTGTGCATTTATGTTCTCCCATTGGTGTACATTGTTAATAGCATTGATTCATAGTTGCGCTTACATTTTTGAATGATTGGTTAGTGTTATATCCCCATGTATTTGTGAGTACTTCCTACTTTAATAAAGGAATGCCATCAATAACACGTTCTGAACACTCTCTGTGGACCAGCACAATTCAAAGCACTTTACACAGATTTATCCTTCTTCTTCCCATAGATAGTGTCTATTTTTATTATCTCCATTTCATATAAGAAATCTGAGTCACAGAGAGGTAGCACAACTTGGCCAAAATTACAGAATTAAGTATCAAAAGACTCTAACTACAAAGCTCCAACAATCAGTTAATAACTAAGATCTACTTATGTAGACTGATGTTTGAGGTGCAGAAAGTTGGAAGTCATTTATTTTAGATATCTATTACTATACAACATGCTACCAAAAACTGAGTGGCCTTCATCAATCATGTCACAGTTTCTCTGAACCCTGAAGGTTGGAGTGACTTCACCGGTGCTTCTGGCTCGGGGTCTATCACAAAGAGCCATCAAGGTGTCTGCTTGGTCTGTGGTCTCAACTGAAGGTTGATCTGGGAGAGAACCCTCTTCTAAGCTCACTCACATGGCAGCAGGCAGGTCTCCGAAGACCCAGGCTCATCCTTTTGACCGTTGGCAGGCTTACGGCTCTTGCTGGATGCTGGCCAAAGATAATAGTTGCCGTGCACTTAAACCTTTCTATGGGATTACTCGCAACATTGCTGCAGGTTTCCTCAGACACAGCAAGGAGAGAACAGGAGAGATCCAAGATGGAAGCTGCAGTCTTTTATTAGCCTAATGAGGGAGGAGACACCCACACCCTACTCTGTTTATTAGAAATGAGTTTCCAGAGGAGGAAACTACACCAGGACATAAATTCCAAGAAACAAGGATAATTAGGGGCCATTTAGAGGCAGTCTATCAATCATGGGACCTCCATATTGATTTGGATTCTGGTACAAAAGTTATACGATGTCAGCGAGGCACCACCACTAGTTTTCTCATTAAGTATATGATGATAATGACCTGCCTGGCCAAAGTCTTGGGGCTATTCAAGAGATAAAAGAAAAATCATAGACATGAAAAGTTAAGAACTTGAAATAAATATGACTTTGTTATTATTTTTCATAGACAAAAAGAATTATGACAACCCCACTTTGATAAGATCTTATCTCTTCTCTATTTCTTCATTATAGTGGACATCCATGCTAAAGTGTTCATTTTCATCTTATATCCATAGATCAGCAAATAATCAGCAAGAGTGGGAAATGGCCAGAAAAAAGAAAACTAATATTGATAGAGCATAAGGCATATGTTGATCTCTGTGCTTGACATTTGATACATATGATCTCATTGCATCCTCACAATTAGGAGGTATACTCCCTATTCCACCTGCAGCATACAGACTCTTTTTTTTTTTTCAAGATTTCATTTATTTTTTTTTTACACAGAGGGGAAGAGAGGGAGGAAGAAAGGGAGAGAAACATCAATGTGTGGTCGCCTGTCATGCGCCCCCTACTGGGGACCTGGCCAGCAACCCAGGCATGTGCCCTGACTTGTAATCGAACAGGCCACATTTCAGTTCACAGACTGGTGCTCAGTCCACTGAGCCACTGAGCCAGGACTGCAGTGTACAGACTCTTAAGGAAAGAGTACAGCTAATGATTAGAAAGAGTAGATCTATTTTTTCTTCACTTTTTCTCCAAGTCAAGTTTATTAGAATGTCTTTCATTTTGTCCCATTCAGAGATGTAGCATATTAATCTTGTTTACATGTTTTTCCTCCAGAAAATACCGCAGTCAAAAAAAAGGCTTATGAATATCCATGTATCATTTTATTTAAAATTGCCACAGGAAAAAAAAAACTCCTTGTTTAACATGTCACACCACAGTGGTCCAGTGCCTGCATGCAGGACAGTGGCTCAGCTTTCTTATAGGTTGCTTGGCATATATTCATGTGTTAGGTCTTCAAGTTAAATCATTATGCTTCCAAAATAGAGGTAATACCTTTCATAAATTGCTGAATTTCTCTCCCTCTCTCAAGTATACACACAAAAATATATATACACAACATATATATACACCATACATACTCATATGCATGCATACACTTAAATCTATCATTGGATAATTGGCCTCAGTATAATCTGTTTGGAAACTGTAAATTAATTCCACTAATTCTGATATAATTTAACTTTTCTCAGGGGAACTTTTAAAAAATAATTGCTTTCTACCCACTTTTACAAACCACAAAATACTCAAAATAATATAGTTTAAATTGTTTGAATTAATCTAATATTATCCACATCTACCATATATTTAATTAAAAAGGCTCTGAAAGACCATATCTAGTCATGAATAGTACCTTCAAAGGGTGAAAATAAGGGTCACAAAAATTTTTCACAAAAATCTTTTCTAGTACTCTGAAGAAAAAATATAAGAATGTTCAAAGCACTCGCAGTATTATAGGAGTAATTGCATAGCTTCTCAATATGACAAACTTGAAGCTAGTTGCACTTATTTCATGAATATACTCTGACTTGCTAGCATCCAGAGATGTCTTTAATAATTTTACATGACATCAGAGTTAACCTCACCCTAGGTAAGTGCTGCTCTCCATGAGAAGACAAGGCATGAATGAACTTATATTAAATGAATATGATTTATGTGTGATTATATCCCACACTCATTAAGATAAAGTTAATTAAATTACTTAGGTCACATCATATACTTCACATTGCCCATAGTTCCTTGCTCATTTCTAGGTACAAAATAGGTAAGTAATATGAGCTGAAATTGAATTTTATAGGTGAAACTGACTACTGATGAGCTACTCTGGCATTTTCAAATGATACATCCCCAAAATTGCCATAACAGCCAATTATTTTCAAGATAAAAATCACTCCCCAATATGCTATATATTTTCATGATTCTTGTGAACAATTGCTGAGTTTTAAAAAGTATGAGGCAGTGTAATGGAAACAGATTACTGGATAGATAATTTTTTAAAAATACAGCTCTGTCCCTGGAATTTCATTTAATGGGCTGAGTGGCCTTGATACAGCTGTTTTGCTTTCATATGATTGAGTTTTCTATTTGAAATTGGAAAACGTAAAATCATACAATGTGAGTACTTTAATGATCTGAAGATATCTAGCTCAAATCCCACATTTTACAGATCCATCAGAATGGGCTAAATAATCCCACTGAAACAAATAACTTCCTGAAGCTAGAAATATAAAAGAACAAGGGATGCTTTCTAACTCCCACAAAAAATATTCTTGTTTGGATAACTACCTGAAGCTTTTGTATCAAATAACTTAATAAAGCTCCACTTAATTAGGTACTACTGAAACCTCATGTATGTGTTTTATTTTTCAGTCTTTCACTCCCAGCTCCCATGATCAGTTATTGAATTGAATATTGACCACACTTGTCTGAACGATATACAAGGTAGCTGCTGGAGTATGACATACACTGGACATTACCAAGGATGACCAGGGAACTTTCGTGTACTCTACATGTTGGCTAAACACTCCAGGCTGCTTCAATCTTATGATACATATATATTAATATTAACATGTCATGATGGTTAATCTTATGCATCAATTTGATTGAGCCACAAATTGCCCAGATATTTGGTCAAATGTTATATTGGGTGTGTCTGTCAGAGTGTTTTTGGATGAAATTAACCTTTGAATCAGTAGATTCAGTAAAACAAATTACCCCCTTAATATGAGTGGTTCTCATTCAATCACTTGAAGATCTGAATAGAAAAAAAAAAACAAAAAACAGATAAAAACCCTTGCTGGTGTGGCTCAGTGGATTGAGCACACTGGCCTGTGAGCCAAAGGGCTGCCGGTTCCATTCCTGGTCAGGCCATATGCCTGGGTTTAGGGCCAGGTCCCTGGTTGGGGTTGTGTGAGAAGCAAACAATTGATGTATCTCTCACACATCTATATTTCTCTCCCTATTTTCTCTAAAAATAAATTAATTAAATATTTTTTTAAAAAGGACCTAGTAAGAGGGACCTTTCCCGTCTTACTACTTGAGGTGGGACACTTATGTTTCCCCCAGCCTTTGGACTAGGGCTAAAATGATGGCCCTTCTTAGGACTTAAGCCTGTCAGTCACATCTTAGGGTTTGTCAGTCCTCCATAATCACTTGATCGTTTCAGCCAATTTCTTATAATTTCAATCTCTCTCTCTCAAAAAAATGTTACATATTCTATATCCTGTAGTTTCTGGTTTTCTGGAGACTAATATAATACATATTTTGGTACCAAGAGTGGTACTAAAGGAGCAGAATTTTAAGAATGAGTTTTCTGATTTGCTTCTGAGATTTCTGGAACTGACCCTCTGACATCATTAGAGTTAAAGGTCATAATGACTCTATTTCCAGCAGTAGAGAAGTATTGCTATTCTACAGTATAATCTGGCACTAGCAATATGCAAAATATCACCATGGGGTATTCTTTCTAATCACCCACTTTGGAGAAGCAAAGAGAATGTGTATTTAATGTTTTGGAATCCTTTTGGCAAGCTGATGATATCATGAGATTGGCTGGTTGCTTCTATTGTAGCTAGTTAAAGTGGAGAAAGAAAGTGATGCGTTCAGGGATTCAAATTCCCATTTCAAGTGCTGTATAAATGACCTGAAAGTTTCAAGATATGCCCTCAAGCAGACCCTCATCTCCAGTAGTAGCAGAGCTGAGATTGCTGAAAATGAAAGCATATCATCATCCTGTAGTTGGCTGAATTACAACTCAAGTTGAGTTTCCAGCTTCTCAGGTGGGCTAATGTTACAGTGAGAGCCTTAATTGGGAAAGAATGTATCCTGAAATTAGGAATAAATGTGTGTGAAAAAATCCTGGTGAAGCTGGAAACACTAAACCCCTAAATTCTGATGTCTGTGTGGCCAGTATAAAGGGTCTCACTCCCAGTGGGCTCTCCATCTCCATCTGAGATGAACTCTGCGTTGCCAGAGGAAATTGTTATGGCCACCCCGAGGTAGATGACATGCAAGACAACAGAAGACAGTGCTGAATATCTTCAGAACCCACCCCACCAGCTTCTATTCTTCTAGATCCATAGCTAGATGGAAGTTCCAACAGTCTTCTAACACTGAAGCACAGTGTGGGCCATGTACCATACCAAAAGAACTATTTCAGTTTTCTAATTTTCAAAGACAGAAATCTAGGGAACATGTAAAGGGGTGGATATTAAAACTGTGAGATAATTGTGTAAGGCCCATAGAGTTGAATCTGGCTGAATTCATTGACAGGAGCTCACTAAGCAGAGATTCTGCATTTAATGTTGTAGCTTACAACATTAGAAAGGGAATTAGAAAGGGATCTAACAGTTTAGTTGGTCATCCCTAGCAGCCACATGGCTCATGGCAGTGCCAGCTCCACACACAGGCTCCAGAAGGGATCCAGAAATGAACAGCAGCCGAGAACAAGCTACACTACCTGGAAGGGGAATACACTACCTGGAAGGCAGCCTAGTAGCTGCCTGCAGGCTTCCAAGGACTATACTTTAAATTGGAGCAGTAGCACTAGATCCTGTCTTGGTCTTGTGGAGGAGATGAGCTTTGAGACAGGATCCACCATGCCCCTAGATCTTTCCTTTAACCCCAGCACCTGCCTCACGAGTTTGTCTTTTGTGGTGACAGGCAGCTGAACCTCTGTTTTTTGTTTGGCAACAGTGCCAGATAGTCAATGGAGTTTTAGCTGAGGTCCATCTCCAAGTGGGCTTAGTGTGTCTGCCACCTGTCCTCTGGTCATTTCCTGAGTTCTGGAGTGCATAATTGGAATAGATATACTCAGCCATTGGAAGAAACTCCACATTGATACCGTAACCCATGAAGTCAGAAATTTTATTGTAGGAAAGGCCAAGTAGAAGCCTCTAGAACTGTCTGCTGATGCAGACCCTGGCTTGCAGCATCCGTGTGTTGTGGCTGCTATGAACGAACACACATGGACAACAGAAGTCCTGTAGAGAAAAAGGGATAGCATGGCCACTCTCTGAGAGAGAGGGCCCTAGTCCCTGCCCAGACAGGCTTTTTATTGCTTTTCTGGGTACATTAGATGGAGGATAGTCCTCATTTACTATGCACGGGTTCACTGGAGGTGATTACCTTTTGCAGATAACAAAGGAAGGAATGTTGCTAATTACTTCAAAGGATGTTGCAGACTAAGGGGAAAAGTCGTTGAACCAGTTACACTCCATACTTGGGAGGTTTAGCACAGACTTGAGGAAGTTACAGTAAGCACTTGCTGCCTCAATTCAGGGTGAGGGAGTTTTGGCAAAAGCAAGTCTCATAGCAGTCTAGGTACAATGCAGGCCTGATTCCCCACAGGAAAACCTCTCCGTGGGTGTGGTCCTGTGTGCCAACTCACTTCCCCCTGGTTTTCTACATGGAGCTGAGCTACATTTCCATGCCATGCAAAATAGCTCCTTATAGTCTCCATTTAGGAAAATAGTAAACTAAAAGCAATACCTCATTTCTGGAGGGAATGCAGAGATTATTGCCACCAAATAGAACTTCAAAATGCAAGGGTAGTAATTCTCACCACATCTGATTCAACTCACCTTATAAGTATGTGCAGAAGACAGACCTGGGAGAATGACAGTGGACTATCATAAATTTAACCAGGTAGTCAATCCAATTGCAGCTGATATACTAGATATTATTTTATCACTTGAGCAAATTAACACATCTTCTAGAACTTGGTATCAGCTATTGATTTGGCTAATTATTTTTACTCCATTCCTGTCAATAAGGTCCTGCAGAGCAGTTTGCTTTCAGCTGGGAGGGCCAGCAATATACCTTCACTCTCTTACCTTGGGGCTATATCAACTTTCTAACCCTGTGTCATAATTTAGTTTGCAAGGATCTTGATCACCCTTCCACAGGATGTCACTCTGGTCCATCATAATGAGAACATTATGCTAATTAGACCTAGTGGCCAAGAAGTAGCAAGTATTTCAGACTTGTTGGTAAGACACATGTGTGTTAGAGAATGGAAAATAAATTTGACAACATTTCAGGGCCTTCTACTCCAGTGAAATTTCTGGTGCCTCAGTGGTATGGGACATGTTGAGATATCCCTTCTAAGGTGAAGGGTAAATCTTTGCATCTGGTCTCTACTACAACCAAGAAAGAGAACATCCAGTTGGCCTCTTTGGATTTAGGAGGTAACATATTCCTCACTTAGGTGTATAACTTTATCCCATTTACTGAGAGATGCAAAAAGCTGCTGGTTTTGTGTGGGGCCCAAAACAAGCAAAATCTCTGCAATGAGTCCCGGCTGCTGTGCAAGCTGCTCTGTGACTTGGGTTGTAGGATTCAAGAGCTCCAACAGTGCTTGAATTGTCAGTGGCAGACAGAGATGCTGTCTGGAACCTTTGGCAGGCTTCTAGAGGTAAACTTCAGCACAGGTCCTTAGTATATCAAAGTAAGGCTTTGCCATTCTCTGCAGATAACTATATACCGCCTTTTTTTCTTAAAGATTTTATTTATTTAATTTTAGATAAAAATAAATAAGGGAGAAAGAGAGGCAGAGCAACATGTATGTGAGAGAGAAACCTTGATCAGTTGCCTCTTGTGTGAGCCCGGACTAGGGACCAAGCCCACACCCAGGCATGTGCCCTGACCAGGCACCAGTGACCTTTCTCTTTGCAGGATGATCCCCAGCCAACTGAGCCATGCTAGGCAGGTTTCTTTGGGAAACAGCTCTTGGCCTACTACTGGGCCTCAGTAGAAACTCAACACAACTATTAGCCACCAAGTCACCACGTAACCTGAGCCACCCATCACGAGTTGGGTGTTATCTGACAAACCAAGCCAGACACAGTTGGGTATGCACAACAAAACACCATTGTCAAGTGGGAGCAGTACCTGCATAACTAGGCCCAGGCAGGTCCGAAAGGCCCAAGTAAGTATATGAAGGAGCCGTCCCCACTTCTGCTAACCTACTTCCTCTCTCCAAGTTCACCACATGGGGAGTTTCTGACAGTCAGTTGACAGATGAAGAGAACGCTTGGGTCTGGTTTACAGATGGCTCTGCATAGCGTGCAGGCACCACCTGAAGGCGGACAGCTGCAGCACCACTGACCCGTGTGGGACATCCCAGAACGACATTGGTGAAATCTTACCAGCGGTCTGAGGCTTGAACGGTACATCTGTTTTTTGCTTGACATGGGAAGAGAAATGGCCAGAGATACGTTTTTAATGTTTTCCATGGGTTGTGGCCAATGGCTTGCCTCGATGATCCAAGCAAGCCATCATGTCTTTCATGATGACATGAAAAAAATATGATTTGAAAACTGATGATAAGAAAACTGGGCAAAGATGTATGTGGACAAAACTCTCTGAAAAGGCAAAAACTATAAAGATTCTTGTGTCCCATGTGAACTTTCACTGAAGAGTGACCTGAGCAAAGGAGAATTTTAATAATCCACTGGGCAGGATTGGACAGGATGACCTTTTCTGTGACACTGGTGAGCCTCTCCCCCAGCTACCCCTATGATTGCTCAGTCGGCTCATAAGGAAAGTGGTTTTGATGACAGAGATAGAGGTTATATGTGGGGTCAGCAACATATACTTCCAGTCACCAAGGCTGACTGTCTGTGGTCACTGCTGAATGCCAAAGCTGCCACCAGCAAAGACTGATAGTGAGTACCCAATATGATGCCATTCCCAAGGGTGATCAGCCAGCTTCCTAGTGGCAGGTTGATTACATTGGACTGTTTCTATCACAGAAGGGGCAGCATTTTGTTCTTACCTGCTTTCTGCACCATCATGGTATTCCCCTCAGTATTGCTTCTGATCAAGACATGCACTTCACGGCGAAATAAATGTAGCAATGAGTCCATGGTCATGGAATTCCCTGCTCTGATCATGTTCCCTGTTCAGAAAGGCAGTCTCATGTGTGAAGTCATCCTGCTCCCAGTATACCACACAGGAATGGGCCTTGGGCCTGAGTCACTTTCTTACCAAGAGATAAAGAATCCGCACAGCCTCCTCTGGATTCATCAACTCATGTAGGAATGTCTTTCTCCTTTTCTGTCTCAATGAGAGCTGCTTTGTCCTGCTTAAGCACATATGTCAGTGGGCCTCAAGCATGCCCCTGTCTTTTAGTATTTCACATTCCTTGGAGGAGAGGTCAGAGTCCTTCCACTGCAGCAGGAAGGGTATGCACCTAGGCAAACTTCCTTGCTTCAGCCACTTGTTGGGGTGGGGGATGGGGGTCCTGCTAGTCATGAGAGGTCAGTGCACACTATTAGAGCTGATTTCCTTCAGTCTCTCTCTTCCCCGTGTGAGTAAAGGGCTTGTTCCATCCAGTGCTTGACAGTGTTGTGCTTTCCTTGGCGACTACAATACCAAGATACAGTGGGCCTAAGTGCTTGGACTTCTCATCCCAGTGGCTTGCAGTATGGTGACCTGTGCTATTCTCCATGTGCTTTGAGTCCTCCCTTGGCACTGGCAAGTGGTGATAGGTATTCTGCTGGAAGTTCCCCATCATCCTGAAGCAGATGGCTTGATAAAGCTGTGAAATTGCCTTTTGAAGACTCCATTACAGCACCAGTTGAGGTGGCTGTATCTTGAAGAGCTGTACCTTGAATAGATTCTCCAGAAGGCTGTATATGCTCTAAATCAGTGTTCAACATATGGTACTATTTCTCTGATAGTCAGCATTCATAAGAATCAAAAAATCAAGAATATGGCCAGAGATCACGGAGTGGAAATTCAAGTAGCACCATTCACTATTACCCTGAGTAATCCACATTAAAATGTTTGTTTCCTGTTCCCACAGTCTTATGCTCTGCTGGCCTAGATGTCTAAGTTCCAAAGGGAAGGACACTGCCACCAGGAGATACAATAATTATTCCACTGAAAAGTTCAGTCTTCCATCAGCTGTGTTGTATACCTTTTGTCTCTGAATCAGTAGGCAGAATGGCTTGTTGTCAGAGTAGACTGATTCTCACTACCAAGATGAAACTCTACTACTGCTCCACAATGGTGTTAAAAAAATAATATGTCTGGAACATAAGATATCCTAGGTGTTTCTTAGCATTATTGTGCCCTGTGATTAAGGTAAATGGAAAACTGCAACAATCCAATGCAGGCTGAACTAAATGGCCGTGACCCTTTGAGAATGAAGGTTTGGGTCATCCCACCTGAAAAAGAAACATGACTAATTGAGGTGCTTGCTAAAGGCAAAAAGAATACAGACTGGACAATGGAAGAAGGCAGTTTTAAATGCCTGTTATAGTCTTGGCGGGTGTGGCTCAGTGGATTCAGTGCTGGCCTGTGAACCAAAGAATCGCGGTCAGAGCACATGCCTGGGTTGCAGGCCAGGTCCCCAGTGGGGTCCACATGAGAGGTAACCACACACTGATGTTTCTCTCCTTTCCTTTCCCCTTCCTTTCCCTTTTCTAAAAATAAATACATAAATAAAATCTTTAAAAAAATAAATAAATGCTTGTTATAACCGCATGACCAGGTGCAAAAGTGAGGGCTGTAGTCACTTTTCTTTTCTTCTTATTTTGTTACTAATGCATATTTGTATATACGTTTGCTTTCTTTTCCCTTTCCTCTCTTATTCCCTATCATTATCAAAAAATTATTTATTTTGATTGTACTGTTTAAGTATTGCTAATTTTATATCATGTTTCTTAAATTATGGGATATGAAGGAAAAATATAACCATCAATTAAGGACTTTATCTCCTCTTATGGAGAAGTGGTTGGTATGTTTTTGTTATATGCAGAGTAGTTACATCATGTTGGGTAAAGTTATGACATTGTAATTGTCTTTATTTGGAGATTAAATATGGCTTAAGGAGAAGTTTATAGGTGCCAAGTTGCCTTTTGATAGTTTTATGCATTAATTTGATTGGGTGAGTGCCCAAATATTTGCTCAAATATTATTCTTGGTTTGTCTGAGAGGGTGTTTTTGGATGTGATTAACATTTAAATCAGTTGGCTGAGTAAAGCAGGTGCCATCCTTAATGTGAGTGGTCTTCATTGAATCAGTTGAAGGCCTAAATCGAACAGAAGGACTGAGTATGAGGGGATTCTTGCTGACTGATTGCTTGAGCTGGGATGTGTCTTTCTAGCCTTCAGATTCAGACTGAAGCATGAGTTCTTCTTGGGTAGGGCCTCTCTCTTTTCAGGAGTTTTCATCATGGGCTCTTCTGGTTCTTGGGCCTTTGGATTTGACTTGCAACCGCATCGATTTTCCTGAGTCTCTGGTTTGCCAGTGTAGATCTTATGACTTTTCAGTCTCCATAATCATGTGAGCTTATAATAAATCAATGCCCCCCTCCTCTCTCACATGCTCTCTCTCTCTTTCTGATACACACACATACTGTGTTTTTCTGGAGAATTCTGAACACACACATGCACAGGGTCCAGCACAAATATCACCCCCTTTTTATTACAAAATCTCTTATTACAAAATCACAAGCATGTAATTCTGTAACATAACAATATCACACTCAAGCACACCATTTGACAATTTAGGTGGAATGTTAAAATGAAAATTATAAATTATTATTACACCCATATTATTACCCTACCAACTACACTCAAGTAGGCCTTACCTCTTCTGGACCCCGTTTATACATATAAAGAAAAAATAGGTATTGTGTGATTGTGTGCTGGCTCTTAATGGCCTCTACCAGAAGAACACCTACAGCATTTTTTCACATATATTCTTTGACCAGAGCACATTCACATGGCCATCCTGACTTCTAGATATCAGGAGAGAATACTCTTTTCTATGCTTGAATATAGCCAGGAATGCATCTTTGTAAATAATGAAAAAAATGACTAGCATGGCAATTCCATTCACTTACGAATAAGACTCTTAGTTTGCAGTACAGTACAGTTCTTACCACATTATTTGTCTATCCTTCAGGTATATAATGAAGATCAAAATCATAATGGAAAATAGGATCAAAAGGAGGTCACAAAGTAGAAAGTTATATATAAATTTGGAGTCATAAATATTAATTTATTGGACTTTTTATTAAATAATTTAATATATGTAAGGAGCTTAAAATTGTTTCTGGTATACGATAAGTTCTTAATCAATATTACCAATTGTTTTTGTCACTGTTACAAAGTGGTACTCTACAAACAAAGAATTAGATTATCAATAACCCTCTTAAAAAGAGCCTCTTTCTGAAAATACCTAAAGAACTCATGATAACACTATTACTGTGGCATGAATCACAAAGATAACGAAAACATTATAGTGAGGTGGAAATAGAATATCAATGAGTGGGATTTTCCCATAAATATTGATTGTATGTCACCATTATTTCTATTATTGAAAATCCAACTCCTTGGATTGAATATTTCCTTCAACACATTTTCAATTAAATGTAGTACCTTTGAAAGATAGGAAAAAAATAACATTTTTTTGTTATCTGACATAAAGGATATAGGTAATTTTTTTTTAGATTTTATTTATTTTTATTTATTTTTAGAGAGGGAAGGGAGGGAGGGAGGGAGGGAGAGAGAGAGAGAGGGAGAGAGAGAGAGAGAAACATCAATGTGTGGTTGCTGGGGGTTATGGCCTGCAACCCAGGAATGTACCCTGGCTGGGAATCGAACCTGGGACACTTTGGTTCCCAGTCCACACTCAATCCACTGAGCTATGCCAGCCAGGAAGGATATAGGTAATTTAAATACAACCCTATCCTATGTTTCAGGCCAGAGAACTCAGAGCAGACTGTCAGTGAAAATCAGCTATGCTGAACTTGCAGTCAAGATGGAGGCACAGGTAGACATACTTCACCTCCTTGCACAGTTCATATAAATAACTATAACCAGATCTCAAAATTAATAATACCCAGAACTGCCAGATAATCAGGCTGTAAGGAAGTCCAACAACCAAGGATTTAAAGAAGTCCCACTCATCCAGACTGGTAGGAGCTGCAGAGTCACAGAGATGTGTGAAGCACTGTGGCCCTGAGAGGCAGTGGCAGTGGCAACAGTGGATCACACGGCCTTGCATTCACATGTGGGGGTTGAAAATTAGGAGGGACATCCTGGGAACAAGTGATCCCAGCCCCAGGCCAGCCCACACAGCTCAGGGTTCTAGCACCAGGAAGATAAATCCCCAGTTACCTCTGGCTGGAAAAACCAGTGGAGTTTGGGGCAGCAGAGGAAACAGCCAGATTTTTGACACTTAAAAGGCCCGCACAGAGTGGCAGAAGACACTGCCAGATTTTTCCTGATTGAAGGGCCTGCACAGACTTAGAATGTACACAAACCCACACTTTCTGGGTTTCACCAACAAGGCAGCAGTTATAGGAAGTAGGTGAAGTGACCAGAAAAGGGCTGAGAACCAGGCAAATCTCCAGAAGCCAGGCAGCAGCATTGGCCCCTCTCTGAGCCCTCCCTCTACACAGATCCACAGCAGTGGGGTGGGTTGCCCCACCATGGGGGAGCAACCTAGGGGGCTACCTAGGGCTCCACCCACACAATTTACAGGTGCCTTTTCTACATAGGCTATACTACTCAGACAGGGAGTAAAAGCAGCTCTACCTAATACACAGAAACAAACACAAACAGGCTGCCAAATTAAGTAGACAAGGAAATATGGCCCAAATGAAAGGACAGAACAAAAACCTCAGAAAAAGAACTAAACAAAATGGAGATAGCCAACCTATCAGATGCAGAGTTCAAAATGCTGGTGATCAGGATGCTCACAGAACTCACTGAATACAGCAAAATCATAAAGAAAGAAATGAAGGTTACACTAATTAAAATAAAGAGAAATCCATAGGGAACCAATAGTAAAGGGAAGGAAGCCAGATTCAAATCAATGATTTGGAATATGAGAAGGAAATAAATAGTCAGCCAGAACAGAAAGAAGAAACAAGAGTACAAAAACAAACAAACAAATAAAACAAACAAAAAACAAAGATAGGCTTAGGAACATCTGGGACACCTCCAAATGCTAAGATCCAAATAATAGGGATGCCAGAAAGAGAAAAGGAAGAGCAAGAAACTGAAAAAATAATGAATGAAGACTTCCCCCATTTGGTGAAGGAAATAGACATACAAGTCTAGGAAGCTCAGAGAATCCCAAAGAAGTTGAGCCCAAAGAGGAACATACCAAGACACATCATAATTAAATTGCCAAAGATTAAAGATAAGGAGGGAATCTTAAAAGCAGCAGGAGAAAAGCAGAGGGTTACTTACAAGTGAGTTCCCATAAGACTGTCAGCTGATTTCTCATATGAAACTTTGCAGGCAAAAAAGTGATGAAAGGCAAGGGCCTACAAACAAGATTAGTTTATCCAGCAAAGCTATTATTTAGAATGGAAGGTGAGATAAAGTGTTTGCCAGACAAGGTAAAGCTAAAGGAGTTCATCATCATCAAGCCATTATTACATGAAATGGTACAGGGACTTATTTAAGAAAAAAGAAGATCAAAACCATAAACATTAAAAAGGCAATAAATTCACAGTCATCAACAACTGAAACTAAAAACAAAACAAATTAAGCAAACAACCAGAACAGGAATAGAATCACAGGTATGAAGATCATCTGGAGGGTTATCAGCTGGGAGGGGAAAGGGGGAGAATGGGGGAAATGGTGCAGGGAATAAGAAGCATAATTAGTAGGAACAAAATAGACAGGGGGATGTTAAGAATAGTATAGGAAATGGAGAAGCCAAAGAACTTACACTCAAGACCCATGGGCATGAACTAAGGGGAGAATTGCTGGAAGGAAGAGGGTACAGGGTGGAGAGGAGCAAGAGGGGGGAAATTGGGACAACTGTAATAGCATAATCAATAAAATGTACTTAAAAATAAAAATAAAATCAGTTACCCTGAAGACAAATTTTATGAGATAAATATAAGATTAATTAAATAAAGCAATATAAACAAGAAATATGTTCAGTATACATGATTACATTCAAAACTTTATAAGCTAATTTAGATTAGTTTTCTATTAGTATGTAAAGTAGTATTTACAATAAATCAGAACAAAGGTTTTCAAATATGAATGAGCTGAATTGGATCCCCAACCTCAGTCACTTAGTAGCTGTGATGGCTCCTTAGCACTTAACCTCCTTAACCTTTTTAAGTCTTAGTGTCCCATCTTACTATGGATAAAATGATTCCCAAAGTCTAATAACTTCAAGGTTTCTTAGGAAACTTAACCTCCTTGAGTCAGCATCTTCTTCTGTGTTATGTCGAAAAGAGTCTTCATGATAATAATGTCATAAGATTATCATATTAAATGGTAATCATCAAAGACTACGTGATAACTTCATGAATGTGTTGAGAATGGTGTTTGGCACACAAGTGAGCCACAACATAGTAACAATTACCATTATTAAATCTAGTCCTGACCTCCAGCCTCCGTTAAATTAGTGAACAGAATGCTCATGTTCAGCTATCTATTGTGGGTAGCAAACCACCCTGAAACACAGTGCTTGAAAAGAACAAACATTTGTTATATCTCACTCATGTTGTGTGGGTCAGGAATTTAAGCAGGGCTCAGGTGGGTGATTCATTGGCTCCATGTGATGTCCACTGTGGTGTCAACCATTGAGTGGTATTCAGTTGTCAGATGGACCAGTCTAGAGGAGATGGACCAGTCCTGGAGAAGATGACTGTCACCTGCAGTGCCTAGTGCCATATGGCCTTTCCAGTATAATGGTGACAGGGTAATTGGATTTATGTGGCAGTTTAGAGCTTTCAGAAAAAAAGGGCTCCAAAGGATAGGAACTGGCATGGTTACTTCCACTGTGTCCTGATGGTAAAAACTAGTCACAGAAGTTGCGCATATTCAAGGGGAGGGGACAGAGAATCAACCTCTCAGTGGGAGAAATGACCATATTTAATACAATGTAAGACACACTATCAGTGCTCAGTGTTATTGAAAGCAGCATATCACTGAGCATGTGGATTATGTGATGTGAGTTACAGCTTTACGGAGACGGGCCTTTCTCCATGGAGCTCAGCGACATATCCTCCATCTGTGCACTTGCACATTGCAGTGCTTCCTTTATCTCACATGGAACATGAAATACAACACTCATCAAGTCAATATTCTGAGAAAGATGTCAGAAGACTTTTTCTGCTAAAGCAAGTCAGTATTTTGTGCTTTGCGGCCACATATACTTTCTGTCTTATGTTCATTTTCATTTGGTTTTTAATGATCCTTTAAAAGTGTAGAAAACCATTCATGGCAGGAGGATGGTGGGTGTGATAGACACACACAAAAAGAGCCAAAGTCCAGATTCTACCTGAGGCTATAGTTCAGTGACCCCTGAACACATAAAGAACAATACAACTGTAAATGACTGCAATCCTCAACTACAAAATGACTACAAAGTAGAAGTGAAGATCCTGCAAAATCTAGGACATTCAACCTTAGGTCCTTAGAAGAGTATTAAGAGTAGAGAAAAAGTAACTTTTATTAAGAATTTAATATTTTCCAGGCAGTGTTGGGCTTTCCTATAAAATTATCATAATAACCTCTATAACCTCCAAGGTGGCTTGTTATTCGTGCTACATAGAATTAAAATATGAGTTATTTGAAGACAAGGATCTGGGTTTCACTCATACTCAAAGCCTAACACGGTGCCTGATGTAAGACAGAATGTGAACACGTGCTGGGTGAACAGAATCCAATAATAAGACGTGAGGGCTCAGGGAGGTTAATCAAAATCGCAGAGGTCCGAAGTAGAAGTCCTGAAATTCGAAGCCAACCTCTTTGATTCCAAATACCCGGCCCAACTCTTCCTCATCACGCTTGCACTTCAGCAACTTGTAGCACCAACAATCTGGTCCAAATGCTGTTTATTAAAGCAGCATGATTATTGTCCTTAGGAAAATATTGTCACACCATATTTACTTATAGATTAGGTTATGTAAATTCTTAACATTTATTGTATTTTACAGAATTGGATTTGTGATTTGGGGGAATCTTTGATGTCCCTGTTTTACTCATTGTAACTAATTTCTATCAATGTTCTTAATTAGGACAAGTAAGGACAGATTCAGGTTTTGTAGGGCCTGAAGTTTATATAATTTGGGTTCCTCAAGGAAAACAACATAAAATATGATAAAAAATAGTTACAAAATAAATGCATATTTAAAATTGTAAAAGGCAATACAAGAAATTTCAGAGTTAAAAAAATGTGACAATGGCCCCGGCTGGTGTGGCTCGGTGGATTGAGCACTGGACTGTAAACCAGAGGGTCACCTATTTGATTCTCAGTAAGGGCACATGCCTGGGTTGCAGGCCAGGTCCCCAGTAGGGGGCGCTTAAGAGGCAGCCACACATTGATGTTTCTCCCTCCCTCCCCTCTCTAAAAATAGATACATAAAAACAAATTTAAAAAATGCGACAAAGAAAAAAAGTATCAAAATGTCTCCCCAAAGCCTATAGTTTATTATCTAATTAATGAACGAATTAATGCATGTCTCTATAATACTTCGTTTTTTTTTTTTTTTTTGAACTTCGGTACGACCAACACCTCTGGGGAAAAAAAAAAAGATATACAGAATGAATCTGAAATTAGGATATATAGAAAAGCAGTTGAAATGAACTTTTAGAACTTTGAACTGTACCAAGCTTCATAATTATGTAAATACAAAATACTTTGGCTTATTGATGTAGAGTTGTAAGTTTGCCGCAGAAACTCTTGTTTCTTTAGGATATCTCCACTGCACTGTTGGACAGAGTGCGTCATTTCACGTCCAAGCACCAGACTCTGTCAGGAAAGAATGTCAGATGTGCTAACTCCAGTACACTCGAATGCAAAAGCCACCTGGCTGCACACACACACAGTCTGTGTTTGTGGTACTGCTATTTGTGCCCTTAAACACAGGGAATCTGATAAATTCTGTATTCCCACAATGTTTGTTTAGAAATTGTACACACAGACACATTCAAAAGACTAATGTTTTTTAAGTGCATCTTCTGCCTTATTGAACAATTCCTGACAGGGGAGAATGTTTGTTTTGATCAGACATCATTGAGAAACACATCTCTACTTGGGCTTTTACATGTCTAGTAATTAGAAGAACTTTGTACAGCGTTGTTCCTGGTTTTGCACACTTAAGCCTTGATATCACTCTGCCACCCTTATACTTCCGTGATCTCACACTGTGGACTAGCCCATCACATAGAACCTCTGGCACTGAGCCTTCGTGCTACCATAGTGCATGCTGGGTAAATTCTTAGAAGCCATTCTGCACCATGGTTGTTAGCAATAACTTAACTATGAGTGAAAAAGACTAGGAATCCACAAAACTACACCTGAACACACCCCAATTAAATGTATCCCCATTTCAACTTGCCCCTTAACCAGAATGCATCTTCATCTCAATTCTTCCTTAACCAGATCTCAAAACTGCCTGGGGCTCTCTAACACTATTTAAATAAGTGAATTGTAAATTGGAGTGAGGAAGCAGTGTTCTTAACGTGTTACACTTAAATTCTTACTCTTGCACATTTGAAAAAACATATGACTCTGCAAACATGTTATTGCAGCCTCTTCATACAAGGTCTTAGAAGAGGCTGGTGCAAGTGAGAGACCCTGAAAGCAAGCGAGAACCATTAGCATTGCATTAAGAGCGCAGGGAGGGTAATCCAGAAACTGAAGAGCTTGGGCCAGCACACCCAAAGACAGTAATTTTTAGTAGTTGAAGGCAATATTGGTTTATAGACCTCTGGAAATACTGTCTTATAAGGCAAGATAAAACAGAAACTGGGGCACTGCCTTAGTTTCAGTGCTATCTTTTTCAGCTTACCATGGTTTTCTCACACCTTCTCTCTTACGTTTTAAATAAATCTGTTTTACCAGAAAGATAGAAGCAACACTTCTTGTTCATTAGATGAACAGGGAAGCTTTCTATCAGGTGTCGCTGGAAAGGCAGGGATGGATTGTATTTCTTCCTTTCAAAGAGGCAGACGCGACCAGACTGTATCGAACATCTGGAGAGAAAAATAAGGAAACACTCAGGGAAAGAATGAGCTAAAACTTTCAGGGCTGAATTCAGACAGATACTGTTACTAATCACAGCTGTTACCTGAATAATGCATCAAAACACTTAATATTTTATACATAAGTTAGTCAAATTAAAAGCTTCTATTTACATCCTCAAAATGGTTTTTATCCAGGCATTGGAGACGATATTGAAAATCAGTTACACATCCAAGACAGGAAATAAAAATAACCATAAACACAGTTTTTATTATCGTTCCGTCTGTGAGTCAAAAGTAGCTTATCAAAAGTTTTGTTCTAAATTTTAGACTCCATAGCAGTTACTAGGAAAAAAAACCACTTAACTAGATTCAACCATGTTTACAAATGTTAAAAATCACCAGGGACAGATTTATAGTTTTTTGAAGAAGTTGCTTTGCTAATGGAACTGTATTTTCAGCTATGGTTAAAAAGAACACTGCTGAATTATAGAGACCTGTGGCTTAAGTCCATATTGTCTATTTGGTAAAACTTTTAGTTCAGCTTTACTTGGATAATTCATATATTTCATCATATAAGAGCTGAAACAGGCATTTAAGACATACTGCTATTTTCCAAAGTTAGTATTGCTCTGAAGTTTATTGAAAGTTTCCCAGCACTGGTCTTAGGTCAGGCTAATAATCACTTGGACTGACAGACTTGATCAATGGTATCATTTTGGCCACCTATGTTCCCTTAGGAAATGAAATTATGCTTTTACTCTGATGGCCCAAACAGAGTCAGTGACCTCAAATAACCACAAGGGGGCCAGGAATCACTACTACCCTAGGTCCAGAGGCCAAAGCCAGAAATATTTGAGACAACTATTTCCCAGCAAATTGCCTTTTAAGGATCAGCATCGATCATTGGAAAATACATTGCTGTTATTCAGTCAAATTTACTATATTAACCACTCTAGAAATATGCCACATTTGTATTTTCTAAATGCATTGGTGGAAATGTGATGGAATACTATTTTGTACTACCTGGTACTGGTGATTAATGGAAGAAGTGAACCAGTTAGCATAGGTCATCATAATCAGGGGCTAAAACTTATAAAGCTAATTCATAACTAACTTTAAACCATTCTTAGTACAAGAAAGGTCATTTACTTGAGTATTATATTCATAAAAGCCATTATAATGAGATTCCCACCCACTCAATCCTTAAAATATTATCTAGCTTAGAGGTCATTATTCACAGCAGCATTTGACATACCAGACTATGAGAGTAAAGAAATGCCAAAGGTTTCAAGTTTCTGCTGCAAAGGGCACTGGAGTGTTCAACTTACCACAGACAGTGAGAAGGAACAGCTTGAGGTGGCCACAAATAATATGATATACTATTTTGACATATCAGGGCCTATTAACCCCCAATTCACCCGAACTTTGCAAAATACTGTATTTTCCTCTTGAGCTTCGATTTTTGCAAATGTATGAAAATTAAAGTAAGGGTGGAAAAAGTCCATACATTATCTTGTAAATAAAAGGCAATGTGTTTGTCAGTTAGTAATGGACTAGATCTTCGTATGTATGGCACAAATAAAAAAAATCTATGCTATATTACATATGGTTGGGCATTTAAAACTTTAGAAATTAAAAAAAATTGACTCTTAATCTATGCTAAACTTAAAGTGAAAATCATTTCTATCAGGTATCATTTTAAAACTGAGAACACTTTTTAAGTTGGCAAATCACACAGCCTATAATTTATATTTAGATAAACACTTAAAATTTGTTTCCCTGAGTTTTTTTATGTAAACAGAGTTTTCAAGTGGCCTTGTGGAAATGTTTTATAGTTATCCAATAGGTGGTATGAATCAAATTACTTTTTGTTCATCGTTTGTATTCCTCTTTTATTGATATATTGCAATATATGGCTTTGCATTAACATGATTTCATAATTCAAACAGCACAACTTCTTCTATTTCTTGGCTAGAGACCAATTAAATAACCACTGATGCAAGCAGTTACTACCTGCTTAAAAGGAAATCTGAGATTTCCTTATTTAAACTGCTGAGTTTTAATGTCCGTCAAAACGTCTGTTATTGCAATGAATAATTTAGCCATTTCAGTCTACTACACATTTTAATGCTACAAGCTTGGATTTAAGGTTGCAAAAGATGCCTAAAGATTCTCATAATCCCAAGGATCAGCATCATGCTTGCTATAAAACAAGTTACACACAGTTGCACTTAGTATTTGAAATGATATATGTTGAAGGGACAATCATTTCTAATTACTTAGCGAAGAAAGACTAAAGAATTAAATTGACCAAATGTATCTGGAGAAAGGATTGATCGCATCTACACATATGTAAGTGGACATAAAAGGACCCTTTTGAAAAGATGAAAGGTCAATGAATTTGAAGATGTAAGGGTGTCATTTCCTCTGTCTGTCCCTTGGTGGAGTTCTTGAGTCACTTTCTCCCTTCCCCGTCAAACTGCTTTATATTTCCTTCCAGAACTGGCTGTCCTGTTACTGTATTTAACCTTTTTCTAGTATTATTGTGCGTGCAGCGCCTGTAGTAAATGAAAGCCCCCCTGAGATCGTATCTCCGGAACCTACTTTGTATTTTTACCCGTAAACTTTTGTTGTCGTTACTTCTCTGCCTATCTTTTCTTGAGGCTTAAACTACATCAAGGACCTTGGATGCTCTTTTTCAGCCCAGTCACTGAAATTTCTAAACTGCAAAACAGTTTTAAGCAAGCAAACGTTAGTAAGGTAACGTTTAGTAAGGTAACGTTAAAACACACACACACACACTCACACATACCTACCGAATATTTTAAGTTATAGATATTTGTCATAGAAAGGAAATTATTTGCAATTGTTATTAAATATCCGTTTCATATTTCATATCTTGGTTTCAAAAGGGACATTTCTTCTTATTGTCCTTAAAAACGGAAAAATAAAAAAAAACCCTACAGTTCAACACTCGCTCAAACATTGTTGCTTCATACAATCGATGATGCACTGTTACTCTGATCAACGCAGGTTTTCAGGACACTGATCTGGGTCTCTCTCTTCCATCCTGGCCGCCAAAGCCGCAACGCTAGCAGCCGGCTCTTTAATTTATTGCAGCCGGTTACACTTTCGATCCCATTTCCTTCGGAACCCTTTCCTCTCAGGTTGAGAAGATAAATGCAGCCCCGGGGCTGGAAAGCCGGGAGGGGCTTGCGAGTGGGAGCAAAGCCGGATATCATATTCCCTCCGTGAGGTCTAGTACGCGGGTGGGGGGTGGAGGGATTAAGTCCCCGGATCCATTTAATGAAATTGCTGAGCACTTGTGACACTGGCTGTAAGACTGCGGAAATGGGGCGGGGGCGGGGGAAGCCGCTTCTCGCCTTCATTCATCCTCCGCGCCCGCGGAAGGCTGGAGTAGGAGTGTCATGCTCCAGACAGGGGGCGGAAGAGGATCGGGAGCTCCGGCTGCGACAAGGGCGCCCGGAGGTCTCCTCTAACCTCGCCCACACTCCACCCCGCTAGTTGCGCACACGGTTTCCCTAGAGCCGTGCGGCGGAGCTAAGCCGCAGCGGTGCCTTGGCTGCAACTGCAGAAAGGTCGGAGCCAGGGACCAAGGGGGGAGGGAGGGACGCGAGGAGGCTTCACAGCCCTGGCAGTCTGGCCGCGCTGTTCTCCATGCTGCACACGTCGGACCCATTTCCCACGCTGACTTGGCGCGGCGGCGGAGTTGGTAGGGATGAGAGCGGGGAGGGCGGGCTGGGGACTACCTCCCGCTCGCCATGAGAAACCCACTGCACTGTGAAGGACACAACGCGCCCCCGGTCATCTGGGAAGAAACTCGCTGCGCGCTGGGGAAAAGACACCCACTCCTTCGCCGCTCACCAGCGTGTACCTGGAGAAGGCGCGCTGGGGCCGTGGGCGAGTGTTAGCAGATGTGGAGGGGTTTGTTCAAGTTTTTATAGCTAGATGAGGAATGAGGGAGTGCACCATATCGCCGTCCACACAGCTGCCTGAAGTTTGCAAAACCTTAGTCCAGGCGGTGAGGGGGTTGAATGCACTGCACCATAATGCCGCGCATCGGAATGCGCCGGTGCAAGGCCGCGGAGTAGAGACAGCTTCCTTCTTTCGCCTGGGATCCTGGAAATAAGGGGACCAGGTGTGGAGGGAAGCCGGCACTCTGACAAACTAGAGTTTGCCAAATGTATAAGGGATTTGGCATTCCTGCCACTTAGCCTGCCGCGAAGGCGCTGCGGCACCCGCTCCCCTCCACCCCCAGTCCCCGGCTCCAGACTGCGGTGGTGCGCACTGAGTCTGCGCGCCGGGATTTTCTCGCTGATGCTGCAGATACAGAGCTGAGAGGCAAGGGTGGCTGGAGGGGGGGCGGCGGCGGCGGCGGCTGGGGTGGACTGGTGCTGGGGGGAGGCTGGGTTCCCGGCCTGGCCGCGGAGGAGGAGCCGCTATCCGGAGTGTGGCTGCTTTAGCAGACTGGAAAATACTCACCATCTCCCTGACACATACCACACACACTTCCACCTCCGCGCCTCACTCTCCCCCTTAGGGAAAGCTTGGAAATCTGCCGCTCCTCTCCCCATTCCTGCTGGCTGCGCCCGCTCAAACAACCGCGCGCTACAGCTGCTCGTAGACTTTATTGGTGTTTATCTGGTTTAAATCATTCTGCCTCCTCACACAGGTCTCATAAAGATAGAGTACCCACTACGGACAGGTTTTTTTTTTTTCTTTTCGCTTTAAATTTTCCTTTAAGGGGAGGCCCTTCAATGCCTGTAGGTTGGACAAACGAGCTAAGGAACACCCAAATCCCAGCAGAATCTCCTTGTTTTGTTTAGAGATGGTAAGAATTCCCCCCCCCCCCCAGATATCTCCTGCCAGCTTCAACCTCCTTAATCTGGGAGCCCCCACCCCACCCCCCGCCCCACTCCTTTAACCGATGCTGAAATAAACGAAGAGTAAACGACTACAGTTCAGAAAACACTACTAGAACTGAGACCTCACGAGGTGGGCTGCGGTGGCCGTGACTGAATCCCGGGGAAGCCTCGCGTGGGGGGCTACCGTGTACGATCAAGTGGCACAAAAGTCATAAAAAGGAAAGAAAAAGGAGCTAGGGACACTTAGGTTTACAAAGTTGCCATTAAAGTTTATTTCCCTTTTATCAAGATAGGTGACGCTACACTTTGCCAGTTACTGAAGGCTGCAGGGTTTTGCTCAGAAAATAATATCGAGGCTTCCAACGTGTGTTTATTCCCCAGGCGCGCGCGCACACAAACGGTCTAACCCCATAAGCAAGCAAGAGGACGGGACTGCCAAGCATTTAAACAAAGACATGCGCCACCCCACCCACCCCAACCCTAACCCAGTACACCGAAGTCTACGCTCCCCCCAAAAGGATCCCTCTCCCGCTTTTTCTGGAGTTTTACGTTCTCTTTTAACCACAGCAGCCCATCATGGTTTCTCAGAACACCAGCGTGGCTCCCTGGGCGCACGCGGGGTCTCCCAAACCACCCATAATCATCCCCAAACCAAGATCGCAAGCCGGACACACATCGTGGGGGTGAAGAATGGGCTCTGAGAAGGGGGAGTGGAAGAAGGGGAAACGTTTTCGACCCCGCTCCAGCGCTCTCCTACACGCACTGGGCGTTAAAGAGAGGAGGACATTGACCAGTCCGAGGGAGGGAAAACAAGTCCCTCCGAGAAAACAGAGGCTGCACTCGCAGGGGACCTGGCGGTTGGCGGGGGTAGGAGTGCTTTGGTTTCAGGGGAGACTGACAGGGAGCGTGCACACTCGGAGTGGCCCGGGGAGCTGAAGCCGGGCTTTCCTGAGCGCGGCTGCTGACTAGTACTCCCTCCTACCGCCCCCCGCCCCCCTGCAGCACACACACTCCTCCCTCCCTCTCTGCGAGTGTGTAGTTTCAGCGCTTCGGCTGCTATCGCCGCCGCCACCGCTGCAGCAGCGCCAGGGACAAGCTTGAGCCACTAGCAGCAGCCACCACTTTGGGCAAACTTGCGGGTTTCTGGCTCGCGGCTCGTGAGCGGGAGCTTCCCACTCGCCGTGTCTCGGAGCTGTGGCAGCTTGAGGGGCGGCGGGAGCGCCCGCACCAGACTCTCCGAGACGCGAAAGGGACTAGACAACTGCGGAATTCACCCGCCGAGCCAGGGCACTTCCGAGGCAACAGCCGACTGGCACTTTTTCTCCCCTTGGCAAACTGTTTTTGTCCCCCGCCCCCCCCCCCCAAGCTACTTGGCAGCTATCTCTGACTCCACCTCCCCCTCCACTCCCTCCCCAATGCCTTTGGCTTTTCTTCGGAAATCCGGACAGAATTGGGCATCTTTGTTAATTGCCGTTGGGAGAGCCGGGCCAGGGGCTCTCGCTGGGCCAACGTCGCCCGTGCATAGAGCCGGGTTTGCTCACCTTTGAACTGCAAAGGGATCAAGTTCAGCTCGAGTTGCCTGCATTGGGACTGGGTGAAAGGAAACGGATCGTGCAGGAGACAGAGTGGGAGAAGGGGAAAGGGGAAAGGAGAGGAGGGAGGAGGAGGAGGAGGAGGAGGAGGAGGAGGGAGGAGAGAGGGAGGGAGGGGAGGGATCGAGAGAGCGGGGAGAGAGAGAGAGGCTGCAATCTCCTCCCTGAATCGCGCACAGCGCTGCAGATCCCAGTGCTCCGACATGCGGGCCGAATGCAGGTGAGGAAAGATACGGACTCTGCGGCTGCGAAGCCAAACTTGGGCGCCGCGCGGTGCGCTCGGCTCAGCCTTCACCTCCGCAGGCGAACTGCTGCTGCGGTTTCAGGCGGCGGCTTCGTGACTAATGACCTTGCGCAGAGTTGTTAAGAAAAAAAGGAAAAGCAGCTCTCGGGGTGAGAAGGGACCGACTCTGAACATGGCTCGGGCTGCTCTTGGGCGCGCGGGGAGAACCCGGACGCGGACCGCTCTGTAACGCGAGTGGTCTCCGTTGCTCGGTGCTCGAAGCAACCTGACGGCTATTCTTCATTCTCGGTCTGTGGACTGGCTCTCACTGTGCCTGAGCGGAGTCGGAGTTGAGGCTGGCTTGTTGCTGACCCCAGCGCCTCGTGCAGGAAGCGACTCACGTTTTCCTGGGCAGCCGGAGCAGGAGCTAAGGCTGGACTGAGTGGCTGAAACGTGAATTGGACTCAACTCGAGTAGCAGCCAAGACTAGCAGGGTTGGCAGGCGGGGGAGAGGCTGCAGGCTCGCTCCCCGTCGCTTCCCGGCTCCACCGCCCGCCTGCCGGAGCGGTACCGGCCCCTTCCGACAGAGCCAGGACGGGAGCCCGGGATTCTCCGCTTGCTGCGGGGATGACTCCGAGGGGGGGGCGCCGAACCCTTGGCGCGCAGTGTCCCGTGAACTGTGAGTACTGCGACTGAACGGCGGCCAGCGAGCGGGCGATTAGCACCCATTGCATGAATTATGAAACAATAACTTTCGGAAGAAGCAGAAGGAAAAAAAAAAAAAAAGAAGGATCTATCGCTGATTTCTCCTGGCCGACTCTACACACTGCTCTTGCCCCCTCCCACCTCTCCCTCTCGCTTTTTTTTTTTTTTTTCCTTTCCCGGAGAGGGGAGAGGTCTGGGAGGAGGGCAGGCGGCCGGCCCCTGAGGAGGGGGGCGCCGAGGGGGGCTGTGATTAGAAAGAGCAGTAGCAGCAGCAGCAGGAGAAGATGCTGAGGATGCGGACCGCGGGGTGGGCGCGCGGCTGGTGCCTGGGCTGCTGTCTCCTCTTGCCGCTCTCGCTCAGCCTGGCCGCCGCCAAGCAACTCCTCCGGTACCGGCTGGCCGAGGAGGGCCCCGCAGACGTCCGAATCGGCAACGTCGCCTCGGACCTGGGCATCGTGACCGGCTCGGGCGAGGTGACGTTCAGCCTCGAGTCAGGCTCGGAGTACCTGAAGATCGACAACCTTACGGGAGAGCTGAGCACGAGCGAGCGGCGCATCGACCGCGAGAAGCTGCCCCAGTGTCAGATGATCTTCGACGAGAACGAGTGCTTCCTGGACTTCGAGGTGTCGGTGATCGGGCCCTCGCAGAGCTGGGTGGACCTCTTCGAAGGTCGGGTCATCGTGCTGGACATCAACGACAACACGCCCACCTTCCCGTCGCCGGTGCTCACCCTCACGGTGGAGGAGAACAGGCCGGTGGGCACTCTGTACCTGCTTCCCACCGCCACCGACCGTGACTTCGGCCGCAACGGCATCGAGCGCTACGAGCTGCTCCAGGAACCCGGCGGAGGTGGCGGTGAGGGTCGGCGCGCCGGGCCTGCAGACAGCGCCCCCTACCCCGGGGGCGGCGGGAACGGCGCGAGCGGCGGTGGCGGCGGCGGCGGCTCCAAGCGGCGGCCGGACGCACCAGAGGGCGGTGGCGGCGGGACCAGCCCCGGTGGCCGCAGCAGCGTGTTCGAACTGCAGGTGGCCGACACCCCGGATGGCGAGAAGCAGCCGCAGCTGATCGTGAAGGGGGCGCTGGACCGCGAGCAGCGCGACTCCTACGAGCTGACCCTGCGGGTGCGCGACGGCGGCGACCCGCCCCGCTCCTCCCAGGCCATCCTGCGGGTGCTCATCACCGACGTGAACGACAACAGCCCCCGCTTCGAGAAGAGCGTGTACGAGGCAGATCTAGCCGAGAACAGCGCCCCGGGGACCCCTATTCTGCAGCTGCGTGCCACCGACCTGGACGTGGGGGTCAACGGGCAGATCGAGTACGTGTTCGGGGCGGCTACTGAGTCCGTGAGGCGGCTGCTGCGCCTGGACGAGACGTCCGGTTGGCTCAGTGTCCTGCACCGAATAGACCGCGAGGAGGTGAACCAGCTGCGCTTCACCGTCATGGCCCGTGACCGCGGGCAGCCCCCCAAGACCGACAAGGCCACGGTGGTCCTCATCATCAAGGATGAGAACGACAACGTGCCGTCTATTGAAATCCGCAAGATTGGGCGTATCCCACTCAAGGACGGGGTGGCCAATGTGGCCGAGGACGTTCTGGTGGACACTCCCATCGCCCTGGTGCAGGTGTCGGACCGGGACCAAGGCGAGAATGGTGTGGTCGCCTGCACCGTGGTGGGGGACGTGCCGTTCCAGCTCAAGCCGGCCAGCGACACAGAGGGCGACCAAAACAAGAAAAAGTACTTCCTGCACACCTCGGCCCCTTTGGACTATGAGACCACCCGGGAGTTTAACGTGATCATAGTGGCGGTGGACTCCGGCGGCCCCAGCCTCTCCAGCAACAACTCCCTGATTGTCAAGGTGGGAGACACCAACGACAACCCGCCTGTCTTCGACCAGTCCGTGGTGGAGGTCTACTTCCCGGAGAACAACATCCCTGGAGAGAGGGTGGCCACCGTGCTGGCGACAGACGCCGACAGCGGGAAAAACGCGGAGATAGCTTACTCCCTGGACTCTTCCGTGATGGGGATTTTTGCCATCGATCCCGATTCTGGGGACATCCTCGTCAACAAGGTGCTGGACCGCGAGCAGACTGACAGGTACGAGTTTAAAGTTAACGCCAAAGACAAAGGCATCCCGGTGCTGCAGGGCAGCACCACGGTGATCGTGCAGGTGGCTGACAAGAATGACAACGACCCTAAGTTTATGCAGGACGTCTTTACCTTTTACGTGAAAGAAAACTTGCAGCCCAACAGCCCCGTGGGGATGGTCACGGTGATGGATGCTGACAAGGGGCGCAATGCAGAGATGAGCCTGTACATCGAGGAAAACAGTAATATTTTTTCCATTGAAAACGACACGGGGACCATTTACTCTACCATGTCTTTTGACCGGGAACATCAGACCACATACACATTCAGAGTCAAGGCTGTGGACGGAGGAGATCCTCCCAGATCAGCCACAGCCACGGTGTCTCTCTTTGTTATGGATGAAAACGACAATGCTCCCACAATTACTCTTCCCAAAAACATTTCCTACACTTTACTGCCACCTTCAAGTAATGTCAGGACAGTAGTAGCTACCGTGTTGGCAACAGACAGTGACGATGGCATCAATGCAGACCTTAACTACAGCATTGTGGGAGGGAATCCCTTCAAGCTGTTTGAGATTGATTCCGCCAGTGGTGTGGTTTCCTTAGTGGGGAAACTCACCCAGAAGCATTATGGCTTGCACAGGTTGGTGGTGCAAGTGAATGACAGCGGGCAGCCTTCCCAGTCCACCACGGCTCTGGTGCATGTGTTTGTCAATGAAAGTGTCTCCAACGCAACTGTGATTGACTCCCAGATAGCCAGAAGTTTGCATACCCCACTCACCCAGGATATAGCTGGTGACCCGAGCTATGAAATTAGCAAACAGAGACTTAGTATTGTCATCGGGGTGGTTGCTGGAATTATGACAGTGATTCTAATCATCTTAATTGTAGTGATGGCAAGGTACTGCCGTTCCAAAAATAAAAATGGCTACGAGGCTGGCAAAAAAGATCACGAAGACTTTTTTACGCCCCAACAGCATGACAAATCTAAAAAGCCTAAAAAGGACAAGAAAAACAAAAAATCAAAGCAGCCTCTCTACAGCAGCATTGTCACTGTAGAAGCTTCTAAGCCAAATGGACAGAGGTACGATAGTGTCAATGAGAAGCTGTCAGACAGCCCCAGCATGGGCCGATACCGGTCAGTCAATGGTGGGCCTGGTAGTCCTGACCTGGCTAGGCATTACAAATCCAGTTCCCCATTGCCTACTGTGCAGCTTCACCCCCAGTCACCAACTGCAGGAAAAAAACACCAAGCCGTACAAGATCTACCACCAGCCAACACATTTGTGGGAGCAGGAGACAACATTTCCATTGGATCAGATCACTGCTCTGAATACAGCTGTCAAACCAATAACAAGTACAGCAAACAGGTAAGATGCATCTCAGATACATTTAAATATCCCAGACAAGGCTAATAACTCAGAGACAGAAAGGACCTCCTGCAAAGTGTGGTCTTTGCTTTTTCGAAAGCTGTGATTTAAAATTTTAATAGCCGAGGTTTAATGGTAACTCATACATCCTTCATCTGGTAGAGGCCATCTATGTAAGGCACACCACTATATTTTGCAAGTTAGACCAACATTCACTGAGTTACCAAAGAAAAAGTCCAAAGTAGGCAGTATTTTATATTTCTCTTTGCACTTGACAGCCCAAATCCTGCCTACATTTTGTGTTTCCAGAACAAGTATGTATATACTATTTGGATAATTAGCTTTAACCTGGAATTGCTTTCTTTTGTGGCTACTAAGTAGATAATTGTATCCAGGGAGAATTTCTAAAGTTACTACTGGTGTCTGTGCAACTTGACACTATGAAAGTTTTAGCTGTGTTACACATTATGCAGAATTTCACAGATAAGCGAATGCTGACTCATGCAAATGCGGTACCAAGTCTGAGATAGGAAAGTACTGTCTACGCTGGCAGAAATGGTGGTCTAAAAACGTTTAGTGATATACAAGTGTCATGAAAATAACATTTTTAACACTTCAATACCTATAACAATTAGACTTTTATGTGGTTACACAATCAGCATTTGCATTCTTCATGTCTTGTATTGAAAGTTTATAAGGAAAAGTGTACTGTCTGAACCACTTATTGATCCAAACCGCAAAAGTGTTCATGTTCGACGCACTGTGTGCAAGCATGTTTTGGTATGTATGCACTGTGCTGTACCCAGACCCTGAAGGTTATGTGGAATATCTGCTACAGGTGTTTCTCAGTGAAATGAGGAAACAGTAAAAAAAAACTTTCAAAAATACATAGGAAATGTATTGCGTGGTATATGTAATGCTCACAAAGTTGACTTTTTACACCCATCGAAGTTTGACACAGAACAAATAAAACCTTTTGGAAACTGTTGAGACCAATGCTGTAGCAACTCTACTAATATATCTTCTAATAAATCACATATTTCTTAATTTCAGGACTCATCTCGAGAAACACATTTATAACTGTCAGTATCGAATAGTAGCTTTTCTATTAGATATGCTTCGCATGTGGAATGTGTGATCCGAGAAGAATTAAGGCAAAGGAAAAAGTTATTTTATAGCCTCATTAAAGATGTGTATTGATGGGCACATTAAAGATATTGCTGGAAAGGGATAGTTTCTTAGTGCTTTCATACTTCTAAACATTAGTTTCCTAAAGAAATATTTTCTGCATTCTGCATATAGAAGTTGTGTTACTATATGCAGAAACTATTTGGATAATGAGAATCATACTTAGTATGGTTTCACATCTGATATTCAAAGCAATGCAAGAAAACACAGGTTTAACTATAATTCATTAAAAGTTTGAAAATATGTCTTTTCATGTGCATGTGAGGCTGAGTTATTTGTTTCTTTTAAAGTGAAATTTGTCAAGTGGAAAGTTTATACCTGTTGTGTCATCGCTTTACCTGGAGTTAGAAGCAGATTTTTGTTTTGTTTTTAGAGCCTTTACCAGTTTTCTAAACAAGGCCAATTGCAGTTAAAATAACAGCACTTTTGTAAGAGTACTTACAAACACCCCAAAATAAATTGAGATCTGTTGAAATTTCCCTAGGAAATGGTAATTTGTAATGCAGAAGTCCAGTGAAGGGATCTTTCTGCTGAATAGTTACTTCTCAGCTGTTATCCTGATAGGGCTGTTTGTCTTGTGGCTGAATGACATTTGCATTCCAAACGGTGGAATCTTAAACTTTTGAGTGGAGGTATCAGTAGCAGATTTCTAGATCTTTTTTCTTTAATGTAACCACCTACTACAGTTTGTGCTGTCATTTAAGCTTTGTTTGGCTCATCAAATAGGGTTAGCCCTATATTCTTGAATATTTAAAACAGCCAATATCAAGACTGTTGTGGCATCTTGTTTAAAAGGCAAAGTGATATGCTTATAAATAAACTAATGTGTGGGGCTAGTCTCCTGGCTGAGCGAGAGAGTTCACATATCCTACGAAGCCATTGGAATAAATCATGTAGTTTGCCACAGTGACTCTGGAGAACTTGTGTGTCCTTAGGTATTCAACAGATGTGTAAAGTTTTAACCACAATAAATAGCTAGCCTAAAATGAAATAAAAGCAAATGGAGTACACCCCCCTTAATGTAATTAGGACTAGTAATTGATACTCTTCATCTCGATATTGCCGTCAGGGGACAGGGATCCATTTACAAAGTTATATTCTGTTTAGACATCTGACATAATGGAAAGGATCTTTTTTGTTCTGATTTTTGTTTGTACCATAAATAGATGATTTTCACTTTTTTATTTTTAAAAGATACTACCTTAAGTTTTTGTACAGTGCCAAAATGTATTTTCTTTGATGCAACCTGACATAAAATAAAACTTGTACATGAATACAGGGGTTTGTTATAATTTCCCCCCTTGCGATACTGAGTTCATTTAAGGAAAAAGTTGAGGGTTGCCACCTTGTAATTCCTTAAGGCAGAGATTAAAAATCTGAGATTTTATCTGACATAAAACCTTCAATTTATTTACAGTTTTCCTAAATTGCTTTATCACAGTTCCTTACTTGATGCTGTGGAAGTGATTCTGCCACAGTGCTCTTATCTTCACGACAGAGAGGCCTTTGGCAGTAGTGCTCCTGAGTCCTCTTAATTGGCTGTGTTATAATAAACAGCTTTGTAGAAGTAAGTTTGTAAATAAAGCCACCCTCCCTCCACATCACGTTTGTTTTCACGGCACTAGAGTCATTCACATGAAGCTTCTATACTTATTCCTGGGCAGAAGCTAGGAGATGTGTGTTGCAGAATTGCTGGAATTATCTTTAAAATTCACACGTTAGGAACACTGATGTAACCCCAGGTTTCCCAAGTTCAGACCTCTGCAGCTGAAGCCCTTGATCCATAACGGTGTGTCCAGTGGAGAAAAATCTGCATCACTAACAGCGTTATTGAGATTCAGGGCACCCCTTTCTGTTTCATCCTCCCTATTACTGGGTAAACCTGGTCTTTGCGGTTATTACAGTTTTGTAAGTACTTCTGTGTTTTTAAGTTATAAAATAAAGGTAGAAGCATTATCTTTTCTTTTTTTTAGCATTTTATTTTCTATTTAACTGTCTAGTGTTTTAGTGTGCTAAGTAGTTTTTCAATTTTCTTAAAAAGCTAACATAATTCTGAAATACGAGCCAACATATATAAAAGTATAGTTACCACTTCACTTACTCTGTTCAAGTTTTATTGAGCCCATCCTGGCCATGCCGCTATTTGGATAACGCACTGGCAAGTAAAAATTTTATTGTATTTAGTAAATGGAATGTTAGGTACTTTATTTTTGGCAAGAGTGTAGAGAATACAGCTTGAATAAACATTCATTTAAAAATCCATTTGTAGCTGATCCTGGAATACTCACAAAGAATTTATATTGACTCCAGTGACAGTTTTCCTTGCGTAAGGAGCTGCTGAATGCCATCTGAATAATGTTTCCTTTAATTGATCAGATTATGCTCAATATTCATAGCATATTTAGTAATGCTCATGGCAGAAGTTATTTTATTTTTTAATTACTTCAATTTCGGAAGCCAATGGGTGACATGACTTGCCACGGTCTAGTAGAGTTCTGAGCACTGAGAACACCGCACGTGGATTTGTGTGTGCGTGTTACACCGTACGTGTCGTAGTGGACACGCATCTGCAGAGTGCTGCCACGCCACGCGCAGCTTCCGGTTCCAGTTCTGCCAGCGGGATCTCCACAGCATGGTTCTGTCTGTCTGCAAGGCCGCTTTTCAAGGGGTACAATCCACCTAGATCTGGAGGGATTTCTGTGACCTTTGGCTTGATACCGTAGGCGAGAAGCTAATGATGATGAAGGAGAGGCTGTCTTTAGTCAGGAGGTACCTACTATGGCAATGTTACCTGGAGCTCTCGATAGAACAAGGGCAGGGTCATCCACTGATGCGATGTGCAGTGAGCCTGCACATTTTTGGATAGTCCAGGTTTGACTATTTGAACCTTAGTCCAAGCTTATATTAAGTCAGTTAATGACTTAGACGTAAAACTACAAAGTCGAGTTAAAATTTTTAAAGTAAATCACCACCTAGATAAATATAGTCAAGTCATTTATTCTTGCTATCTTTCTGTCTTTGAGTAATTACATATTTCATATATGGAAAAGTGTGCACATGTTGCATATTGAAAAATCTCTCTCCATTTCCACCCCCAGAGACACATACAGATGTATTCATGTAAACCAGTCATGGTGCAGTCCAACTTTTATTTCCTTGTGGGATTCATACTTTCATGCGTGGAAAACATTTGAACTTTAAACATACACAAAATCATATAAAGCCTATCATAGTCAACTACTTAATGCCTGTTTCTAAAATCACTAGTCATCACATTTCACAATTAAAACACAACGACTGAAACTGCCCCTGGATTGCACAGAAGAGGGGACAGGGTCAGTATGGAAAAGCAGTTTGTATAATGATGGAATAATCGGGTATGTAATGTGGACGAGAGTCCAAGTCACGGAGTGCAGAGTCCGGTGTTCTTTTTTTATCCTCATTTATCACCTCTTGGTAAAAAAGAAAAAAAAAGAGATTTTTCTAACCTTCTCTTTTTTCATTTATGTTTTTTTTTTAAGATTTTATTTATTTATTTTTAGAGAGGGAAGGGAGGGAGAAAGAGAGAGAGAGAGAGAGAGAGAGAGAGAGAAACAGCAATGTGCAGTTGCTGGGGGTTATGGCCTGCAACCCAGGCATGTGCCCTGACTGGGAATCGAACCTGCGATGCTTTGGTTCACAGCTCGCGCTCAATCCACTGAGCTACGCTAGCCAGGGCACCTTCTCTTTATATATTTCAGTAGTGACAGAAACCTGTTGAAGTTTATTTATGTACGTATAACTGCATATTTGCCTATGTCGTCTGACTTTTTTACTCATTTATTTTTTGATCCTCACCCCAGGACGTGTTTTCAATGCTTTGAGAGAGGGAGGAAGGGAGACAGAGAGAGACACTGCTGTGAGAGGGAAAGAGCTGTTGGTTTTGTGTCCTGCACGCTGTGGGACTAGGGGGGTGTGGATCTTAGGCACCCCAACTGCAGACCGAGGTTCAAACCTGCCACCTAGGTGTGTGCCCTGATCCTGAGTAGAATCCCCGACCCTGCTCTTACAGGGTAAGGCTCCAGCTCACTGAGCCACACTGGCCAGGGCTATAGATTGTCATTTCAAAATAGAATATAATTCTGCTTTAGGTTCTAGATTTTAATCTGTAAAGTTATCTGGCAAATTGTAATTCAAATGTTACAGAGTTTCTTTTAAAAAATAGTGTTTCTTTTTACGCTTAGGAAAATGGCAATTGCTAAGATAAAGTAGCAATGTGGTTTAGAACATATATTCAACAAGTTAACAGACAGAATTAAATATTTCTTTCTATTATTGATTCCATGGAGAGGGGGAGGGAGAGAGAAAGAGAGAGAAAGAAACATTGATGTGAGGGAGAAACATGGATTGGTTGTCTCTTGCATGCACCCCTACTGGGGCCTGAACCCTCAGCCTGGGCATCGGCCCTGACCAGAGTCTAACCAGCGACCTTTTGGCCATGCAGGACAATTTGATTCCCAGCCAACTGAGCCATATCGGTCAGGGCAACGGACAGAATTTTTAATTTTAGTAGAACAGTGATGATAGATGTAAGCACCTAGCCAGCATTTAGTATATCCTCAATAAAAACATCTTTTAAATGGAAATTAATACAGGCTTTCTATACATTAGTAGGAAACTTTCTATGCATTCTAATTGGGATAATCTTTGTCCTTTTCCATCAATATGGATGATGCCTTTTGCTTCTGTACTCCTTTGTATTTTACAAATTTTGTACATTCACTTTGTCTTCGTAGCATCCTTCACGTAAGAGTGGGACAAAAGCAGGTGCACAGTTGTGAGTACACAAAACAGTGTTTGCTACTATTATTTTATTTTCCATATGGACAACTGTAAACCTACTTTTTCCCCACCCTGTACAATTGGGAGCTATTTTTTTTCTCTAAATTTGTCTTCTAGACAGTTTTTAGAAGAATGTGATATTTTGTTATTACTTTTCAATTAGATCACTTCCTTGTTACACAGTAAACAAATTTAATGTATTAGAGTCTAAATTTACATAGTAATAAATAGAAATGATTTTTAAATTTCGGAATGAAATCTGAGCTGCTTTTAAAACTACGTATGATGTGACAAAAACTTTGCCATAGCCACTGATGCTATTATATATTTTAACGGTATTACTCCCCACCCCCCACTGGGGGAGGGTGGTGATGGAGATTATGTACGAAATTTAGTGTGGTAATTGTTTAGAGCATTATGTTTAAGCTGTGTGTAACCAGTTTCTAGACTGTGGCAAGGCTCCCCATCCATTCATTTACTGTGACTGTATAGAAATAGTAAGATCTGTTTATATATATATCTATCTTAAGTCAGCTTTGCTTATCTTTCTTATTTATTTTAAAAGCCCTTAGAGTTTTTTCCAAAGCAGGAACTCTGTTTCAGAACATTACGCAGTGCTTTATTTAGCATTAGTGTTGTGGGGGAAATCACATTACAAGAAGAATTGAGCTGAAACCACTAAAACTAATCTTAATTATCACTTCTGGTGAATTAATGTTTTAAAGGCAGAATAAAGCTTTATTTTCAGGAATTTAGTGATGTTTGTATTGAACTCCAATGCCGGGTATAAACAAACAAACAAACAAACAAAAACTGTTAAAGCTTCTAAGTATGGTTCGTCTGACAAGTTAACGGTTTCCCTCTGAGCATATTTATTATTTACAAATACATAATTTGGCAGTAAAAATTCTCTGCTTCAAAATCTGTAACACAGCATTTTGATTGGGCATAAGACGCTGGGAAAAATTTCTTTATTGCATTATTTTCACCTGTATAAATCTTTATTTTCCTCTTTTCAGATGCGTGCACATCCACACATTACTGTGTTTGGCTGAATTCCATGCTAATATGATGCTCCATTATGCACCATACTCTGATGACCTGGCTACTCCGAAACCTGCTGGAGCCTGCCCTTGGCCGTGGGGTGTCAGCCAATCACTGCTCGTTCCACTTGATGTTCATTTGATTTTCAAGCTTTTATTTTTTTATTGAAGGAAAGTAGTATTACGATGAATAAACACAAAAGAAGCAGTATTAATAAAGAAATGTGCTAATAATGGATGTTTAAGTCACCAGGAAATTCCATTCTCAAAGAAGCGGTTAGCAGAACTTAATTGTAAAGTTAAAAAAAAAAAAAAAAACAAACAAACCCAAAAGACTCTGGCTTTGTGTGAACCAAGGAAAATTAAGTCAATTAAGTCTCTGTCTATAACACATTAAATACTGATTTTCAATAAAATCCTACATTGATCAATATTTTTAAAGTGTTATGTAATCACCACCTTTTTCCAAGCCAGTGAGAGAGTTCTTTTAGAAATGGTAGTGTCTCAGAGTGCTCATTCTGTGTGGGTATTTCTAAATACCACCGTCTGTGTGTGTGTGTGTGTGTGTGTGTGTGTGTGTGTTCCCACACTTGTGTATGTGAGGAACTTGAGCAATATGTATTAAAAATATTGCCTGTAATCAGATTTCAGAGATTACTTTGGTATTTTGTACAGGCAATGCATTGCTTTGTTCCTTAGTTTTGAAATACTGGCTAGAATGTCTATAGAATTTTCAAGGTATTTTTTGGTTGAAATCCTTGAGAGAATTTAGAACCTTTCAGTTAGATTTACTGAAGTCACTGTAGTCACATTCAGAGGGAATATGTGTGGCTTCTTGTTTTTGTGGAGTACATTTATCTGAAGGCTATTCTATTTGATGTCAAATAACATAAATTCCAGCAGCTTCCGAGAATCCAGCACATTACATTATGTGTTGAAAGAGCAATTGGCCAAATTTCGGTTGCATGAGTGATTTTCTGGGTAAGTCAGGGAATCCTCTGGCTACACCCTCTATGTTGTATATTTATGTCTCTGTTACATTGTGTAGGTTTATGTGCCATCATATAAGTGTTTCATATGTAACATTTGACAATTCTATAACACAGTGTCTGCCCTATTAAAGTTTTTCCCAAGTTTTGAAATACTAACCAAGAATGCCAGATTCTGGAGATATTTTTTGTGAATTACTATCAATATAAAAGCCCTTTAAGCAAAATAAATACGTGTGAGAACAATGTTAAAGCGCAGAGTGGTAGGAAATGCACTCTAGCCCATGTATCTCTACTGTATGTATTTTAGGCTTTTTATTCTATTAGCTGTTGATTTCATTTTGTAAAAGAAGGAATATTTCAAAAATATCATCGAGACTATAGTATATAGTTCCTGAGTAAAAGCTAATTTTCCTCAGCTTATTTTTATTTTGAGCACAAGGACAAGGGTAAAAGTGTAAGAAGTTAGTGAAAATAATTCCTACCACTTTCTGCTTCTTGTAAATGTTGCATTTCTTCATCCTAAGGAGTAAACTTCCTTAGATGTACTTCAGCTGTGAACCCTCTAACATATCACATCAACTCAAAAACAAGTTAGAGACAAAAAAAGTCCAGAATTTGCGGATAACCCAATGTGCAAGCGCATAGAGGCATTATTTGGGAACACCTTCACAAAGAATATCCTAAGGCAGCATTTTGCAAACTTGGGTTGCAACACACTACTGGGGCCTGACTCAGTGTGTGAGTCTCTACCACGAGTAGAATGATATGAGATAAAGCAGAAAAATTCCGAGTACCCCTCACCCGTATCGTAAGAGTAAATACTGTCTTGCGCAAACCGCGTTTCAGTTGTGTCTTTGTGCATGTGTGGTTCGTGTTCTCGGTTGCTACACGGAGAATTTCTTACTGTGGAAGCAGCTGAATGAGATGGGAACCGCTACTCTAGATTGTTTGGGGAAGGGAAGGGTGGCTACTTACTATTATATTAGGAAAACATAATAAAGCAGAATGATCGGCAGCAGCATTTGCCAATAGGGAAAAGCTTTTGAGAAGTCTTACTATTCCTTTTTTAGAAATCTTTGATGATGTCACCATTGGCCCTACCGCTGCACAGACTCACCCCCTCTCCCGCTCCCCTGCTTCCAATTGCCCAGCCCCCTTTGTGAACACTGGAATTTACCATGTAGGGAGGTGTCGGTACTCAGAAGGCGACAGACTCAGAGCCACCACCCACCACCCCACATATATAGCATTTGGACATTTTATTTTAAAAAACAAGATGATAATTCATTTTCCACCAAGAGGAATATGAGAATATTGCAGAGTGTTTATATAAAATTTATTTCAACACATCTATCCTTATTCGTGCTTAGTATGCAAAGAATACTAAGAGTCTTGATCCGTATGGAATTAATACAGTATAAAGAAGATTACAAAGCAGAAAAATAATAGATTATATTTGCATCATTCCTCTGAAATATGAAAAAATGGAACGTTATGTTTGTTGATTTGCTCCTCAGAGCAAACTATGAGGAGAAGCAACCTCTTAATTTTTTCCGAGGTGAGGAAACAATTAAGGAACAGTTTTTTTGTGACCCTGGTGGAACTTGCTTAAGACCTTTATAAAGTAGATGAAGAAATATCCAGTCAGGATGTGTGAGTACCGAGAGCATTTGGAGGAAGTTGTGAAATGTGTGCTTTTGAATAAAGTATATTTTCAGACTTATCTGGGTGAAGTCTTCCGAAAAGACTTATTTAGACTCGGCCCAGTTTTACCGGTATTCTCGGGTCATAAACCTCACTCCGTACTACCGAAAAAGGAAGCGCTGTGGGAGTCCTTCGAAGAGCTAGTTAGTCTGATTTAGAAACGACAACCTCACGTGATTTTAAAAACCCTCAAGAACTAGGTAATTCACTTAAACCTAACTGTATTTTTGAGGCTATTTCTAAAACATAAAAATAAAAAAAAGACCAAAGTCCTTAAGAAGTAATTCCACAATTTAAAATATCTGATGATATCAGGAATCATCTTCTATCTGTTCATTTTGAAAAACACCTTCTTTGATGTGATTGTTTTTAGCCATTCATTTTGCAGAGAATAGATTGATTTGCTGCATCTTTAAGATGCACTGTAAGGTTTTAGGATGTAATTCAATGATGACGAGAACAAGACACTTGCCTTCATGCATAAGACAGTGCAAAAAAAGATACACATAAGGCAAGGGACACAGGAAACTTCGCGGGACCGTCCCCAAGTCTGCCTTGCTTGTCATGGTATTTCCCAGGGCCCACTAGCGTGCCTAGCACCTTGGAGACACTCAGACGTATTTGTTGAGGAAATGAGCCAAGGATGTGGGCTTTGGTGCTAGGTAGCTTGTAGATCACTGGACTACGTGAGGCCACTTTTACATCAGACCCTGAGCGCCTGCTGACTTATTTTCTTTCCCTGCTGAGCCGATGTCTTTATGATAAAAGGCCACCTGCTGTGTTGGCTGGAGTCCCTGCCTTCTCTGCATGGTGTATGACTCTGGCTTCAGCAGCAAATGAGCAATTCTCTGATGTCCCATCCTTCCTTCTACTTGCTGGTGTCATAAACACCATACCTTTAAAAAAGATAAAACTAGTAAACTTTGCAATTATTTAAGGCAAGTGAGGGAGACGCTAGGCCACACAGTAGAGTCCGGACATCTCTTGCCTGGGATGAAGAGGAAGCATGCAAAGGTGGGTTTTTGGTATTCCAGAGATCCTTACCTTTGGAAAACAGCTACACAACAGGGTGGGACGAAAGTAGATTTACAGTTGTTATTATAGGAAAGCAGGAAGTACATTAATAAAGACCAATAGAATAGACTCTGTTTTGGGTACTCACAACTGTAAACCTACTTTTGCCCCACCCTGTGTGTATGCCTGAACGCATGCATCTCTGTGTTCATCAGTACGTATACTCGTGTTCATCAGTATACAGTCTCATGTTCCTGCAGCTATTGAATTCATTGTGCCAGCCCACGCTCGCTGATACAGATAAGGTTCCGTGTTCCTTCTGACTGCCCGTGGAGAGCAGTCATTTCTAAAGGTAAAAGCCTGGCATATCTGAAAAGAGAACCATGTAGTGGGTTTACCTAAGGAAAGATACCTACAAGAAGGAATATGCCTTCATTTGGGATGATGGGTAGGGAGGTAGGAGCTAGGAAATGCTTTACAACTCAGAAGGGCTCCTTAGTTGTCCCAGTATTTTAAAGGACACCTCTTTTAAATTGCAAATACTCTCTGAAAAAGCCCTGTTTAGTCTCTGGCACACCTGGGTGTAAATTGCTTTAAGCAGATAACCAGGTCAGCACCTTACAAAGATCAATAGTTCTTAAGAAATGGTGATTTCATTAGGGGTTTGAGGAAGGACAGGCCGCCTGCAGTAGTTTGGAAGACAGAACTTGGTTAAGGCTGTGAGCTTCAGGAAAGCAAGGTGAGATTGTATCAGCAAAGGGAATGCAGGCCTGACAAAGGCAAATGTTTGTGGCCTTGAAATTTGCTGGCCCTGGATACTGTAAGGATGCTATGAAATGTCACAGGTTAATATGATTACAAGGTCAGTGTCAAAAAGTAATAAATGTCCACTTCCTGCCATTTCAATCTGGTGTTGGTTTTTGTGTTTTGTTTTGTTTTTTTTTGCTGTTTTTGTTTTGTTTTCAGTTTAGAATCAGATTTGACTGCTCCATCTCTATTCATCTTCTGCTCCCTTTTGGGAGAAAGAAAAAAAAAAAACAAAGGAAAAAATGCAACTGCTGCAAGACAACATACTTCCTTCCTGCTAGTATTATAGACTACCGTCATTGAACTATTGCCACGATATTGTCCTGCTGTTTCTTATCCTCACATAATTCAATTCCCAAAAATTGAGTTCCAGTCGGTCTGGTCGGTCCTATAGCCCCCAAATCTGAATTGTTAACTCTTCCCTCTTCTCAGTCTCATGGCAGAGGATGGGTGAGGCTATAAAACGTCTAGGTTTAGAGCTCAAGAAATTCCTAACTTCTGCCTACTGGCTCTGCCCTCGAAGGCCTGTGGCAATGTAGAAAGCCGAAGCTGGATAAGGCAACCTGAAAATCTGCCTTCTGGCTCTGGTTCTGCCAGTGACTGGCCAGTGTGGCGGTGGCGTACAGTGAGTCCATTCAAGTCCTGATGCCCTTGGGGTGCAGTGCATCTTCTGTCATTTTCCAACTCCTACTCTGGTTTCATCACAGGGCTTAGTTAGGGAGGATCACGTTGACAGAACTTTGTAAAGCCTACTGCAGCTTAAGGCAATGTTCCTAATTACCCATGAGCTTCTCTAAGCCCTCCCTAAACTGCACTTAAACTTTTGAGGTATTTTCACTATTTGTTATGTGTAAAAGTTTTTTTTTTTAATTTGTCATACTCACCTTTTTGAAGATTTTGATATTCTCTTATCATGGTTGATTTCTTCAAAGGCTGAGCCCTGGTCAAGATCAAGGTGCGACAACTGCGTGTGCCTCTACAGGTGCCCACGGGCACTGGATATTGTCAGAATTACTCTCAGTGCCCACTGACACATCAGTGGTGAAGAGAGACACGTAGCTTATTGCTGTAATGCAAATAGTTTAGGGAGGGCGCAGAACAATTTGACATTATTCATTTTGACACTTTTTAAGACATTTCATCATTTTTAACAGTCATTTTTTTTCTTCCGTGCATTATTTCCTGGGAGCTTTTTCTTCACACCTCATACCCAACCTCTAACATTAACAGCTATTATTTATTGAGCTTTTATTCTTTGCCAATCACTCTGCCAAAGGCGATAATATCACTTACTCCTAACATCTCCAGGAGGCAGGCACTGTTACTATCTCCGTGACAAATGCAACTGGGGACAAAAAAAACCCTCCAAAAATTACAGAACCTCTCTTAGATCCCACACCTCAACCTACAAGAGACTGAAGTACCGGCAGTCCATTCCCCTCTGACATAACTTTTTTCTCCAGATCTGAGACTTATTAGCATAGTAGCCCTGATTGATTTTAATTTACATGTTTAAGCCTTTGCATGCATTTTGTTTCTATGTATTCTCTACAGGCTTACAAGAGAGAGTGTTTACTAGTTGGCTGAGACTGCCATAGCAAAATACCATAGTTAAATGACGTAAACAACAGAAATTTTTTTCACACTTCTTCAGGCCGGAAGTCCCAGGTTAAGGTGCCAGGAAATTGACAGAGAGAGAACTCAGGTATCCCTTCCTCTTCTTCTAAGGACATTCATATCAGATTTGGGCCCTACCTTTCAAAGATATCATATAATCACAACAATTCTCATCAAGGCCCTAACTCCAAATACAGCTACTCTGGAGGTTGGGGCTTGAACATACAAATTTGAGAGGACACAGTTCAGTCCATAAGAGCTCATTCTCCACCCAAAAAATAACACACTGGACTCGACTATCTTCTCTTCGAGAGCTTGTCATTTTGTCACATGCAGTCTGTACAGTTGTAGGCGGCTGGGTATGAAAAAAAGGAAAGAAGGAAGGAAACTTTCCCTTTTCAGATCAGCTGCAAAAGGCAACCCTATATTATACTGTTGAATTTGATGAAAAATTGGTCCAGTTGTTACAGCTTTTGTGAAAAATATATGGATCTATAACATCAATACGTGTACATAAAATGGGAGCTTAATTTTTTAGCTTATTATATTAACTTTATGGCCATCCTTGAATGCTTTCCACAATGTTCAGCTTTCACAGGGATTTGCGATATTAAGTAACATCTTAGTTATTTTAATTTTGCCAGCCGTTAAGTGCATGCAAGTGTATTAATTGAGCTAAAATCAATATTTATATAAAACAGTCAAAAATTGTTCCACAAATGTAACATACATCTTTTAGAATGATGCCATTAATCATTAATCATACACTTCTACTGAACTTTCAGCATTACCATCCAAATGAAAAGCAGCAGTAGGAGTTAAGTGGGGAGGGATTCCATTGAAACAACAGTAATGCAGGCTTAATAAATCCCTCTTTTCAAGTGACAGTTGCGGTGGATTGTCACACACAGTGGCATAATTGGCCTGACAAAGAGCAGTGGGTCTGATTTCTTACGGCATACAGAAACTGCCAAGCATGTGATGGAGGCTGGTGCCACACTCCGAGTGACTCTTGAACTATTAAGTGTGCGTGCAGGGCCCTTTGTGTCATGACACAAATACATGCACACATCGGGGATTTTTCCCCACTGTGTCTTTTTATTTTCTTAATAAAATTAAACATGCATTTGGTAAAATACATAATGAGTAGCTTGGGAACCACATATGAGTCCAGTGGAATGTACGAAGTGATCCTTTAGTTGGGGTGATGCAGGGTGTACTCGGCATGTTAAGAAGAGAAATGACCTTTCTATCCTTTGGTCAGACTTTCTAGGCAATGGAGGAAAACAGATGAATAAACTTTTCCTAAGAAGTACTTTTTTTAAGCTTCCTGAGTTAACTTTACATTTGACCTCCTGTATTAAAATGGCAAGTTAATCAGTTCTTTTGTTCAAGGAAATGGCAATTATGGCACAAATTGGAGTTTGTTTTAATTGCACCTGAATCTGCTTTTCAGTGAATTTCACTGTGAACACAAGGATCAGTTTCAGATACGGAGACAGCATTTCTACAGGGCATTAGGAACAAAAGATGGTGAATGGTAATGCTATTTTTCCCCAAACCAATGCACTGTAGGTCAAACATTTTAAAATTTACTTTGTTAAAAAATTTTATTTCCTTTTTCTCTACTGTTGTATCTTTAATTAGAAATGAGTGTGTATTTGGATGTATATGTATGTATAATATGTATATGCACATATACATACACGATATACATACAGAGGTAGTACAGTTAACATTTCAGAAAGCAGATACTTAATGAGTGGCTATTGTATGTCAATTATTTGATTATGTGAAAGGCACTAAAGAAACAGCAATAGTAGAAACAGACAAAAATCTCTTCCCCTGTAGAGATTGAATTTTAGTGGTATAGTACATGAATAATAATAGCTAAACTTTTACAGCACCCTATGTCCTACACTCTGTCAGTGTTTCACATACACGAGTATTAACTCATTAAATACACACAACAATCTTACAAAGTAGTGCCTGTACTTCTTTGTTCTGTTATAGAATATCTCTGTACACGAGCGATCTGAATGGGTTTACGTATTATTGGTATGATTTTTAATTTTTAAGCTTCAAAATAAGGGAATCAAATTTTGAAGCGATTCTTTCAACAGTCCACTGATGAACACAAAGAATTTTGTTTCTTTAACAAACAGGTATTAAGAGTATTGTCAGGATTGCAGTCATTCCCTACAAACAGAAAGAAAGTCTGATACACTGGTAAGGAGCCCACCTAACCGTTCCCCTCCAAGCTTCACTTGAATTCTTACAGAGCCCAACAGACCACCTCTCTACCATTTGCTTAAAAGTTTAACTTCCATTTAGAAACAACAATGTAAAGCCAAACTGCTCTAGAAATTAATCAGTGTTGTTGTTTTTTTTTTACTTTCTATGTATGTGCACCATACATACATTCTAAAATTACTAGGTCAGTAGAGTAAAGTGACGTTGAAGGTTGGAAGAGTTCGGTTTACATTGGGAAGCTTGTTTATATTTAGTGTCCCAAACGGAACAATTAGTTATGAATCTATAAACTTTAGATGTTGATACACTTTCAAGGAGGGGAAAGAGAAGAAAAGACAAAGAGTGCAGCGTGTTTTGTGTAGCCACAGTGTAAGAACCTGGTGAAATCCATGACTCAGTTTGTGTGTATGTGTGTGTATATATAATTTTATGTAATATATATTACTCTCTATATAATGCATATTATTTTATTTCTGTGTATATTCTATATATCTATATCTACATTTATATCTATAATCACCAGCAAAGTGTTTCTTGGACACACCTCATGAGTGTTTTTGTATCCATTTAGACATGTGGGAATTGTTTCCAGTCCCCAGTAGTAAAAAGATCACCTACCAGTAAGCAAGTCATAAAAATGCATGCTTATGAGTTTTTGAGAATTCACAGCTATTGATTTCAAACATTTTATTGTTCTTTTGGAAAAAAAAAAGAACAGCTTTTGCTAGAGCACAAGGCAGAAACTCCTAATGGCACACAAGTATTTATAATCACGTAACCGCTCTGGGTAGCCTGAGAAATGGCTTAATGTAGAATTTAGTTTTACTCTGTACTTATACTTTCAGATACTATTTATATAATGGTCTACTAATCTTTAGATGATATGACCCTCAAAGTGCCTTGTGTCCACAAGATGCCACAATACAATGAATAGGATAGCACACGTAACTTAGGAAGGAAGGACAGACATGGCTTGCAAAAAAATAATTTATGGTACATTTTAAATTTACATGTGTATGTACTTATATACATTTCCCTATTCTGTATTAGACATGCTCAGTTCCACGTTTCAGGCTATGGAGATGTTCTGAAAAGAAAATGAAAATGATTCGGGTGGGGCCCAAACAAAGGAAATCCACCAACCTGTCTAGTTCTCACTGGGTAATGCACCCTTGGGCTACTCATGCTCAGAGTTGACCTGCGGGCTGCTTTTTGGATCTCCAGCATCAGCAAGGACTGAAAGGGTGCAGCCGCTTGAGCTGTGAATTTTGTTTTGATTTTGTTTAGTATGAGAATGAAAGAAAGTATGCATCGCATCATGCTTCATATGAAAAGACATTGAAATGCAGAAAGATCCCCACATCTGAGAGCTTGGCTGACTGTACGATACACCTCCGCATCTGTGGGTACAATCCTGCCTGGGGGGAAGATACGGATTTTATAAGATTCATTTCTGTTTTGATCCCTAATATTGAGGAAATTACTCAATTTTTCCTTATCTCATTTTTTTAAACACTCAACATTCCATGGGAAATGTAAGAAATTGTAAAAATCAAATTGTGAAACATCAGACATTCATGAATGTAATGGAAGGAGAGGAAGCAAAAATGGAGTAATGATGACAAAACTGAAGCTAAGTATTTTCCTAGGAGAAAAAGTTAAACACATTTTTTTAAAAATCTGTCCTTACCCCAAATAGCAGTGCTATTTTGTCATTTTATTCCTAGCACTCATCTGTGCTGGAGAATTGATATTATTCTATCACTCTGAGTAAAAGCAGGTATGTTTTATTGAAGAAAGGAGAAAAACTATGCCTCAGAACTAGAGAGGAAAGTCTCCATTTACAAAAGGAAAAAAAATGAAGGGTTTTGCTCAGGGGTTCAAAAATGTTTGACTTATTCATTTTTTACCATTTAAGCTGGATTCTTGCTGGGCCTTTTTATTGAATAATTGAAAAAAAGTTGAGTTGGGGAGGAACTTTTTCATCAAAGGCGAAAGATAAGAAAAAATAAAAGTATGAAGGGAATATTGATAGGAAGTTGTATCTTTCTGTACTTTCATGATTGCTTACATTTTCCCCTAAATTTATAGTTGAAACGCTCTGAAAAAAATATCAAGCCCTGAGGACAGTGCTAGAGAATAAAACATGGCACCCTGTGTTCCTCCAACTTCTCGCTCCCCTCTCTCTCTCAGGCATTTACCCCCCAAGCTCAAAGCAAACACATTATATTGTAGAACAGTTGTAACACATATAAACCAGTTTAGTGCGCACTGACATTTTGGGGATATACTGGCATTTTTGTAAGCTGCTTTCAAATAGCTACACTTTATTCTTGGGAGATGCATTCCAAGACCCCCAGTGGATTCTTGAAACCCTTTATTGTACTGAACTCTATGCATAGGATTGTTTTCTACACATACGTTCACATGATGAACTTGAATTTATAAATTAAGCACAGTAAGAGGTTAATAGCAATAAGTAATAATAAATCGAGGAATTATGAGATACTGTAACAAACGTTATATGAATATGGCCTCTCTCTCTCTCTCTCCCTCTCTCTCTCTCTGATAATGAGTCTGATAACCTAGATATCTACTGAGTGACTAATGAGCAGGTAGCTTACATAGAGTGTGGATAAGCTGCACAAAAGGATGCCTCACATCCTGGACAGGACTGACGAGATTTCAGCATGCTACTCAGAGCAGTTCTCAATGTGAAACTTACAAATTGTTTATTTCTGCAATTTCCACTTAATACTTCCTGGCCACAGTTGACCATGGGTAACTGAAACCAGAGAAAGAAAAACCACAGATAAGGGGGGACTACTGTATTAATTATCTCACACGATTTCACATTGCAGAGGAAGATTGCTAGAACAATGACTTAAGCAAAGTGGACATTCTGTACTCAGCAATCTTCCTGAATGACATCAAATCAGAGGCAATCTGTGGCGTGACCCTTGAGCATCGTCTCCAGTGCAGTCAGTTTATGACAGTACGAAGTGTTGCTCTTTTCTCTCCCCAGTGGCACCTCTCAGGTTTTAATACTTGCTCCGTCTTCATTTTTCCCAACGTGCTGACTGAGCCTTATCACTGTCTCAGAGGGCTCAGATGTCAGTAAGTACCGCGCAGCCAAGTGATAACAGTATTTTACACACTGAGTGTTTTTGAAGTTTTCAGATCCCAGCTGCATTGAGAAAGCTATAAAGGACTAACACATTTGGGATTTTTTCTTTTATAAGAAAGTTTCCAATATTCCTTGGTACTATGACTAAAAATTAGTAAAAACAAAAGTAGACCTCCAAGTTTGCCTCTGAGATGTGTCTTCACTGACCTATGTAGTTCTACATAAGGAGGGATGTTCAGTGAGATTACTGAGGTTACATGTCCAGGTGAGTGTTGTTTGTTCATTCGTCTAACTTTCAGTTATTGACTAAGCCGCTGTACTAGGAATAGGCATAAGGAGCTCCCAGTCCCGTGGAGGAAACAGACCTTGTAAAGGGATAATCATATAGTAGTTTGATAACGGGTTATAATGGGAGCTCCAGGTACCCAGGAAAAGACTTACTGATTCCTAGGAAAATTGACAATTGAGGAATACCTCACAAAGAAGTTATGATGTGGCTCTCATTTCTTTCTCCTGCATCATCAGGCCTGCATTAATCATGGGCCAAGGCCTTCAGGCATTAACTGTTCTCTTTGGAGCTGACTCGGAATGCATTTTTTCCTACCCCACCTTTCTTTGCATTTCAACAGAATTTTGCTTTTTATGCATTTCTAATGGATACTTCTTTTTCCAATTGTTAAGACTCGAATTAGTTAGTGAGCAATTCAGTTTACCCTTACTACTTTTAAGCAGTTCTGTGATTTTGACCAAAAGCTGAACTTACATAACTGTTCCCTCTGGGTTCTTCACACTTGGCTCTGAATGACTTTTAGTAATTGTCCGATGTCAAGCCAAGAAAAGGGACTCCCGCTGCAAGGTGATTTCCAAAAGAGGAGTTCGGTGGATGCCTCACTCACTGATCCTGGCAACACTGGAATATGCACACCCTCTCAAGGCAACATCTTTGCAAAATACAACAATTTATCAGAGTTACAGGTTACTTTTTCCAAATAAATAGTCATGTAACACTGTATTTTTATACCTTTTAGTATTTATTCATGGATTATCAAAAGAAGTAGAGCGTTCAGATATCCCAACAAAATCATGATGATTTTTTTAACAGTTTCTAATTATTTTAGGTGCTTCTCCATGTGTGTGTGTTACGTGCTCTCCTTTTCACTGGAGCACCTACCATGTGGTCTGTAAATACTGGTACTTGTTACCAGCTGGCTTCCAGTTAATTATGCTTAAGTGACTGGTCAGTTAAGTGACAGGGTGATGACAGCTTTTAAGATATCACCTCTACAAGTTACAGTTCTATTTATGGAGGATTCTGGAAGACCAAAAGGCCCTGATGTGATGCTTTCTAATGTAGGGATTCGTGTAAGACCATATCCAGGATACAGAGGGAACATTTGGAGACAAAGCAATCCTGGTGGACTTTTCTCCTATAATTCTTGGTCCCTTGACCTCTTAAAGGTGTCACTTCACAGTGGTATTTCTCATTCAGTGCCAATGCCAGCCATTTAGGATTAAATTACTCAATTCTTCATATGTTTGTATTTTATATATATTATATATATTATATATTTTTTTCTTCTAGAGATATTGTTATTTTTTTAATACCAGGATAAATTTTGATCTGTAAACCCCACACGCCCAGGGGATAATAGGGGTTGATAATTCTAACCTAGATGATAAAAGTAGATGCAAAATTATATTTCTATCATTTGTGAAAAGTATTAAAAAGAAGCAGAAGGCACAAGGACCATGTTTTTTAATGCCCTTGTCTAGCCTCATGGTAATTGACTCTAAAAAGAGGTTACTTTTTGGGAGAAGAACAAGATTGATTTTCTGGGAATTAGCTTCAGTTTTGGAGCCTGTACCGTGAAGGGAGCGCAGAGGGTGGATATTCTGGAGTGGGAGTCACAGAGCAGCTGGTCTTGGATGCAATCCTTCCTTTAAAGTTTTGCTGTGCATGTTTCCTAGTGCTTTATGCTGTCAAATATGTATTCACCTGAGACCTTATTTTCTGTAACTATTCCTGAAAAATACACCATGTACTTACTATGAAACCTTGCAGAATCTCCATAATTCTGTCAGGACAATGCTTTCAGCTACTATATCAGTTGGGATATTCTATTGAAAGTATATATACACTAGTGAATATTAGTGGTTTAACGTGGTAGTATTACCAGCAACTACTTGTAGAAATTGGAAATTAACTCGATGCCAAAACATTCCAGCTAACAATGGTTATTTCAACTACCCAAGTCTGACTGATTGAAGAGAATTATTATTTTCCTTCTTTTCTTCCTTCCTTCTTTCTTCCTCTTTCTTTTTCAAAATTTTGATTTGGTAGAGTCTAGTAAATCATAAATAGATGCGTATTGCAGTGGGCTTTTGAAGATTTAGTAATACAGGTAATTTTTACTTTTACCAGTGGAACCATGGTGAATTAGTTCATGAATCCAAATAAAGCAGTATAATTAGTCATTTGAACAAGATATATGATGTTTTCATACTTAAATTTTTTCAATGCATTTTTGAGTTATTCTCCACTATGACAATTTACATTATGGTTTTTCTTCAAAGGTGGTTAAAACTGCCTGTGTAATGATAAAATGTTATAATATGCTTTATATAATTAATGTTACAGTGCATCTAAGAAAATGAAGGCATTTTGGTATTATACAATCAGAAGACTTTAATTTATGTCTTATGGTATGTTGGCTTACACATCTAATCATAATTTTCCTGGTGTCTTCCTGGCCTGATTTTAGTCTTGTATTTGTTTCCTATTGTCCTTTAAAAACTACCATGAATATAGTGGCTTAAACAACAAACGTTTATTTCCTACGGCTCCGATAATCAGATGTCCGAAATGGGTTTCATCAGGCTCTGAGTAATGTGTGGGCAGGGCTCTGATCCTTTGTGGAGGGTCACGGGGAGAATCTGTTTTCTTGCCTTTCCTGGTTTCCAGAAGTTTCTGGCATTCTTTGGCTCTTGACCCTCTTTCATCTTCAAAGTCAACAATAACTGGGAGAGTCTTTTTCTTATTGTGTCACACTAACCCCTACTTCCACACATTTAAGGGCCCCGTGCTTACATTGGTCTCACTTGGGCATAATCCAGGAAAATCTCCTTATTTTAAGGCCAGTTGAAGGGCTATTATTCTGGTCACTGTAGGTCTGATAGGCTAAACATTCCAAACATTTGATAACCACATTTTATAAACCACAAAAATATTATTTGGGCAGTCTCAAGTCTCTTTTTGCCCTGTGCAATCTCAACAATTTATGTTAACACCAAATAGGTGTTTCAGTATTACTTGTACTTTATCTCACTTTTCCCTCAAAATAATTTATTTCTATTTGAGTAAATTGAAGGATTAAAAAGCTGAAGTAAACAGGTTTTTTTCCTGTGAGATGAAAAGTTTACTTTATATATATATATATATGAAGCCATCAAATATTTTGTGATATGTCCAGTAATATGATGACCAATTTTGTGATTTCACTCTGTAATAGGAGCCTAAAACTGGAGCAATTTTTATAAACTAGTTATTTATTAAACTTGTTAAGAGTCCATTATGTACAAATACCACGTTGCTTTTAGATAGGAGCTGACTCGCTCAACCAGAGGCAGGGAGCGAGGGAGACTAGCCTTGAGGTGGAGTAAATTTATTCCTCTTAGGGCTGCAGCGCCCTAATCAGTAATTTGAAGATAACAGAGTCTGCTCTGCCTGGAGGTGGAGTAGATATTATTCCTCTTTGGGCTTCGGTATCCGAATCAGTAATTTGAAGATAACAATGTCTGCCCTGCAGGATTGTTGGGAGGGTGGCAGGAGATAGTGGGTAGCAGACGGACCCTGGGATGTGTAGGGTCTCGGCAAAGGGTAGTGTCTTTCTTCCCTAGGACTTGGCCTGACAGTGATGTGACCAGAGGGCTGGCACAATGGCAGGGCTTTCTCGAAGGCAGTAAGATGTAATTACGTCTGGCACAGTTATAATTCCCCTATCTCTAAGTGCTATGGCTTATGATTGGTTTGATTGCAAGAGCCCATACTAATCATGATTGGACTGGTAGTTATCGACAGAGGACAGCATATGTTTTGATTTAGAAAAGACTGTTCAGTCGTAGCTTACTCAGATGCTTTCAGTTTACTCTGACATGTGTTTTCTTTGGAGACAGTAAATCCTAGATAGTGTCCCTGTCCAAAAGAAAGGAAAAGAAATGTTGACCCAGGAGTAAAGATGTGTTCTCACCAATTCGCATCAATCAACGTTCTCTGAGATCCTAGTGGAACATACCTGTTGCTTTCCTGACTTCTGAACTTCTCACGGCTCATTCAATGCTGATGTCAATTAGTTTCTTAAAGTCTGATAGCAGTTTGTGTCTCTGTATGAATAAGGCGACTTTCAGTAGGCCCAGGTTTTCTGCATTAATTGTGGTGGCAGGCAGAAGAGAGGAAGGATAGAAGCTGTCCCAAACCCCAAAATGCATTAAGTATCTTCCTGAATTGAACATAAAATGATCAAATACATGAGCGCAACTGGAGTTACTTTATTTTTCTATTGTAATCCTGGTGGACATTTTTGTAGAAGAGGTTCAGAATATATTATCTTTGGAGAAGATTGCAATTGTCAATACAATATGCCTGCAACAGTATTCTTATGAGGGGGAAAAAGGGATAAGAGATGACTATGTTACTCACATTTTATATATAGTCATGTTTTGGTCAGTGATGGACCATATATATGATAGTGTTTCCATGTGATTATAATGGAACAGAACACTTCTATTGCCTAGCGACTTAGTTGTGGTCCTAACAGCAGAGCACCGCACATATTGTGTTTGTGGTGACGCTGTTGTAAACAAACCTATTGCACTACAGCCATGTAAAGGTGTAGCACATAAAGTTATGTACAGTGCATAACACCTGATCGTCACAAGTGACTACTTAATGGTTTATGTATTTACTATGCTATATAGTGTTTTATCATTATACTGCTATAAGCCATATATATAAGCCAGTATGCCATGTTGTGCCAGCAACAGCCTCACACATCTCTCATTTACCGTGTCATTTTCTCTTGTGTTTGATCTAATCTCATATTGTTTTGTTCATCATGGCCCCTAAGCCCACAAAATTTACTGTAAGTGTTGCCAGGAAGAGAGCATGTCCAGCGATTGACCTGGAAACAGGATTAAAAATGACTAAGGATGGCTAAGGTGGAAAATCCATGCTGGCTATTGCTCACTAGTCAGGCGTGTCTTGTTCCACTACAGCGGCATTCTTGAAAAACAAGAACAAAGTGAGAGTAGCTGCTAAAGGTCTGCGTCATTCAAGGCAAAGAGAATAGCAAAACTGTGACAACAGCCCACATCAGACATGGAGACAGACATCCCTTACAACAGCAGGACGATCAAGGCCAAAACGAAAAGTTTGCAAAGTTGACAGAAAAGGCTAAACTCAACCACAATGACGAATTGATGGCTACCTCTGGGTCATTATTCATTCCATAATGTGAGAGTGAGCAGTGAGCCTGTGAGTGCTGATGTGAAGGCAGCTGAAGAATTTGGGGGAACTCTAGATAAGCAGATGGTGCAGGAGCAGTACTTGCAGCGCAGACACTTAGTATGGACAAAACCTTCCTATTCTGGAAATAGATACTTAAAAGGACTTTCCCCTATAAGGAGGCCAAGTCAATGCCAGGTTTCAAGGCTTTTAAGGACAGGGTCACAGTCTTGCTTGGGGGCAGTGTTGCAGGCCACAAATTGAAACCCTTTGTGATCTGGCCCAGTGAGAACCCAGGGCCTTCAAACGTATCATTACACACACATGCCAGTGTACTTGTGGTCACAGGAGCAGTAAAGAATCATGGATGACCGAGCTCTGCTTCCAAGATGCCCTCCTGAATTGCTTTGTGAACAAAAGGGAGAAGTACTATTTGGAGAATAACATGCTTTTCAAAATTTTACTTATTGTTAATAATGCTTCTAGACATTCTCCTTTACATGGTGATCTTCATCCCAATGGGAAAGTGGTGTTTTGCTGTCTAAACACCACCTCGGTGATCCAAGGGAAAGACAGAAGAGTTGTAGCAGTTTTTAAGGCCTATCACCAGAGAAGGACCTCTGCCTAGGCTACCGTTGCAAGTGAAGAAGACACTGATTGATGCAGTTCTGTAAGGATTACAGCATCTGTGATTGCATCAAGACTCTTGCTTGGGCTTTGGGTAGTATGATCAAGGATTGTGTGAGTGGCATCTAGAAGACGACACTCAGTTTATTCGCAACTTCAAAAGATTTGTCAAGGGTGAGGTTGCGAAAATCAACAAGGCCATGTTTGAGACGGCAAACGCCTTTCGTCTCTGTGTGGATGAGGGTGACATTGGGAAGCACCCAGAAACGGTTCTGCAGGAACTGAGTAATGGAAAGCTGTTGGAGCTAGAACAGGAACACATTGCTGAAGAAAAGGCAGAGAAAAGGAAACTGCCAGAAAAGAAAGAGAAAAAACATCCCAGAAACTTCATAGTGAAGGATTTAGCAGTTTCTTGCAGACCTCAATAAGCTCCGTCAAAAGGCTGAAAAAAACAAGGAGCCCCAACAGCGAAAAGTTTTCATTAGTGAAGAGTAGTGTTCATGGTGTATTATCGGCTTACAAACAAATCTGTAATGAAAAAAAGAAGACAGAAGACAAACAGAAGAAACTACTATAGACATATTTCTCAAAAAAAGTGACACCTCCTTAAGAGCCTCAGGCACATCCTTCAGCAAGTGTCCCAGGAGAAGGCATTGTTATCACAGGAGATGACAGCTCCGCTCCAGCTGCTGCCCCGAGACCTTTCAGTGGGACAAGACGTGGAGGTGGAAGGCGGTGGCATTGACGATCCTGATCCTGTGTAGGCCTAGGCTAATGCGTGTGTTTGTGTCTTACTTAAAAAAAAAGTTTAGAAGTAAAAATAATTAAATGGTTTTCAAAGAAGAAAAAAGCTTATAGAATAAGTATATAAAGAAAATATTTTTGTGCAGCTGTAAAAGGTGTTTGTGCTTTAAGAGGTATTATTACAAAAGGGTCAAAAGTTAAAAGAATAAAAGTTTATAAGGTAAACGATGACAGGAAATGAAGGTTGGTTTATTCTGAAAGAAAATGTTCTTAGAAATTTAGTGTGGCTGAAGCGTAGAGTGTGTGTAAAGCCTACAGAAGTGCACAGTAGTGTCTAGGCTTTCACCTCTACTCACTCACTCATTGATGCACGCAGAGTGACTTCCTGTCCTGCAAGCTCCATTGATGGTAAGTGCCCTATACAAGTGTACCGTTTTTTAAACTTTCATACTGTATGCCTGCTATCTCTTTTCTATGCTCAGCTACATCTGGATGTACAAACAGTTATCATGTTACAATATAGTAATTATTACAGTATACATGGTACAGGTTTATAGCCTAGGAGCAGTTGGCTACACCATATATCATAAGTGTGTGGTGAGTTACACCATCTGGGTTTGTGTGCACTCTGTGGTGTTTGCCCAATGGAATCACCACATGACACATTTCTCAGACAGTATCTTGTATCCCATTGTTAAGCAATGCATGTCTATAATGCCAGAGAACCCACTATGACTTTCTCATTTCATATGAAACTCAACAGCTCTGACAATGAAACACTGGCATTTAGAAAAATAATAATATAAAAAAGGTCAGTTCAATAAATGTTTACAAGCCCAGTAAGAAATGAGATTATGACTTCGATATAAAAAAATCTATATATAACACTATTGCTCTGTAGAATTCTTAGATCTAAGTTTACTAGTTACTATATCTATGGGTTTTACTTTTGTTTCTGTACAAGTACTTGAATATCTATTTATAGAATGATGGAGCTCAGGTGAGATTAATAGGTGAAAGTAATCTATGAATTATAAATTGCTATTAAAGGTTATTTATGTATATTTGGTAAATGCCAGGGATGGTGTAAAACATCCTACAGGGCACAGGGCAGCTCCTCACAGCATAGAAACATGGTGCTCAAAATGCTACCCTCTGATGAGTAACAGCCACTTGGTTCCATACCCAGGCTAAGGACAACAGGAAGAAAGGGAAGTTAATAGTGTAAAAAAGGAGACTCACTTGGAGAGGGCTGTCTGAAGTAGCTCTGTTGGCTGGGAGCCAGGGAATAAATATGTTGACCTCTTCCCTCTCTCTTTTTTTAGACTGAGCCAAGAATTCCCATTGGCCAAATTGAGCTCTAAGCCAGACAGAAAGGAATCCACAGAAATGTAATCTATAATGGTCAACCTCCAGGATATAGTACATGATCACAGTGGATAAGGATGACAGTGGACAGAACAAGTGTGTGTGTACTTGGGGGGAGGGTGGTAAGAAATAGAAAATACTCAAATGCAACCATCAGTCACTGTCTCAAATTTAGCATTCAACTGCAGAGTCCATGAGAAAATGATGTCTGTGGGTCTGCTCCTTGGTATACAGAAGGAAAAGTCAACCCTTGGTACAAATTTGAAGAGAAGTCAGAAATATATCAATAAATTAATTCCTCTTCAGAGATATTTTGCATTTGTCCACCATATTAAAATGTAGTAAAGATCTGCTTTTGTTTTTAAAGATCTACTACATGCTTGTATCAATTTATGTTCATTCACTAATTTACCAACTTTTGAGAGTGTGCTGCATGCCAGATACTGGTCCAAGTACTGAAGATACAGAAAATAGACAGGAAGTGGTTCCCATTCTGGAGGTAGGAGAGAGAGCCATAAAAAGAAACCATTGCATCACTTGGAGCATTTATGCACAAGGTAGTATGGGAGGGAAGGAGAGATATTAAATTTTTCTGGGATATAAAAAGACCTTGCTAGAGTAGGTGACCTTGACAGTCTTCAAGGGCAAGTAGGCACTTTCTGGACAGGGAAACAGGAGGAGTTAGTACAAGACTAAGAGGTGTCCTTTGTGATGGAGTGGAAACAGCACATGATAAAATAAGGGTGGGGTTTCCATTTGTAAGGAATTTATTTGCCTTGTTAAAATATTAGAATTGTAACTTCAAAACAGTCGAAAATCATTGGAAGTGCAGATAGTGATAAGGCAAATGGATTTAATATAAAGAAATTTCCAACTCCTGCCCTGGCCAGTGTGGCTCTGTTGGAGTGTAAGCCTGTAAACCAAAATGTTGCAGGTTTGATTCTCGGTCCGGGCACATAACAGGTGTTGCGAGATCCATCCATTATCTGGGTACAAACGGGAGGCAGCTGACTGATGTTTCTCACATCGATGTTTCTCTTTTCTCTCTTCCCTCCAAGAAAAAATAAAAATCAATAAATTAATTAATGTATCCTTGGATAAAAAAATTTCAACTTCTATACCCTTGCATGGCCTGAGCCATTTTAAAATTATTTTTTAAAATTTATTTTGCACAGGTTCAAGTATTTCTGAGTGAGCTTCATTTAGGGAAGATTTTACTGAGACATTTTGATATTCAAAAGTGATAACCTTTAACAACTGTCCCTTGCTGGGCTGCTGTGATTTGAGTGATAGATGATCAACGATCTTAGAAATACTTTGAGAATAAGAGTCCCTCTTCTGTTTCGGAACTATAAACATTCCTTAAAAACTCACACACACACATACTGGGAAATATTTCCTAGATCATTATCTTTTAGAGAGTTATAAAATAGTCATAGTAGGTGGCCAGATTTTAAAAAAGTTTGTAAGCTATACAATTAGGGCTCAAGATTTATATTATGTGGGTATTATGTAGATGTTCCTATATTGGACATGATTTATTTATGTATCTATTTATTTATGTATTATTTAAAATTTTTCATATTTTCCCCATTACCATTTATCCCCCTTGGACCTCCCTCTCCCCTGCGATCACCACACTGTTGTCCATGATTCCTTTTTCCTTTTTGCTCAATCCTTCCACCCCCAACCACCCCACTCACCCAGAGCTGTCAGCCTGCTCTCTTTCTGTAAGTCTGTTTCTGTTTTGCTTGTTAGTTCAGTTTGTTCATTAGGTTCTTTCTACAAATAAGTGAAATCACATGGCATTTGTCTTCCTCTGACTGGCTTATTTCACTTAGCATGATGTTCTGCATGTCCATCCATGCTGTTGCAAGGCGTAAAATTTTCTTCTTTTTTACAACTTGAGCAGTATTTCATTGCGTAAATGTCCCATAGTTGTTTAATCCATTCATCTACTGATAGACGCTTGGGCTGCTTCCTTATCTTGGCAATTGTAAATAGCACTGCTCTGCACACAGGGGTGCTTATGTTCTTTTGAATTAGTGTTTTGGTCTTCTTCGGATATATTCCCAGAAGTGGAATCACTGGGTCATAAGGCAGTTCTGTTTTTAACTTTTTGAGGTATCTCCATACTGCTTTCCACAGTGGCTGCACCAGTCTGCATTCCTTTTAATGGTGCACAAGGTTCCCCTTTCTCCACGTCCTTGCCAGCACTTGTTGTTTGTTGCTTTGTTTATGATGGCCACTCTGGCTGGTGTGAGGTGATGCCTCATTGTGGTTTTAATGTGCATGTCTCTGATGATTAGTGATGATGAGCACCTTTTCATTTGTTTGTTGGCCATCTGTATGTCCTCTCTGAAGAAGTGTCTATTCAGATCTTCTGCCCATTTTTATATGGATTGTTTGTTTTTTGGTGTTGAGCTTTATAAGTTGTTTATAAAAAACTACACCACCTTCTTATGCACATACAGGAATATATTAAAAATGGATTAAAGACTTAAATGTTAGACCCGAAACCATAAAAAACTAGAAGAAAACATAAGCAGTAAAATCTCAGTTGTTGCTTATAGCAATATTTTTTTCTGATATATCTCCTCAGACAAAAGATACAAAAGAAAAAATAAACAACTGGGACTACATCAAGCTAAAAAGTTTTTGCACAGCAAAGGAAACCATCAACAAAATAAAAAGACAACCTACTGAATGGAAGAACATATTTACTGATGCACCTGATAATGGACATTACTTAAATATGAGTACATATATACTTTACTTGGTCTCTGAACCGGTGTGTCCCACTCACAACCAAACTCTATGCTGTGTATGTGCTTCATAACAGTGATTTTGAATTGACACCATAGACTTCACCGAGACAGCTAGATTTCGAAGGAGCTTCGGTTCAGGAAATATTGTTGTGGAGCACTATACATTATTTTCCACAGGATATCTACTTATATATCTCCCACTTCTCCTAACAAATACTTGGAAAGTAAAATTAATAGAAATATATTTGCCATGCAATTTCCTTTCTACCCTCTACCATTTTTATAGGGTGATTTTGTTGTTTTCAAATTGTAAATCTGTGGCCGTAGGATTTTTTTGCGGGGGATACAATGTGGTTTGTTCTCTAATTCACATGTTAGAGATGAAATTAAAATAACATGATTGTCTTTGAGGAAAAGGTTTGTTTGAGTACTTTTCTACCCTTCTTTACCAGCCACTTTTTTACCTTGGGTTTTGTACCAGTGGCTTTCTTAGCCCGATAGAGCAGGATCACCAATTTTTCCAACACACTTGCAGAGCAAGAGATTGGTGCGAGAAGTGAGGGGTAGCAGAAACTGCCTGCTGTCTCCTTGGTTTTGAACCTGAAGCCTAAAGAAACATTTCATTATATTGAGTAGTTAGCCTCAATATTTCCCCTTCTCACAGTAAATGTTCAAAGCTGCCTTTTGATTTTAATGTGAAGGATGTTAAAAATGTGAGTAGTGACTAGATGTGGACTCTCTTTTTCCTGCTGACACTTCTTGCAAACCTTACTGAGCCACTGTCTTTCAGTGATGGTCAGAGTCTTGGTGATCGCTGAGGGCTGCAGAAGCTGGTGACTGAACTTTGACCGGATGCGAACACAACCAACCCTCTGGTTCTCCTCCTATCTTTGGGTGCCTCGTTTTGGGGTGAAAAACACTTTGGAAATAAATGGGATAGACTTTGTGAATAAAAGTGTTTGCCCTATATATATTGTTGATATTTACATAAATGGTAACTTATTCTTTAAGGGGTAAGTAAATGACATGTTACTGTAACCCAATAAAAATGTTGGGCTTCAAAATGGAAGCATTTCAACTCAGTGTCAATGGATTTGGGGAAGTTGTGAAAGGAATAAGAAGGATTTGGATTCCAGGAATCTTTGATTTAACTATATTAATGGAAGTGGAAAAGTTCTCAGCTGGCTGGTATGGAAGATAAAATACCATAAATGTCAACATCTTGCCTGGACAATTCTTTCAAGTCATTATAAACAATTATGGGCACTATAAAAGACAAGGTCAGAGTGTTTCTCTTAACTCTCCCAAACAGATTCTTTTTATTTCTGGTACATATCTCATTTCCCTTCAACTATCTTTAACTGTAAAGAGAGAGATAACCTTTACAACCCCTCTCTTTTACTGATAAGGAAACAAAACGAAAGTCCCTCAGTCTGTACACAGTTTATGTGCTATGTGAACTGCGTATTTTTTTCCTCTAAATGGTAATATGGTTAACAGGGCAAGGACCATATAGGAAGTATATTTTCATGTGAACGACAGATTTTGCCGTGTTGCTGTATGAAGGTGCATTAGAGGGAAACGTGAGGCACTCAGGACAAGGGGAGACCAGCAGTAGAGCACCATGCACGGCCTCGTGTGCGTGTGACCTGCAGGGTTTGGGCACAGGGCTCTCGGGCTCAGTCTGTGCGAGGCTTCCATAGCAATCACTTTTGTTAGGCTCTGTACAGAATGAATTGATTTCTGTTGTTCAGCAAATATGTATTAAACCCTGATACCTTTTTGGGGTATATTCCTGTTCTCATGTTGCTTATATCCTAATTTGGAACGAAGGCATAAAAGTTATTTTTCATGTGATAATTTTTACAAATATTGTCATGTAGCCTCTTCCAAGTAATCCCCCCCAGAGGAGCAGTACCAGTACTTTCTGATTTTATTGCACATATAAAAGTAAGGAATTGTATTGGAAAGGATAAATCATGATATCTGTGGTTTAAAGTGAGGGCTGAACTGTAGTTGACTGCTATGATTTACTAGTAAAACCTTGATTTTTAACAGCACTGTATGCTTCTGAAATGCATTTTCATAAGAGACATTGAATCTCCATGCACAGGCTTGTCAAAGCGGAGTCAGGTTGGGCAGTCAGTGTTAAATTGAAACCTCAAGGCATATGCATAACCCATAGACACAGATAGCAGTATGGTGATGGCCTGAAAGAAGGGAGAGGGGGGCGTGGGGGGAATGAGGACATGGGTAATAGTATAAGCAGCAAAAACAAACTTAAAAATAAATCTCCTCAAAGAAGTTAGCCCCTTCTTACATACTCAGAGCCATCCAGACTTGCTACAAAGACTGGGTAATTTTTCGGGGGGTGGGGCAGTGGAAGAGGAAGTGGTGGAAGGGATTACTATTAGCCTCTACCCCATGCATGACTCATTAGAACATGTCCTGAAATATCTTTAGTTCCATATCAGGCAAGCAGCAGAGCATCCCCCAGTCATTTATCAAGCTAAAGGGAAGGAGGTTGTCAGAGTCAAGCAGCCCCAGTGATGTGAGCAGAAATGTATCACTTTATTGTTTTCCCTTTGTTCTGCAGGCAACATAATATATTGATTTTTTTAAAGATTATTGAGGGTCTAAGGTGTTTCATGCTTGCAAAAGTTATAAATTAAAGGTCTTAAATTGTGAGGCGTTAATGACAATGAAATTCACACCCAGTGCAGGAGATATTAGTTGGAAGCAATAAGTCTTGTCAGGCTCAAGGTTCTTCTATTGCTGTAGAAATATGAAGGTCACAAGATAATACTACACAGAAAAGTATGTAAAACATTTAAAAAGATTCGTCATTTTTCATATGACATACGGATACCCTTTTAAAAGATTTCAGTATTTTATTTCCAGTTTGGTGCTTAAACATTTTAAGTCAACCCTTTAGAAACCCATTCGTATTTTTGATACATTATCCAACTGCATGTTTAACAAGTAGATGGGCAGTCAAGATTTCTCAGGAGCTGTATTTGTTTGGTGGTGTTCAGATGACTGCAACAACTTCATTTATAATGGAGTTTAAGGAAATCCACATTGGTAGATGACCTGTTACAGACCAGATACTGTGCCAGCTGTGTTTAGGCTGAGCACTGAAGATGTTGTTTTTATGCCGATTTTCTCAGGTGAAAAAAAAAACAAAACTGAGGTTCAAAGTTTAATAACTTGTCTGAGACTGTATATTTAATAAGGAGTAGATCTGGGCTGGGACCCAGGGCTTTGAGACTTCGCGGTTTCTTCTCTCTGTTTTAAAGATCAGTCACTGGCCTCACCTAATATTTCACAGTATTTGTGCTCTTCTGTAATATTATTGGGGGGATAATGCTCACATATGCTTGATCTTAGAAAATTAAACAAGCCAAATGTTTAAAATTGTGGATGTTCCTGCATTTTAATAAGTAAGATTCTGAAAGATATTTGTCTATTTAAATATATTTTTATATGTAAATTAATATTTGCTTTAAAAAAATTTTATAACTGTTTTTCCATTCTGTTGGTGGTGGCCGGAGGTGATTGGCAGTCTTGGTTGTCTCTATCATCTGTTGTATGTAACGATGTTTGCACACGAAAGTGTCTTGTTAGGACCAGAAAGCTTCTTCACTCCCCTGCACTCCTTTCTCACTGCTCCTCACAGAAAATAGAGGGGCCTCTAGGCCTGAACCCTAAAAACACCTTTGCCTTCCTAAGTAATCTTACCCACAAAGAATTCTCTAGTGACTAAGTAGTGCAGACACTGTCCTGAGAGCTTTACCAAGAGGGGATTGACTCATGGATCCTCTCAGCAACCTGAGAAGTGAGGAATTGTGGCCATCCCCCACTTGAGCAATGAGGAATCTGAGGCACACAGACTTAAGTGACTTGCTTAATGTCTCAGAGCTAGCAAGTGGTAACAATGGACTTTGAATCTAGAGAGAGGATCTGATGCCGGAGACCATGAATGTAATCACTACGTTATGTGGACACCCCAACTTATATCACAACCTCTTCTTACCTTCTGTGTTCTGTATCAGGTTACAAAGAATTGCTAATGCTAAAGTGGTTTTCCATCTATGTTATACCACCCCTGTATTTCTCCTAAAATATTGAATCTTTAATCATGCTCTACCTGTCTTGTATCCAGTTAGTTTCTCTCCTTGGTTATTTTTCTTTTACTTATTTTTATTACACTTTATTTATTTATTTATTTATTTATTTATTTATTAGAAGGAGGGGCGGGGGCAGAGAAAGAGAGGGTGAGAGACATCTATGTGGGAGAGAAACATCGATCGATTGCCTCTTGCACACGCCCAGCAAGGGTCCTGGCCCACAACCCAGGCATGTGTCCTGACCGGAAATGGAACCTGCAAGCCTTCAGTTCTCAGGCCGGCACTCATTCCACTGAGCCACACCAGCCAGGACTATTTTTCCTCTACTTATAAATATGATCAGATCTCTAACGTCTTAAAAAATACCAGCTTCTTCACAGCCCTCCATTTGTTAAATGGAGCCTTTAACTCACTACATTCCTTTTTCCATTTCCCTTACAGTTGTCAACTCATTCCTTTCCAGCTCGTGCCCTAACCGCTTTCCACAGCTATCTTGCTGTCACCTGTGACTGGGAGGTTTGGACCTTTCGTCTTGGCTCGCCTCCTGAGCTTGCAATAGCTGCTGTCACTGTGTGCTGGGTTTACCGCTACATCTCTGAATATTTCCCCATCTTTTCACCCTTTTAGTGTTGCATCCCCCAAGCTTCTAGGGAGCACGTCATCTCTTGTTCTAGTAGTCACTATCTACCGTGAGAATTGTTTCAGGTGCCTTTGGTTCCTGTACTTCTCTGTCTCTCAAGTCTCAACGTAGACAGTGTGGAATAAAAGTAGGTTTACAGTTGTTCATATGGAAAATAATATAATAATCAATAAACAAAATGCAAGAATAAACTCTGTGTTTCATGTACTCACAACTGTAAACCTGCTTTTTCCCCACCCTGTATGTGCCAGACTGAGCTTTTTATCTCTCCTTTTGCCAGAACATCACCTTTGCTCCTTTTTCTGGCTTCCATCCACACACACATCCACCTTTCACAGTGCCTTCAGAGTCGCTACAAAAAAGAGGTGTTGCTGTCCATGGCACCCAGGTCAGTCCTTTGTATACAACCTTGCGTAGCATCCCATAGGATAAAGTGAAGGCCAGTGAGCACAGCAAAAGACTCATAGCAAATGAATTCATCCATCTACGTTTCTGCATTTAATTCCTGAGTACTCCCTGCTCTAGCCACACTCAAAGACTTGCTGTTTGCCCAGTGGAACTCTCCTTTTATCAGCTCCCTGTCTTCGTACAGTCCTTTTTCTCTGCCTGAAGTGTTCTTTGATTTTTTTTCTATTTCTCAGAAACACGCTTATATATTTCATGACTCAGTGACTCAATTCAAATGTCACTTCCTAGGCAGTGTTTTCCCTACCTCCCACGATAAATGAGTTGTTCTCCTTATGTTGGTTTTTATTCAACATACTCCAATCCCTTCACATTGCAATTAGTTTCTATGTGCCTGTCCCTGCACTAATGTGACCTCAGAAAAAAAGACCATACCATTGATTACGCATTGTCCTGTACATGGTAGGCACTCAATAACAGCTTGTAAGATGGTTTGAGTGATCAAGTGAATGAACATAAACAACAAACTCTCACAAAACACATACATGTCATCCTCTGTGCCAGGCGGTACTCAAGGTCCTGGGCCGTGGCAAAGAGCAGCGTCAACGACAATCACTGCTGTCAGGTGGAACTTATGTTCTGCTAGAGAAATGCAAATAATTAATAGTATATAAATGAGAAAGGGATAAAATTAGATGATGGCAAGTGTCATGAAGAAAATGCATGGACAATAGATGAGGAATGCTAGGGGCAATGAGGGCTACAGTTTTTTGCTTTTTAAATATTCTATTTATTTATTTTAGAGAGGGAAGGGAGGGAGAGAGAGAGAGAGAGAGAGAGAGAGAGGGAGAGAGAGAGAGAGAAACATCAATGTGCGGTTGCTGGGGGTTATGGCCTGCAACTCAGAAATGTACCTTGGCTGGGAATCGAACCTGGGACACTTTGGTTCCCAGCCTGTGCTCAATCCACTGAGCTACGCCAGCCAGGGCAGGGCTACAGTTTTAAACATGATTGTCAATGAAGGCCTTGAAAAGGAGGTGCTGTTTGAGAAAGACCTAAAGGAGAGACCAGAGGAAACCATTTGGGAAGTGAGGATCTCTCCAGGCAGAGAGGACATCAAGGACAAGGGTAGAGACATGAATAGTATAAATGAAGCACAGCCATAGACTGGAATGGTGGGAAAGAGGGAACAGGGAGGTGGGGGGAAGTGTTAGATAACTTTGGAGAAGACCAGAGAATAGATTGTGAGATTAGAGAGGACCGGAGGTTAAGCTGTGTAGGGGTTTCACTCTAAGTGATATTGGAAACCACTGGAAAACCAACACATGAATATAACAATTTATGAGTTTAAAACATTTGTCTTACAGTTCCGCTATGAGTAGTTACCTTTGGTAAATTTGTGACATTGGCTTTGGAAATTGCATCGAAGACTCTTGATACTGGGGCTCATTTTCGCACACATGTATGTTTGAAGACAGCCAGAATTCACAAAGATCAACACCGCATCTCCACCTGAAATAACATGAGAGCTGTGTGAGCACTAGGTAGCAAAAATGCACCTGTCGGCGTCAGTGCACAGGAAGATAGAAAAGCATGGCTGGGAGTGTGCAGCAAGGCACGGGATGACTTACCAGCTCTGGGGTGGTTGTAACTGTCTGATGTACTATTTAACTTGCAGAGAAAAGATTATGTTATATGAGAAGTTACTGATGTAGTTATTCTGATTTAATTGGTGCATTTCTTAGAAAATCTAGCATATTCAGATGAATATTTTTCTATCTTTGTTGCCTTCCTTCAGTTTTATTAACTCTGGCAGAAGCTTTTGAGGTGATCGTATTGAGGATGTTAGCATTCTTGTTTATGGATGGGTACAGAAGTCATTCTGTTTATTCTTAATTCCAATTCCTTGGTGCAATTTTATAGTTCTTTTGAGGTCATATACTTTTATGATAAAACAGAGGCTGATATTGAGTTTTGTAGAATTTGGGTGGATCAGCTTTTACAAAATTCTAACAGTAAAGGTTCTTTGAAAGACAAAAGAAATCCAATCAGACAGCCAAGTTTATGCTAATCTGTGTTCTACAAAGATAGATAAAGTTCCTATTTCCTAGGAAGAGTCAAAAATGGAGTTTGGGCATTAAATTATTAGATGACAGAGGTTTGTCTTTATGTGAAGAGAAAAACATTAAATTGTATGATATTTTTATCTTAGGAACAATTCTATTGAAATGCAAATCAACACAGTAAAATACATTAAATTAAATAAAAATATATAAAATCCATTAAAATATATAAGATACATAGTGTATATATGTATATGCAATAGATTTCAATGAATTTCTGCAATACTATGTGCTGTTTTAAACAAATGTATTTTAAATAAATTCATGAGTAAATCCTAGATTGTTTCAGAAAGTCCCATTGTATTTGTCACACACAAATCTGCATTCTAAAAACAGATCAATCCTACATATTATTTTCGGTCATGAACTCATGTGGCTCGAAGGCTACGGTTGTGTCTCTTTCAGCTTGCTCCCCATTCGCCGATCTCCCACAATGCAGTGACACCAAGGGCTCTCTCTGCATTTAATTCTCCCTTTAAAATATTGGCATCACCTCTCAGTTCATCTGTTTGTTTGTCTGGGCATGTGCACATACACACGCATCCGTACATGTGAAGATAAAACAGAAACTCGTATTTCCTACATTTTTTTAAAAGGAGCTTGGGTCATTCTTATGAAACGTTCTTTGGAGCAACGCAACCCAATATAAGTATAATGCAAGTCACACGTGTAGTTTTACATTTTCTCATAGTCACAGTAAGACAGTAAATAAAAGCAGGTAAAATTATTTTTAATTGTATATTTTTGAACTTCATATAACCAAGATATTATCATTTAATATTTAATCGATATAAAATTATTAACGAGCTATTTTTCCATCCTTTTGTAAAAAAGTGAGTCTTCAAAATCTGGTGTGTATTTGGTAACGACAGCACATCATCCCAGTTTGGACTAGCCTCAGTGCAAACACTCAGTAACCACATGGAGTTGGTGCTGCCCGCATCCAACAACACAGCTTCAGAGAATCACTTTCAAATCTAGTGAATGAGCTTGTGATGCTAACTAAGAATATGCTTTATTTTGTGCTTATCATGTTCTTGGTAGTAAGCTAAGTTCTTAAAATGCATCATGCTATAAAAGTCATGCCACAGGATTAAAATGTAGGCAGGCTATTTTACCTATTTGGCAGGAAGAGATACTCAGGATTTAGAGGTCGGTATGTCCAAAATCATATAACAAGCGAAAGGCAGAACCCGTTCGACACGCAGACTCCCAGAGCACACCTGCGAACCACCCCGGGGTACCTTCTTATACACTATGCTTAGTTCTTTTTCTTTATCATTACAACTAATGATAGTGAGATAAACACTTTGCTTACTTCTTGCCCAATTAAATAAATTGAAGTCTTCTTTCTAATGTTAAAGTCTTAGAAATACAAGGTCAAAGGATTTTGTGATATAAATACATCACAAAACAAAATTCAGACGTATGGTATTTGTATACTAATCCGTCATGCCCCTTAACCTCCCAGGATTGGACTAAGCATCCTTGGCATGGGTGCTTGGGAAAACTGGACATAAAAGCCATGTACTATGAAAATATAAATACTTTAGGTGAGTAGCTTTTACAAAATAATTGTATATTTTTTTAAAATTAGTGTTTTTTTCCTCTGACAAAATACGAAACATTATAAGGAATAATATATAAAGGCCATTTACTCATGATTATTCATTATCTAAAATGTATGAATGAATGAATGAATAAGTAAATAAACAAGGCCAATAACACTATAAGCTCAGCATTTCAAAGGCAAAACTCTTACCATATCACCATTTATTCAAAGAAGGTTATTTTTTCAAAAGTTACTTACTCTTTTTCGCCTTTGCTTCCTGAACTCATGAAATGAACATCTTCATTTATTTTAGTTCTAACTTGGTGATTAAAGAAGAAGAACTCCGTTTGCTTTTAATATTGCTGAAATTTGAAGATCAATTGCAGCTATTAAATTAAAATAGTTTACCCCTAGAGGACTTTCAAAGACCAAAGAAAATATTATTTTAAATGGAAAACATTAGTCTTCTATTATTACTGTGTTGGACTAGATTGCATTAGATTTTCAGACTAAAGCAGCAAGTGGTTTGAAAATGTAAAGCCAGTTATAAAATATGGAATTAAAGTAAACACAAAATCAAACAAACATATTATTTCTCTCAGTCGTTATAAGAAGAATCAGTTTACTGGATCTGTATTTATCTGTCATTAGAATGAATCTACATACAATCATGTTTCAAACTTGATTACTTACCCTAATGAAAAGGACATAGATAAATGGAAAACAACAATTTAAATATATTATATTTGGCCTAAAATGGATATACAGTATTATTGTCTAGTTTTTATTTCCTAATCCTGACCATACAGCGATTTGTCAGTAAGACTTTTTAGAAACATGCTTTACAGAGAAAGTCAAACTAGAGTTAAAATTTTTTTTCCAGATAATTCACCATGGAGATCTCTCATACGACTTGTTGTCAATTATTTTGAATAGCAAGGGCTCTCTTAGATTGTTCATATAAAGTCATCTACCTTATATGACGTAAATATGTATGCTTAAAACTTCTCTTCATGCTAAGCTACATTCATTATCAAGTCCGTAAACCTCAGTGTTACAGCAAGTACAGCTGTTACCTCATGGGTATAGCTGTCTAGTCAGAAGTAGGAAATGAAATCCCAGGGTGCTCTGTTAGCCTGGGATTGCAGGATCAGTTTTTTTTTTGATCCCAGTATTTCTCAAATCCCTTTTCATTCATGATGAAACAGGGTCTCAATGTCATAAGCTGCTCTTTGGAAACGGAAGAAAAAGGAAGCCTAGGCTGCTCCCGTCCTAGTCACGTGGTATCTCAGTGTCTTCTTGCTTTACTGTACATAACGAATTTTTCGGACTGTAACGCACACCAGACCATAATCCGCACCTAGGTTTTAGAGGAGGAAAATAGGGAAAAAAATTGAAGCAAAAAATGCGGTAAAATATTTAATGGCATAAATAACATAGGCCACCCCCCCCCCCACAGTGAGCCAGGTAAACTACATTCAGACTATAAGACACACCCTCCTTTTCCTCCCAAATTTGGGGAAAACGTGCATTTTATAGTCCGAAAAATACGGGCAAATATTTACATGTTGATAAGTTTACATATTTTAAAGATTAACTCACTGCATAACCTTTACTGTACGGGACGAAAAGGAATCTTAAGAAACAAGGAAAAAGAATACTGAGTACAAAAAAGGTGTTATCAGATGTGTTTGGGCAACCTCACATAATTCACTTCTCAGTCCTCACTCGGTTGTCTTTTTCTTATTTAATCCATGGGTGTGTCAAAGATGCTTCTTTATTTTTCACTTTTAACTTGGTTAAAACAGCTAATTAAGGTCCAAATGAGGAGGTGTTAGCAATATAGATGTATTCTGTTACAAGTAGTGAATAATACTCAAATGTAAAGAAGTATATGTGTGATTCTCTAAGAGAGAATCTTTATCTAGGTCCATTAAGTTATACACATTCTTCATTGATGTCAGATGCCACTCACTTAGGTAGCATCGTTAGTATTTGTAACAATCAGGGAGTCTTCCTATGTCTTTTGTTTAATAATTCAGGTCTGTATGGAATACATATTAGAAAAATTTCACAGAAAATGTTTAAATGTGTGTTTAATAGGTATGTGACTCTGTAGAAATAATTTTCATGAGCATCAATGAGCCCTCTTTGTATCTCATTTTAAATGATGGAAGAATTTAGTATCACAAAGTATTTGTAGTTTATAATTTACCTTAACATGTTTATTTCTTCAACAATGCCCAATCAATTCATGACTACAGTTTCCGAAGATATAAAAGTGAATGTTTCTTAAATCTTTGTATGACATTGAAAAAAAATGACCATTGAGAATGAAATGTGTTAACTTTAAAACTGACCTTAGATACCCTGGCTGGTATGGCTCAGTGGATTGAGCCCTAGCTTGCAAACCAAAGGGTCGCTGGTTCAATTCCCTGTCAGGGCACACTCCTGGGTTGTGGGCCAAGTTCCCTGGTGCAGGGCATGCAAGAGGCAACCACACATTTATGTTTCTCTCCCTCTGTTTTTCCCTCCCCCTCTGTCTAAAAACAAAAATAAAACTTTTCAAAAAAAGGAAAAAAAACCTAGTTTTAAGTTTCACAAATCTATATTATTATATAAATGAGCACAGCTGACCTGCTGAATGTTTGGTCTTTTATCTCATCTATATTCTGGCATATATTATCTGCTTGGAGGATTTCTTTTGTAATTAAGAAAAGGTCACTTAAGGGAAAGCTGGGTATGTCTGCAGGCACTTAGAACGGAGTCAGGTACCTGTGTCCAAGTAACAGGGAAAGTAAAGTGACATCTATGTATTAAGGTATCCCATTTCCTGCACATCGCTCCTGAAAACTACCTGGAATGATCAAGTCATGGTATTGGATAACCGATAGGACAAATCCTAATACCTTCATACGCAATCCCATTTTGCCACCTCAAATCTAAGAGCAAAAGCCTCTCATGACTGGCATCTAGTGTCTTCATTTGTACGACGATCATGCATCCTTCGGACCTGGAGGAGAGGCTCACTGAACTGTCTCTTACCGTTTTCACATTCTGGATTTTTTTTTTCTTTTTTGGTTTGGTTGTTTTGCTTTGCTTATATTCTGGAACATATCTTTAGGCCCTGATAAAACTCTGGTAACTTCAGGTAACTTTAGATCTTCCCATCCGAGGTTCTGCTCTTTCTGATTTTGTACTCTTGCGGGCTTCACCATACATCCAGCTGAGCCATTGGACTGTGTGGATGCTCTGTGGACCAAGAGAATACGTTTCTCTTTGCTTATTTTCACAATTGTATCTTCTAGATTTTACATTTGTTCAAATCTAAAGATCTAATTAAAATATCTTGGTTACCAAGGGGGGAAATTAAGTTTACATTTGCATGTGAGCACGTGTATTTTATTTGCAAATTCTATGCAGTTTTTGAATCATTTATTGTGTTCTCTTACAAGTGGGAGGTGTACAGGTGGGCAGAGGGTAGACTGTTTTAATAGTTGAGAGAGTTGAAGAAGCTATCAAAGGATCTGAGTCAATAATGACTTCAGATATTCAGATTGATTAAGTAATACTGTCTTTCCCACCTGCTGTTAATGGTTTACAGGAAGGTTGTCTGTTCTGTTTAGGCCAGGTGTCAGTCAACAGGGTGGGCCAATTATCTAACTTACATATTTATAATTGGGAAGGAGTGGGGAGGAGCTGAACTCCCTTGAGACAGAGAAGGGAACCAAATGACGCCAGTTACGAGACACTAGTGGGCTTGCAAAAGATGTCACAGGAAAGAGTGGCTGGGGACTTTGTACCAGTGGGATCTTTTCATTTACGTGTAGGAAAAAGAGAAACTGATTCTTGTGAAAAGACCCCCTTAATTATAAAATAGTACTGTTTTGTAAGTTAGATCTAGTACTATTAAACTCAGAAATTTGAGAGTGCCCCTATACAATTTTAAAATAGGCAATTAAAATTCAAGTTTTGGTTACTAATGTTTTCTTTTCCCACTCGCAAAGTGATTTGATTTAACAAGACTGTGATGTGTTAAATGATAACGACATGATTTGGGATTTTTACTTTTATGATAACTTCATTAGTGTATGGAAAGGAAGCACATTTCCCATTTAAATGAGATACTGATATATTTACGAATATTCTATAATAATGTATTATGATAGAAGTGTTCTATCATATCAAATCTCAAACATAGAGAATAAGTTAATATATATGTAAACTGAAAACCAACGGCCCATTTATAGAAGAAAAAATCTCTGTATTAGTAATGATTTTATAAAACATTACCAAAATGCGATTTTCTAGAATATTTTGTCACACTTGTTTGTGTTATAATTATTGCCATTTTTATCTCATCCTCTTCAAATTGCAGTAGTTTGAAATTAGTCAATGCAATTTTATTTCAGTTACAAACAGATGCATAAAATGTACTATCAAAAGGATTTTAAAAGATTAATATAGGAAATAAATATGTTTGAAAATGCTTAATAATCTCGCACATTCAGTTATTTTTAAATATTTGTTGGGTGCATGTGCCCTGTAACACATTGTTATTGGCAGAAACCAGCATTTGATGAATTTTGTTGTACCACATCAAGTTTAAAATCAATAGTGAGCTGTGAATGTAACTTAGCTAGTATGAATTCCCGCAGTGGAAACATGTGGCCACAGAAACCTTATTTGTATCTTTTCCTCGAACAGCCAGACTCAGCATGGTTTTACATTTAATGATACAATAGTGAGGTATGGATTTGTTACAAAGGAAAGATAAAATGTATTTTCTGAATATGCAGTGTTTGTTCCCTCTGTTGTCAGATGAGAAATAGCAGTCTGCAGTCATCCACTTTAAACTGTGATCTAATCAGAACTCAAGAGCTAAATAAAAAACATGGGTGATTAGCTGGTAGTTAGTAGGAATCCCCAGGGAAAACTTCAGTGCTATAGGAAGTGATGCTAATGATTTATCAAGTGGTAAACTTGCCTCTGAGAAAATACTGCACGGGCAACTTCACAGCTCAGGGAAGTGTCTGTTAGACATTCCAGCCAATCTGAGGCCTTATGCCAGCAGGACTCCGAGGTACCTTTTTACAAGAGAGTGAGATAGTAACCAGGCCTATTCAGGTTTGTTCATAAAATGCAGACTCGGATGAAAATCTTCTTTTACTGGGGCTACGAACCTTTAGTAGCTCTGCCAACAATCAGGAAACCCTTGGCATCCCACAGGTACTGAGTGAAAAATGGTTTTAGAATTGAAAACAGCAAAGTCAGATCTTCCGAGTAAGGGAAAATTTGGTATTTATTTTGTAACTTAGAGTATTGCACTAAAAACTTGAGAGAATTAAACTTTTCAGAAAAAAATGTTGTTGCCTATCTACTGAAATAAACATCAACAGAAGGGAAAATGCAAGCCATCACACCAAAACCATTAAAGGAGCTGGCAAAATTCCAATTTGGGTAACTCACCTCCCATTCTCCATTGTTGCAGTTTTATCCGTTGTTAAATGATACCCACTTTAGCTTCGTTGGAGGTTGTTTAATAATCTTTTACTCATCATTGTAACTTAACTATATGATACTCAGACTCAGAAAACCAAAGTAACAAAAAATAGTTTTAATCTGAGATGAAGTATTTTTAATACATATAGATGTGTGGCTGCCATTAAAATAAATCTAATACCATGTATCAACTAATTGATAAGTCTTAAAATCTCTAACAACTGTATCTCATTCAGTCTTTGAATTTATTATTTAATTTCACAGTTGATTACAGATATACTGCGTTTACTAGCTATTACAAGTACACTGTTTGACTTTACATCTTTAACTTTTTGTTTTGCATCTTTAACTTTTATTTGTTTAATACTGAAAACGTCTGAATTTTTAAAAGTGACTAAGATTGTGTCACCAAAAGCAAGTCAGGGGAACAGCCTCAGCTGTGAAACATTTGGTTACTTTTCGGCTTCCCCAGGAAACTCCATTTGCAAAGGAGACATGAACAGGAATACCTGAGTCACCCTGAATCACAGATTAACACCCTGCAATTCAGTCTTACTAAAGCAGGAAATTGGGCTCTGTGTATATCATAGTAAGGGAGGGAAAGTTTCAGAGTAGGGAGTTTTCAAGGGAGAGACGGAGTTTTTTACACTTGCTGTTTTCCTGTTTATGATGTCAATGAATGTAACCAGAGGCAGTTATATATATATACACATAATACATTTTCTGTCTTACCTATGACTTGTTATTCAATTTTTGTTTTTTGACCTTTTCCCATGTCTCTTTGAAACCAACTAGAAACATGTCTCAGAAGGGCTTGTATTTATTAACACAAAGATATAAACAAACAGGTGCTCATATTTGCTGTGAAAACAAATTGAAATAAAGCATCATTTTAAACAGAATTTCTTCTATCAAGTTTGGGGAATAAATCAGGTTTAGGAGGTGGAGATTACTTCAGATAGCTTTGAAAAATGTAGATTTTTTTCCAGCCAAATCAATCTAATATTGATTAGCAATGACTTTTTTCCTACTCCTATGCATTATTTAAAATAATTGAATGTGGTGAGCAGCATGGATCAGGGGCAAATAAATGTTTTCATAGCAATTATTGGCAGCCATTTCTTTTTCTGATAAATTTCCCCTAAGTAGAAGTATAATCTGTATCTCGTTAAGTATCAGTGAGTCCAGCAGTGAACTTCGGGCGTTACATACTTTTTGAGGCACTGCATGCAGGACGGCAGGCTTGGGGACACCAGGACTTCCTGCACTGGGCTTCTAGTGCTGAGCCACATCTGCCTAAGGCCCCCCGCTGACTTGGCCGCAGCTCAGCCCCATAGGCTCTGATGGCGGATCAGGTGTGGAGATACTGCTGAGCTGTCACTCCGCATGGTTTCCTGCAAGTCAGCGCTCTCGCTCCCATCTGTGTTGATATTCTTCCATGACTTTTTTTCACTGCTTGCCTGGCATGCGATGTATTTGTCTGATAAGCTTTAAGGTTTGCCTTCCCAGGTCTCTACTCAATGTAAACTTCTTCATGGGTGTGTGTTCCCCTCAGTTGCATTTGTTGTCATTACTTAATTCTTAACTTCCAGGTTTTCTGTTTTGAGATACACTCCATCATGCTTGTTGTTAGGGTTCTTTCATATCTTGCCTGACCTGTTTTGAGGATCTTAATCCATGAAGATGCACTATGTGGTCATTTTTGTTTGCCTTAAAGTTTAAATAACAACAAAATGAGATTACTTAAATATATAATGGCATATTTTTCACTTTTATGTTACCTCATTCTTTAGAGCCAGGAGGTTCTTTTCATTCAGTTTTTACTCTGCAGCCGACGTGAATTTGGATGGCTTCATTAGTTAGTATTCTGGTGAGCCATCCTGCAAAGTCAGGGCTAGATTACATGGGTGATGTTTTTAGTCCATAAAGGGCTTTTCTATAGCTCAAGTTTGATTATTAGGGCTTTGTACCATTAATTGGCATTTTCAGCTACATTCTTGATTATGCAGCTAAAATTCAGTCTGAAGTGTCCGATCCTGCTGGCTTTGTACTTGCAAAACACCCATTGAATTTATTAAGAGTGGTGGACTCCTAATGGCCGCCGAAACGAGCTTGGTGGGTATTCTGAGCTGAAAATTAAAGGGCAGCTGATTCAAGTGCACCATGCTCTGATTAGAGGGCCATGAGCAGCTTCCTCCAGTTACAGATTAACATCATTTCATGCTCTGTTTTCAAACAAGGAATGTCTGTTCTAAAAGTAGATCCTGCAGATATGGCTAATGCACCAAGTTCCAGTTGTCCTTGCTTAAAATAGTCCATCAGGTTTTCTTTCCTTTCAAGAAATAAATATTTATTGCTTTCATGTAGTTTGGAAGATTTCCTTAGTTATGAGGTTGTGGTTTGAACTTTGTTTAAGACTTCCTTCCTGCTTTTTAATAAGAAGAAATACAATTGAGTGTCATAACCCCGTTGCGCAATGTGTTCATTAGAGACACTGCCTGGGTGAAGTAAATGGAAAGAGAAACATGAAACTCAGGTGGGAATAAAGCACTCAGCGATAGCATATACTTTTCTTTCTCTATAGATCCATTCATCTCATGAAACTGAGTGTCCGCATTGTCCTGATTCCACCTCTAGTGTAGAAGTAAAATTAAAGTTTTAATTTGTGCTTCAGATTATTACAAACTATGAGCCCGTCAGAATCTCTGTTAAATACGTAGGAATGAAATGCAGCTTCCTCACTGAATAAATGGAGAACTGAACAAACATTTTATTTAATAATGATCCCAAGATTTCATTGGTTATTGCTGAAATTGTACAACAAATCAAATTTTGAGAAAGAAAAGATGGTTTGTCTTCGAGAGAAATGTCCACTGTGTACTTCGAGATTTATTAGTAAAGACACTATGCAAGATATCAGCTTATAGGCCTACTTTACACCACTACCTTTTTTCCCTCTGAATCCCTCCAGTGAGCAGGTGGCTTAGATCTGAGCGTGACGGTGTAAACACACTAAATATGGATCTTCTCTTTTCTGAGAAGGTCATGCCATAAAACTTTATTCCACCGGCAGCTAACATTTCATTGACAAAATAAGTTATCTGAATGTCTTAAACAGGACACACATGTTACTTGATCTATTTATTGTCACCAGACAGAAACATTCCTCTACATTTCTTATACTTAATCTACCCTTCTTATTTTGAACTAATTCATAGTTTTGTCCTACCTACACAAAACTGACCATATTTGGACTGTTCTACATCTGAAAAATGAGTATGGTTAAACTGTGATTATAGTGAAACACCAGAGTTTTTCTTCATCGTCAACAAAGCAAAACAAGCCCATACACATTAGCCCTTGCTTTCTGGGACTCCATCCAAATGCATTTAGCAATTTCGCTGTACCCACCTTCAGAATGCCCATACTTTGGTTCTATGATCTGTGTACCATGAGGCTCTCAGAGAATCCTAGCATTCATTGAGTAGGGAGGGTTTAGAATTTGTTCAATTCTATTTTCCTGGCACCTGAAATCTACATTTCCTTACTCAGGCTGTTTGATGTTCACAGAAGAGAAAAGTGGAAGATTGTATACATAAATATGATTTTATTTTGCAAGAAGACATCCAAATCTCCAATATTTTATAGTTTCATGATATTAAGTAATCTCATTTTCTTTAATGATTGTAGGCGTTGAGAATGAGAAATCTTATTAAATTGTATATGCCTTTTTTTAAAAAAGACCAAATTCCAGATTTCTTTTTTTTAAGATTTTATTTATTTATTTTTTAGGGAGGGAAGGGAGGGAGAGAGAGAGAGAGAAACATCAATGTGCGTTTGCTGGGGGTTCTGGCCTGCAACCCAGGAATGTACCCTGGCTGGGAATCGAACTTGGGACACTTTGGTTCCCAGCCCGTGCTCAATCCACTGAGCTACGCCAGCCAGGGCTCCCTTTTTCTTTTATAAAATAAATTTTATCATAAAACCATAACACTAACATGAAATTATACAAACAGAAGACAATTATGTGTGGCCTTTTCTTATTAAACTTCCATAGATTAAGATTTTTCTATAACTAACTTGGTAGTATGTTTCAGTGCTAAAGCCCAAACA